>NW_008334203.1:900255-937652 GCF_000622305.1 Nannospalax galili | reverse complement strand
TATATATAATCTGAGAACAACTAATGAAAACATCTGATATTTGTCTTTTTGAGACTGACGATACACTTAATATGATTATCCCCAGCTGCATCCATTTTCCTGAAAGCGACATACTCTGGTCTTTATGGTTGAAAAGTTCTTTTGTTCATTTATGTATTTTATTTATCCTCTTCTCTGTGGTTCTATAACTTTAGGGCTGCAATGAAAACCAATATGCAAATAGGTCTGTGAAATGTAGGGAATGGTGTAGCAGGATCATATGGAAGATGTGTTTTTAGATTTTTGAGAAACCTCCGTATTGATTTCCATAATGGTGGACTAGTTTACATTCCCATCCCCATGGAGAAGGTCTCTCTTTTGTCCAAATTCTCACCAGCAGCTGTTAGTAGTTTTCTAATGACTGTCACTCTGACTGGGGTGAAATGGAATCTCAGTATAATTTGGATTTACATGTTCTGCTGTCTAGTGCTGCTGAACATCTTCCCTTTTATTATTATTATTATTGTTGTTGTCATTATTATTATGTGTATGAATATATTGCCTGCATGCATTTAAGTGCACCTGTGTAGTATAATGATTGCAGAGGTTGGAAGAGGGTGTCAAATACCCTGGAACTGGAGTTACAGACAGTTGTTAGCCACCATGTGGTTCCTGGGAACCGAACCTGGGTCCTCTGCTAGAGCAAGCAGTACTCTTAACTGACACCTGAAATTTTTTCTTGTTCATCTGCCATTTACATTTCCTCTCTAGAGAACTGTCTGCTTATTTCATTAACCCATTCACTGACTTGTTTGATTTCTTGTTGTAGTTTCTTGAGTTCTTTGTATATTCTCAGTATTAATCCTCTGTCAGATGTATATATAGCAAAGATTTTCTCCATTCTGTAGGCTCTTATGGCTCAATTACTTCCTTTGATATGCAGAAAGTTTTTAATTTATGAGATCCTATTTGACAATTATTAACATTATTTCCTGAGTAACTGGAGTCCTATTCAGAAATTCTTTGCCTGTACTTCTATCTTGAAGTCTTTTCCCTATACTTTTCTCTAACAGTTTCAGAGTTTCAGGTCCTAAATTAATTAATGTGATCCATTTGCAGTTTATTTTTGTACAGGGTGAGAGATGGAGATCTAATTTCCTTCGTCTATGCAGCTTTCCCAGCACCATTTGTTGAAGATATTCTCCTTTCTCCATCTATATTTTTGGCATCTTTATCAAAAATTAAGTGGCTGTAGCTTAGTTAGTTTACTTCTAGGTTCTCTACTTTGTCCCATTGATTTGTCTGTTTTCCACCTGTATCATGCTGTTTTTGTTACTATGGCTGTGTGTTATAACTTGAAGTCAAGTATCGCGATACCTCTGGTATTCCTTTTGCTCATGATTGTTTTGGCTATCTGGATCTTTTCTGCGTCTCCATGAATATTAAGATTGCTTATCTGGTTCTGATATGAATGGCATGGGAATTGGGATAGGGAATGCAGTACATCTAGGAACCTCTTTTGGTAGGATGGTCATCTTCACAAAGGCAATCTTTCCTGTCTCAGACAGGTCTTTCCATCTTCTAATGTCTTCCATTTCTTTCTTTGCTGTTTTAGAGCTTCCATTGTAGATGGTTTTTCATCTCCTTTATTCCAAGGTATTGTTTTGAGGCAATTGCAAATGGGATTGTTTTCTTGACTGATTTTTTAATACGTTTGTTACTTTTAGATAGGAAGCTACTGATATTTTTGCTAATTTTGTATACTTACTGCTATTTTTTTTCCTGAAAGTATCTATATGACCTACTAAAGTTGAATCAAGTGAGATAAACAATTTAAACAAATGCACAACAAGCAATGAGAGTCAAGCAATGATGTAGTCCCCCAAATGAAACATTGTGGACCCTGCTGAACTTGTTACTGAATTTTACCAGATCTTTACAGAAGAGCTAAAACCAATGCTTCCCAAACTATTCTATAAAATATAAATGAAGGAATGTTACCAAACTCTCTTTACAAACTCAATCTTATCATGATACAAAACCCAGATAAACACACACACACACACACACACACACACACACACATTATAGGCCAACCTCCCTGATAAATATAGATGGGAAAATTTTCAGGGAAATACTAACAGAATTTAGGGACATATCATAAAGTTCATTCACCATGATCAAGTTGGCTTCATACCAAAGATAAAGGGATGGCTCAATGTATACAAATCAATAAAAGTAATATATCACATACATGTACTCAATGAGGGAAATCACATGATCATTTCAATGGTTATAGGAAAGCCTTTCTTTCGATAGAATCCAATATCTCTTTATAATAAAAGTTTTGGAGAGATAGGAATAGAAGGAACATATCTCAACATAATCAAGGTCATATATAACAAACCTACATCCCACAATATACCAAATAGGAACAAATTCAAAGCATTTCCACCAAAATCAGAAATAGGACAAGAATATGCACTTTCTCGGTTCTTATTTGATACCAGCATTAAAGTCTTAGCTAGAGTAATAAGACAAGAGAAGGAAATAAAAGGGAAATGAGTAGGAAAGGAAAAAGTAAAAATATCTCTGTTTGCAGATGATATGATGCTATACACAAGGTACTAAAGACACCACCAGGAATGATAAACACTCAGAAACGTGAATATGAGTTTGTAAGGGGAAATATGCTATTTGTAAGCAGAATTAGAGTACATTCATCTCATCTGGCTACCCACACAACTGGGGACATGAAACTACAGTGTAAAATACCTGCACTAATTAAACACTATCACCAATACACATGTTCAAACAGAGAAGCTTGGAGCATGCAAAGTGTACCAACACTCACTGCTTTTCTCTTCAGCAATAAATCAAAGCTTAGAAATGTCTAGAAAAGAAAAGCGTGTGTTGGGTACAGAAAAAGATTTCCTGAAAATTCTTATCTTTTACCAATATTTCTAGCTCAGGAACAAGAGCTCAGGGATTTTAGAATTTCTCCACATTTAAGAAAATATTCTTAATTTTAGACAACCAGATGATGAGGGATGGAGACTAGTCTGTGCTCTAGTTTCTTTTCAGTTGCTGTGATAAAATTCCTTGACAAAAAGTAACATAAGGAAAGAAGGGTTTACTTGGCTACATTTCCAGGTAGCAGTCCATTCTTTCTAGGAAATCAAGGCAGGAATTCAAGCAGTTAGGCACATCATATTCATAGTCAAAGTAGAGATAAACCAATGCACTCATGTACCCAGCTAGCCTAACATCCAGCTAGCCCTCTCGACAGCACGCAGAGAACAAGAGTTCAGCTGTAAATGGGACATCTATATCATGCCTTCTTCCCCTAAAGCTCAAAGGTCAATACAGAAGAGGGAGTGGAAAGATTATAACAGCCAGAGGGAGTGGGTGCCTGTGGTAAATCAGTATTTTGCAGGCAGGATATAACTGTTGTACACAAGAATTCACCACAGCTGAGACTACATGCACAAGACCTGCACATGATCAAGCCAGCCAAAATTGCAGCATGAACCAGGGAGAGGCTCATGAGTCCCCACCCATATCTGGAAAGCTATTAGCAGTTAATGGCTACAAGTAGCAGGAGTCACTTCTCTTCTTGGATGTGACTCTGAGTGGCTACCCATGCTCCATATAGGCAACACTAAGTCTCATATAGGCAACATATAGGCAACACTAAGTGGACTTAGTGGGGATTCAATTATAAAAACAAAATGAACACATGAAGCTGGAAGGGAAAACGTGGAGGAGAGAGAATGGGGATAGGTTGGATCAAAATATTATATGTATGTATGAATCTTAAATAGCTTAGTTTTTAAAATATTTTACTTTTATGTGTATGAGTGTATTGCCTACATGTATGTAAGTGCACCGATGTCCTGCAATGCCTACGGAGGTCAGAAAGGGCATTAGATCCCCTGGAACTGGAGTTACGATGGTTGTAAGCTATCATGTGGGTACTGGGAACTGAATCTGGGTCCTCTGCAAGAGCATCCAGTGCTCTGCTGAGCCATCTCTCCAGCCCTAAATAAAATATATAATAAATACTTTCATAACAAAAGAAGTTTCTAAATGCCTGCCCATAATTGGACATAAATCTCTAACAAATTGGTTAAATTAAAATTATTGACAAGAAAAATAAATAGGAATGGAGAGGTGGCTCAGTAGGTAAGAGCACTGGTTGTTCTTGCAGAAGACCTGGGAATGAATCCCAGCACCCATATGACAGCTAACAACTGTCCGTAACTCCAGTTCCAGGGGATCCAAAACCTTCTTCTATCCTATGTGGGCACTGCACAACATGGGTGCACTTACACACATGCAGTCAATACACTCATACACATAAAATGAAAAAGTAAATAAATCAAAAAAAGAAATATAAACAAATATGTCTAAGGGAAAAAAGTCATGGTCATGAATATGGGATTATAGGAAGGGGGTGGTAGTAGGGATGGAGGAAGTTACAAGGGTGGGTGTGACAGCAGTCAGAGTGGACATCACACATATATGAAACTGTCAATGAACAAACTCAATAAAAGTTATAGAAATTATATTTTTAACTTTAAAAACCTAACTAGCACAATCAGAATATGCCATTTTTATGATATTCTCTCTGTAGTATACATGTAGAGGTTGATATATTCATGTATGTGTGTGCATGCATGTTTATCTAGCCATGCAAACACTTTGGGCTAACAGCCTTCAAGACTTTCAGTTCCTTTTTCCTATTACACACTCAGTCATTTACCCAGTGTTTGAGTCTGAGTATAGATCAGGCTATGTATCACGCTAGTACCTGTGGGACTGAGGCTAAGCGACCTTCTAACTATTCCAGCACTAGTTCTTGTAGCCCTAACACCTAGCATAGTATCAGAAACAAAGTGAATCTTCAAAACACATCCATTGGCTAACTTAATGAATCCCACACTGACATATACCAGTTACAAGACAGGACTGTAATCATGTTTGTTTTCAACTGAAAATACAACCAGCATAATTTCAAGACTGAGCAGATGGATGAGATGGAACAAGCAACACCACAGCTATTTTTGGTGGCTCTCCTGTTGGCCATTTCAAATGCTGATTAGTCACTTTGTGCCCATCACCTTCTACTTCAGTTTGAGATTTGTAAATTCATGGACTTCATTCTCTGAGACTAAATCCACGTGGGGATATGTTTTCTGTGCCTATCACTGTGACAATCAAATGACTTTGAAAGCCCTTGGGTTAATGTTCATGCTCCTTAGTTCTCCATGTTCTTCATCATTCCCTAGTTATTTTATACCCAGCCCAACTCAAAATGTCAAGATCTCTGTCAATGTGAGTTTAAGACTATTCAGCTTAATTATCCAAGTTGTTCATTGCGTTAAAATTTTTATTCTTAATGTGTGTGTGGTGTGTACACATATGTGTATGTCCGTTAGTATGTCTGTGGGTACATATGTGTGCAATTGCATGGGCATATGTGTGATGGCCAGAGTTTGACATTGAGTGTCTTCTTCAATTACTCTCTACCTTATATATTGAGGCAAGTTCTTTCACCTGAACTCAGGGCTCACTGATTTGGCAAATCTAGCCGGTCAGCTTGCTTTGGGGGATCCCCTATCTCTGCCTCCCAGGAGCTATGATTACACACAGCACAGCATGCCCACCCATAATCTACATGGGTTCTGGGGATCAAACTCTGGTATTCATACTTGTATATTGAGCACTTAATCTGCTCAGCCACCTCCCCAGCCTACAATTTGTTCATTTTTTATGGATTCCTTCATATGCAACCTTTAACTCAACTCTGTCCCAGGCACCTCCTTGGTTACTGGGCAAATATTGTCAGGAGTTGGAGAGACATGGTGTTTGTTCTCATAGAATTTGAATCTCAGTGGTAAACTGCAGAGAACTAAAGATTATCAGTAAGAGTCATTGAGTCCCTCTAAGCCTGGCCATCCTTGCTCAGCGACCTCCTGGCTGGGGGACATCAGATGATTCCTGTCACCCAAAGCATATGACCCTATAGGAACATTCTGCCAAGCAGGTGACCATAAGGACTCACCTGCCCTCTTTAGACAGCCTCAGATACTTCTCAAGTCCAAATGAGTAAATTAAGGGTTTCAATGGAAGTTACCATGTAATAGCCATCTGTTCAAACTCACCCAGGGCTACAGAGAAGCCAGAACTGGAAAAAAGCACCGGCTGTTGCTTTTTCAGCTCAGAGTGGCCTTTAACTTGTGTTCCTCCTACTTCAGCCTCAGGAGTGCTGGGATTACAGGTGGTATGTGCTACCACGAGGCTGCCTGTCCCAGTTTCATTTCTGCTACTATGAGAAAGTGTCCCTACCAAAAAGCAACTTAGGAAGGAAAGGGTCTATTAGGCTTACAATTCCAAGTTATAGTCTATGGTTGAGGGCAAGTCAAGTTTAGAATTCAAAGCAGCTAATCACATATCATCTACAGTTAAGACCAGAAAGAAGTGAATGCATTCAGGCCTACTTGCTTGCTCTTCTCTGTTTTACATAGTTCAGGAACCCCTACCTAGGAAATGTTGCCACCCAGAATGGGCTAGGTCTTCCAATATCAATTAATAATCAACACAATCCCCCAAAGACATGCCCACAGGTCAACCTGACCTAGAAAATTTCTCAAGTGAGGCTTTCTTCTCAGATGATTCTAGATTATAGCAAATTATACATTTATTTATTTATTTATTCATTCATTTATTTGTTGTGTGGTCACACCATGCCATGTGTGTGGAGGTGAGAGGACAACTTGTGGGAGTTGGTTTTCTCCTTCTACCATGTGGGTCCAAGGGATCTAACTCAGGTTTTCAGATCTCATATCAAGTGCCTTTATCCACTGAGCCATCTCAATGGCCCACAGGTTCACAATTAAAATCTAACTATCATGCTACCTAATGCCACATTATTAACAAACTGGTCATATCAAGATAATTATAGTATAGTAAATATATTGTTTCTAACCTTTGCAATAATCTTGCATGAGAGGTACTAGCATCTTCTATATGTTAAGATAGAAAAGGACTCAAAGACTCAAAGTACATCACTCAAAGCAACCAGCAGCAGGAGCCAGGGTTGGCTTTAAACCAAGGTTGTGATTTGAGAAGTTCTCACACATCTGAGTCAAGATTTCTGAACTTTTCCCAAGTTATTGGCACTGCATTTATCCCTGGCTTGGAACATGCCTTTAATGATACATTGAAGACACAAGGAGTCCTGACATTCAGAAGTGTTTTCAGAAGAAACTAAACCAAAGGTGGGGATTAAAAGTGGATGGCCATGATTTTAATGCTGGTAGAGCCTGCCTGCTGTGACTCAAACTCTCTTGAATTATTCAGAGTATTCCTTTGCAACCCATTTCAGCCTTTTCTCTGGAAAAGGAAGCTGCACAGAAACATTTGTTATCAGTGCCAAGATGGTGTATAATTAATATTTTGATGCAGCACATTCACCTGCCTTGATGTTGACTCTAATGATATTAACTTGGCTTGAAATAAATAATGCTGTGCCGACTGTGTGCTAGCCCCACTTTTAGACAAGAAGCTGCAATTTATTTAATTATGGGACTGATGATTTATTGCTTTGTTACATGTTGTTAGTGGGTCATTTATGTAAATTAGATACTTCTTGGTAGGAGCCAATGTCTGTCCATGGTGCGAGGAGAGAGGATGGAAGGAACAGAATAGAGAAGCATGGAATCTACCTGGACTCGGCCTCCTCCTTCCATGACTCCTGGCAGGTTCTGCCTATGTTTTTGGCTGTGGAGACTACAGAATAGACAAAGATTGATGAGCTAGTATTTGGGGACTGAAAAATAGGAAAGATATTCAAGCTAAGGCCATGGTCATTTACATTCTAAAAAGCAAACTGCTCAGCAGGAAGGGAAAAGCAGAGCTGTTTTGTATTTTGGAACACAGGCTGCAAAGAATCAGCTAGATCCTTCAGCATGCATACAACCAGCAGGCAGCATCACCTAAGAGGTGTATGGGTTTGGAAACTGTTAGCTATATGAAGAGATGGGTGATTTCTGAGTGGCTACCATACTCTGGCAGTATCAAGGCTTCTCTTAGCTGTACTAGGTTGGGTGATCATTTTATTCTCCTCACATGCCCTGAGAATCTGAGCTCCTGGAAAGAGCCTGAGACTTTCCATGTGTGGCTCTCTTCATATTTCTAATCGAATGCTTTTATCTTGATGCATGATTTGGGATTTCTTTCAAAGATTTATTTTTATTTATTATGTGTGTGTGTGTTTCTTTGTGTGTGCATACTACATGCATGCAAGCCAGAAGAGGGTATCATATCCCCCTGGAGCTGGAGTTACAAGAGATTGCAAGCCACTTGATGCAGGGGCTGGGAATGAAACTGAGGTTTTTTGGAAGAGTAGCAAGTGTTCTTAATGGCTGGGCCATCTCCCCAGGCTGAAATTCAGTCCCTACTGTGCTTCTTATATGTAGCACAGTTTCAATGTACCTTATTCCAAATACCTTTATACAATGACATATCTTGGATGGGAGCTCAATCTAAATACAAAGTCCATTTACTATTTTTATGTGCCTTATACATCCAGCCTGAAAGTCATTCCATGTGATATTTTTAGCACACCTCCCTTTTGACCATGACCTATCACTGGGTGTCAGGTATGGAAATAGCCACCTGTGGCATGCCAGCATTCAAAGCATTTATGGCTTTGTTGCAGTTCAGATTTGGGATTGGAGACATTGGAGAAATGTCTGCCATTGCACACTCACAGTGGGGATCACCCTCCCAGTGCTATACATTTTTATTTCCTTTCTTCTTGGCTTCCTATTACAAGACCAGGAAAGAAGCATCATAGCGGTATCAAGGTTCTGAGGCTCCCTTGCCTCTCTCAGGCTCCGGCTACATAACTGCATATTTCTTTTTAAATCCTTATTCTATAACATCCCCCTAGGCCCTGAGTTTACATACCAGGCAGGAGGATAATAAACATGCAAGCCATTTGGGAGCATATTTGTTTTCACCCCATTTCACAAAGTGCAGTTAATAAGCTTTTAATGAGGAGAACGACGTGTTCTCTCTGCCTCTGTATATAATACGAACAAAGTCACAACACCTCTACAATGACCCAGCACGAGTGCCACACAACTGAATACCAATGTCTGACCCAGGAAAATCATTTCCATTCCCAACAGAGGCTCCAAGGTCAGGGGCATTGTATACCATGATTGAATAGCTGTTTGCTTTATAAGGAGGTGGGAAAATGCAAGGAGCAACACGACCTTTTAGGAGTATGCCTCACTTGTCCAGTCTCAAAAGCAAACCCACTGGGACTAGGGAGACAACTCTCCTGGTAAAGTGCTTACCATGCAAGCACAAGGTCCTGAGTTTGATTCTTAGAACTCATATAAAAAGCAAGGCATGGTGCTATGTGCCACTGGGATAAGCTGACTAGTCTCCATCTAAAAAGCAAACAAGTAAGCAACCAGACAGACAAGCAAAAGCAAATTTGGATGGCTCCCAAGGAAAGACACCCGAGGTTGATCCAATTTGGCCTCCGCATGTCCACTTACACATGCCTAACACATCCCCGCACATGAACACCAATCCACACACCCACACAATACAACAAGAAACCCACCACCATCACTACCACATTAAAAACTATGAAGCATCATCACTTGTCATGCAGGTGGGAAAAGAATGGAAGCATGTCCCTAACCCATCATACATCCACCTGCCACTGAGCAAGCCAGCCTTCTCCACACCAGCTCTGGATGGAAGTTTCATTTATACAGACAATATATGTGAGGGTCTCATTAGCACCATGACTCTTACAAATATTGGCAGCCTACCAACAAGCATCTCTGGTATTTGCTTTGGGTACAGGTGTGAACGGATGGAAAATTGATTTCTGAACAAGCCCCAGAGCTGTCCCAATGGTGTAGGCAGAGAGATCTAGCAAACTGGTTAATTTCAGTGCCATTAGCCAAGCTAAAGAATGAAAAGAGATAAAAAATTGCAAGTGGAATTATGCTTTCTAGCTGCTAAGTAGATAATATGAATAATGGGGCCAAATGATTACCAACCACCCATTTGAGCCCTAGCAGCCTCAGTGGTGTGCAACTCTAATTCACAGCCAATGCTCTTCACAGAATGACATTCAAAACAAGCTACACAGGAGGAGCTCTCTCCCCCGCTCCAACCCTGTACCACACACATCCCACTGTGATCACAGGGAGTGGCTTTCTGCCTTGCAGTCATGAGCTTGAAAACACTATGCCTTCCCCTTCCCTCCATGTAAGAAGAGTTCCAGAAACAACGTTGGGGCACATTAGACAGTGTAGATGATAAATTTAAAACGCCATCTCAGGTAATTTGGCCGTATCTCTGCCACTCACTGTCAAACCACATGGGGCCCATCAGACATATGCAACTTCTAATTAGAGAGTTGGAGAAAAAGAAAGGGAGAAGAGGAAGGAGAGAGGGAGGGGGGCATGCAAAGGCTCTCTGTGTCAGTTCACAGACTCTGTCCTTCCAACAGCAATAATAAGAGTATGGATGAAGAGGGATAAGATTTATTGTCATGCTTTCAATGGTCAGTAATACATGCATGCTATAGTTGGAGTTCAGTCAGGGCAGTCAAAAAGGAGAATGAGCTCCGATCACAGATGCTTCCATCCATTGCAGACTTTGTTGAAGAACTGAGACCATATAGAACAAATATTACATTTAACTTGTTCTCTGCAGCATAATGGAATAATTTATAACTTAGATTTTAGAGTAGATCAGATGTTCTGACTCTGTGGGGTGCAAATGTGTGTGCACATTGTGTGAAGGCCAAAGGTCAACCGCAGGTATCTTTCCTCAGGAGTCATCCACCTTATTTTTTCTGGCAGCTACTCTTACTAGCTGGGAACTCACTGGCTGACACTACACCAGGGATCACCTGTCTCTGCCTCCCCAATGTAGTGTCAGACCAGAAATTTACCACCACACCTAGCATTTTTACTTGAGTTCTGGGGATCAAACCCAGGTCCTCATGACAAGAACTTTTTCCAATTAAGCCATCCCGCCTCTTTTTTGTTTATGTTTTTTAGTGGTCTATGTGTGTGTGCAGATGCGTGTATGTATGTGTAAGCCAGAGGTCAGTCTCTTCGTTTGTCAGATGTTATCCACACTTTTTTAAAGAGAAGGAGAGAAGGTCCCTTGGTGGCCTGTTACTAACCAGTGAACCCCAGATAGCTGCTGTCTCTTCCTTCCCCACTCTAGGATTATAAGAACACATTACAGCTTTTGATATGTGTTATACAGATCAAACTCAGGTCCTCAGGCTTGCAAGGTAAGAGCTTTACAGAAACAGCTGTCTCCTGAGCCCTTACACCCACAAATCTTCATCTCTCCCAGTATGTGTTCTCTGACCTGTGATCTGAGTTAGTGGCACTATTTTCTAATAGGTATGTGAGATTCATAGGTCATGGTGGTTCAAGGGGAAAACATTTGGAAGATGCTAATAAAGTATTTGGCAAGTAACAGATGCTCAATGCATCATGAGGCCTTATGATAGAAAGATGACTCTCCTAGCTTCTAAAGATGTCAGTCTGATAGGAACCTTACAGAATGTTTCAAGCTCTTTTAAGAGGAGGAGCACAGTCCAAGGACCAGAGATCACCCCCAAAATTGAAGCTGGATGTCACACTTGCCTGTCAGAGAGACCAAAATTACCTTGTTAAATTTTTTCCCTAACTCTTCCACTTTCGATTACTACACGTCCATCTGTCTCAGATATTGGATGGGCTCATTTCTGCACAAACTGGGCTCACTCCCAAGAACTCGTCAATACTTGTGAATTCAGATGAAGATGGCTCCTTCAAAAGTTAAACTCAGGGGTGACACCTTGAATTTGGAGGTTTTACTTCATAGCTAATACTCTTTTCACATTAGGAAGCACTTAACAACGAACTGCTCCATAAAAGGCCCATCTCAGTGCCCCCAAAACATAGGCCCTTTTCTGTCCCCCTGCCCATCCCCTTAGGGCTGATTTCTTTGTATTTTTCCCCCTATTCAAACCTGGCAAGAGACAGGATAGCTTCATCAAATGGAATATTCTAAAATCTAAACTGGTTCATAGAATAGCCTTGAAATCCTGTGCAAGTTATTTATCCTCCTTCATTTTGAGCCTGGGGATAAAGCTCCGTGGGAGAGTGCTTGCCAAGCATGTATGAGGTTCTAGGTTCAATCTTCAGTAAGTCCAAAAACAAAATTAAAACAAACAAAACAATAGAATATCCTTGCTCATTTTAATTTTCCTTACAGGTTTTCTGTGGCGATTTGGTGAGAAAAACATGGAAAACATCCACAGGATCCTTGGAAGGTCTCTGGGAACATTAAATTTGAACTGCTGTGAGATTATACAGACTGCTAATACCGGGAACACCACCACCACTATCTCCTACTCAACACCATCACAGCGATAATGCAAAAATCCCACACTCTACCTATTTCCCTCACTCTGCACAGTATAGAACTCTCCTCTCTTGCTGCAAACTCTAGGAAAAAAATACTTCAAGACCCAACCTCTCTGAGATTCACTTTCCCTATCTTTAAAATGGGGCCCATAACAGTGCCCCATCTTTTAAGCTTGTGATTTATGAAGGAGAGATTAAAGATATTGAATTTTCATTTCCTGTCCACTGCTGGTACCCAAAGGTGGGCACCAGTGCACAAGTACTTAGGTGACGTGAACAGGAAAGGGGCCATGGTATCATTTAGCCCCATGATAAATCCAACTGGATAATAGCTGACTTGTCCCAGTATGTGGCACAGAGGAAGCATCTTTTAAATTTGACGGCTCCATATTAATATAATTTATTACACCTCATTGCAAGCATTCTCTACCATCTGCTGCATAGATGTTAGTTTACTGGCTTTCCATATTTTTGTGTCAATGGTACAGTGTGTGAATCTGTCTGCAGATGTTAGAATGAGCTCTATCCTAGACATGCATATCCAACACTTAATAAAACTCAAAGGAAAAATGAATAGACACATGCTTCACCCCAGGTCTGTTTGGAGGTTTTCTGTTCAAATGTGAATATTTGCCCAATGCAGTCAGAGCATTTCAGATGTACTTGGTATGGGTATTGACTGGCAAGGACACATAAATCAGGATGTTTCCAATCCTTCATTTTACCTGCAATGAATTTTGATTATTTAATTCCCCTATCTTAATTACTTTTGGCTGTCCTCCTGTTCATGGGGCTAAATAATATCATGGTCTCTTTCCTGTTCATATCACCTAAGTGCTTATGCACTGGTGCCCACCTTTGGATGCCAGCAGTGCACAGGGAATGAAAATTCAACATCTTTAATCTCTCCTTCAAAAACCAAAGCTTCCCTTCCCTTAATCTGTTCCCACTTCCACTGCCAACTTCTCTCCAATCTGTCCCCTTCTTTCTCCTACAAAGGTACCAGAAATAAATGCTACAGACGAGGGGTGGGTGAGCTGATAGCTATGAAAGCACAAAAAAGGAAGAGGGACTGAGAGCAGAGAGGCCGCCCCAGAAGGGCTGAGAAGGGGAGCGGAGGTAAGCTGCCGGGTCTACATTCTAGGAGTCTGTGGCTCGTCTTGCGCAGGTCATGGAATGAGATATCAGCTTGGAATCATGCCATGTTGAAATCCATGCCTGATGCTGTGGTGCCTTCCCCACCTCTGGCCCATATTTTTCCTTCTGAATTCTACCAGGTCCATTTCAAGATTTGTTTTATTTACCTCTCCCACTTCACAAAATGCAATCACCTGTCCTCTTGAAATGGATTCTCATTTTTATCCTTCCTCTCAATATCTCTACTCTATATAGGGTAGGTTTATGTAACGTCTTCCATCCTTGCTCTTGTTTCTAGTGCCTTCTAATTTAATATCATCTGCAAATTTCATTAGCATGCAATTTCCTTTCTCTTCCAGATCATTAAAACAAAATCAACAAGAACAACGTCACCTAGACCAGGTTTTATGTACCTCTCTTACACTGTCCCCAGATGGTGGCCAAGTGGGAACATCACCATTTATCATTTTCCTTTGGTTTCTAATCTCTCAACCAGGCTTCATCTAAGCCGATTAGAACTGATCACAATGGCAAAAGAAAACTCAATATAAAACTAAACTCCAAAATCGATAGCTTCACTAAAGACCAAACCTATAGTGGTTAATATTTTGTTTATCCATCTCTGTTTGGAATACTCTTCCACAAGACCACTCCCAAGGTTCCTGCCTCAAGGCTGGTAGAGAATCAGTTTGGCCTTTTTTGAATGGTTCAACAGCACGTGCAGGGAATTAAATTCCTTGCTTCCAACTACTGAACATTTTCATGGAGTCTTCATCGTCTGTGGGATATGTGTGTGTGCATGTGTGTGTGGTCTACGTAAGTGTTCGTGTTCATGTGTGTGTGTGTGTGTGTGTGTGTGTGTGCATGCACATGTGCTTGCAGTGCAATTTATAGAGGCCAGAAGTTGACATTGAACTCCTTACTTCACTCCACCTTATCTTTTGACACGGGATCTCTCGCTGAACCTGTAACTGATTGATGAGGCTACTCGAGCTGGCCAGTAAGCCCTAGGGAGCCTCCTGTCTCCACCTCCCAAGTGCTGAAATTAGAGACATGACTCACCATACCTGGCTTTCTTCATGGGTTCTAGGTGATCAGACACAGGTCCTTATGCTCATGTGGCAAGTGCTTTACTAACCAGGGCATCTCCCCAGTCTCTCCTGCAGTGCTTTTAAACTTCAAGGTGGCAAGGGATTCTTGGGCAGAGAAGGCAGGGGACCCCTCTTATGGAGAGATGGCTCTTTGCAAATTGTCAACATCTTGCTTATTTAACTTCTGATGTGCAAGAATCCACAGTCTTCCCCAAGGCAGAAGGCTTTCACCACCAGCCTTGGCACTTGGCAAGCGTGTGCTGTTAATGAACTTCTATTTACAGCTTTAATGAGGATAAAGCAGCGATTTCCTTAGCTAGGTGACAGATCCAGAGATTGATAACCAGCTTAATCCTAATATAATTCCCTTAATAATGGCTAAAAACCACTCAAGTACCTTAATACATCAAGACGTAAATGTCTTATAATACCCATAAACACTCCCAGAAACCTAATAGAGTTAATTCCATGAAGATTGAAACAAGGGAGAGATGGTGTAAAAATCAATCTGGCTTCACCTCCAGTGATTGATCACCCCCTCCTGCCCAGGATCAATTAATTTTGCACTAAGGAAATGTTTAATGAAGTTTCAGACTACAGGGACAGAAAACAGAAGACTAACTCTGCTTTGGACTTGCTCAAAGGGCTGGACCTGTTTCACACTTTATGCGGATAAATGAAAATTTAAATAAGAATCACCAGTCATTTAAGAATCTGTACCAAGAACAGCTTGCTGATCCTTTACAAATCTTCCAGAGCCTTTAACCTTTCTTCAGAAGATACCTGTTTCTTCAGAAGATACCTGGGCTCCATCTGGTTTGTTATTTTTTTCTGATGTAAGCTCAGTAAATACACACCTGTTCTGAGTGACACACATATATCTTTTTTTCATATTTTACACTACAGATAAAGGATTATAAAGGATAAGTACATGGAAATAGTAATTAAATAAATGATAATCAAATAATCGAGCACAGAAAGATGAGGACCTCCTGATTTGAGTCACATGTGGAACCAAAAGATATTGATCTTGGACTGGTGAGGCAGCTCAGCTAGTAAAAGCTCTTGATTTCAAGCCTGATGTCTTGGGTTCAATTCCTAGGGCCCTCATGATAGAAGGAATCAACCAATTCCTACAAGTTGTCTTTGACCTCCACATGTGCGCCCTGGCATGTATACACACATACATACATGCACGCACATACAAAGTAAATGTAAAAAAGAAAAATAAATAAAAACATAGATTTCATGGACGTTAGGAGTTGAACAGGTAATTATGAGGCGTGTGGGAGCAGGGAGAAGGAAAATGGAGAGGTTATCAACAGACTTTATGGTTGGATAGCAGCAAAAAGTTCGGGTGAGCTACTGCACAGTAACATGACTGTAGATAACACTAATGTATATTAAAACACCTAGAAGAAAGGATTTTAAACATTTCACCATAAAGAAATTATATATTTAAAAAGATGGGTTCAACCTTAAACATTACACAGTGTATGTATGGACATACTGTGGAGACTTAAGATGCTAAATAAGCAAGGACTCCACCCAGTGATGGAACACTTACCTAAGGTTCATAAGGCCCTGGTTTCTAGCCTCGGTATGACAAAAAAAAAAAAAAACGAAAGAAAGAAAGAAAGAAAGAAAGAAAGAAAGAAAGAAAGAAAGAAAGAAAGAAGGAAGGAAAGAAAGAGAGAGAAAGAAACAAGGTAAATAGGATGAAGCCCCAGTGAAAGCCCATGGGTTAAGAAGTTATCATCGCCAATTCTGATACTAACGAGTAATTTGTTAAGTGTACAGACTTCCTCTGCATGGAATTAAATGAAATTCTGTTCTAATTGAACATGTACTTTTTGTTGAGCCCTGCAATTTGCTTAAATTGAAGGAGACAGAAAGGAGCTTGGAGGAACTTTACAGCCCAAGAAGCTATTCTTAGCAGGAAGGAATTTAAGGTGCACACTCACTTCCTGGCATGAGGACAGGAAATTGCCTATAAGAAGGCAAAGAGCTCCAGGACTGAGGTGTTCACAAACCGAAGGCCTGCAAATTTACTGCCCTTCTTTATAGCTTTCCATAAAAATCCCTTCACGCAAAATGGCAACGCAACACCCCATTTATACAGCATAAAAATTAAGCGACTAATGGGCTATATCCAATGAACTCCTACCCACTTATGGATGAAAGGAACTTCAGCTTTTAATTCGTTCAGCTCAAAGAGGCCGTAGAACGGCGTCACCCACCAGTGATGGCTTGAAATTAAATTTCTGGCCAAAGTGAACCATGAAAGGCGGCTGACGTGAGAGCGGCCTTCCTTCTTCAAGGGCTTTGCGGCCCACCATTGAGGCACTCTAGGAAATTCAGAAGTTTTGAAAGTAATCTCTGTCAGGATCTTATTGGCCTCTGTGCTGATCTTCAGACCATTTCCCTACTTTATCCTCCACACAAAAAGGTACAATGAACAAATCAGAATGCCTACATTGAGAACCCGAGAACAAATCACCATGAGTTTTGAAATTCATTTTTAATTACACCATCTACAAATCATCACAAGCTTTGAATAATATTCAGAACACATGTGGTGTTGTTCTATTGAGACAGGATTTTTCTGTTACAAAGTAATAACCCAGATCTAGTTAAGATCAGAGCACTTTTGTGGGCTAAGGAGATAACTTCATGAATAGAGTACATGCCATACAAGTGTGAGAACCTGTGTTCATATGTGATGTCATGTGAAGCTGAGAGACACAGGTCATGTTTATAATCCTGGCACTGTACATTAAGATGGGAGGTGGAGACCGGAGATGCCCCCAGAAGCCCTCAGGCCAGTTAGCCTGGCTTATGCAGCATTGAATAACACAGAGACCCTGCCTTTAACTGTGTGGGAAGAAGGAGGTCCTCCGACCTCCACACATGCCTTAGTATATGTTTGCTCGCACTCATACACACACACAGGTACACACAACATATATACATACAACACAGCAACCCAGTAGACTTTTTTTTAGCTTCTTTTCTGTTGCTATGATAAAACACTCTGATCAAAGGCAAATTAGGAGAAAAGAGGGATTTATTTCATCTTAGAAGTCACAGTCCATCATTCAGTGAAGTAAGGGCAGGAACTGAAGCAGGAACTCGAAATCATAGAGGAATGCTGCTTGCTGCCTTGCTTGCAGTGTCATGCTTAGCTAGTTTCCTTACAGACCCCAAGATCACCTTCCCTTCCACCATGTAGATCATCAGGCTTGTGATCCCACAGTGGGCTGGACCCTCCTACATCAATCAACAATCAAAACAACCCCCCACAGACATGCCCACTGGCCAATCTGACCTAAGTGACCCTTCAACTAAGTATCCCTTCTCAGGTGACTCTAGGCTATGTGAAGTTGACAGCTAAATCAAACCAGGACACCTTTTAACCAAAGGTGTCTACTCCCCAATTCTTCTTTGAGTACCTGTCTCATACCCAGATCTGCACATAAAGCAGAAATATGATGTATAGTGTGTTTGCTTACACTCAACTTTTATTCTCATAAGGATTCATGATGAAGACCCAAGGGAATGAGACAAAGCGATCACCCCAGAGAAAAGATGAGCAGGATACAGTGAGACAAGAGATAAGGAGGGACAGGATGGCTAGGAAACATGCTGAGAGATAACTACATACCCAGCCTGTGCATGAGTACATTAGAATCGAACATTTAAATTTTATTATATTATTTATTAACTTAAGTGTATATGCATATGGGCATACACATGCGATAGTGCTTGTACGGAATCCGGAGGACAAATTGTGGAAGTTGATTCTCCCCTTCCACCATGTAGATCATCAGGCTTGGCAGCAGGAGGCTTTCCCATGGAGCCTTCTTGCAAGCCCAGAATCCAACAACTCGACCAGTACTTGGGAGATAGAGGCAAGAGAATCAGGAATTCAAGGTCAGCCTCAGCTACGTAGTTAGTTGAGAGTTGGCCTAGGCTATGTGAGACGTGTAACTGTCACTGTGCGGAACATATTTGTTGGCTAATGAGCCTGTGTCCCCATGGGGGAAGAATTAAGTGCCTACTCTAAAAGTCTGTTCTGTGACACTTCACACATGGAGGGTATTTATTTAAAAGCTATCTCATCACCATCTTGAAGACTTCTCCCTGGAGTTATCTCCACTTCCCTGTGTTTTCCTTCTTGCAGATGAAAAGGCACTCACTAAATGAGAGGTGATAGTTCTTTTGTGTTGGCTTTTATTGAGAGACAACATCTGTACATCTTTATGGGGTACACGTGGCAATCTGATACAGCCTATAGCACAACACATAATGACCAAATGGGGACAACCAACAGGTCCATCTCTGGACAGGTTAATCAAGCTAAGGTGTTAATTTGATACTTTAGCCATTTAGAAATGTAGCCTAGAATGTTATAAGCAGTAGTCACCCTATTGTGCAAAGCACATCAGGTTGAACCGCCCCTCTCTAGCTGCATCTTGGTGTCCCTTATTAAAGTCCTTCTTCTCCCTCTCCCTTCTGCCTTCCCCAATCTCTGTCCCTAGTCCCTATGTCTTTCCATGAGAAGAACCTTCCAATTTCTACAAATGACTGAGCACATGGCATGTTTGTCTTTCTCCACATGGCTCATTTTCCTTCACATAGTGACCTGCACATAATTCCATGCTGCCACAAATGCCAGCGTTGCCCTCTTTGGTGGCAGAAGAAAATCACACCATATATCTTTACTGTGTTTTTATTATCTAGCCATCCATCAATGGACATCTAGGTTGATCCTACATCTTAGTTCTGTCAAATATGTTGTAATAAACATAGAAGTGTGAGAGGTGGCATTTCACCTTGAAAACCCCTTCCATAGCTGGGTATGGTAGAGCACACCTCTAAGCCCAGCACATGGGAGGTAGAGGCAGGTGGATCTCTGTGAGAGTGAGGCTGGTCTGGTCTATGTAGTCAGTTCTAGGTCAGCTGGGGCTACAGGGAGACCCTGTCTCAAAACAAAAACAAACAAAAACAAAAATCCTCCCTATCCATCCCTTCCAACAAGAAAACACAATACATGTAAAGGTAAACTATATCATAAACCTCTGTGAATCAGAAGGCTGTGTAGTGGTATCGACACAAATGACATACAGCATTTTCAGATACAGAAATGCATCCTGACTTGCCATCTAAAACAAGGTGTGGGGGAAGGAAAAGGAGCATTTGTAAATGATGCTGACAAAATTAAAATTAAATTGAAACATTTGGTGGAGAATACTGCAATGCGCCCTTGGTGTTTTGGTGTTGATGATCTTTCTTCATGTTAATTTGCAAGAAAGTATCATTGCGTTCTTCCATGTCTACCAGGTATCTGTTCAGCCAGTTTTATCACCTCAACAAATTGTTCACTCATAAGACGCATCATCTTTTTTGTTTTTGTTCCTTTTCTAGAATCCTCACACTCAGGAGACTGAAACAGGAGGCCCTCAAGTTCAAAAACCTACTTTCCTTCTACATCTGTCACATTATTAAATATAACACTGTGCAGTTGTGATTGTACTTTGTCAATAAGTACAGATGATAAAACCAGCCAGGCTAGTTTTGAGGCCTCAGTCCACTGCATGGAAGCCATTCAATATTTTCAATGTAAATGTCCTTGAATGAAAAATGGACAAAGAGCTTTTAATCATCCCTTTACCCCAGGATGATGGTAAGATTCCAGCAAGATACAATATTTTAAAAATGTTCTGAGAGCAGAGAAGCACTGTGGCAATATCAGCGAGCTCTCAATGTCCTGTACTGGGTGAAATATGCTAACTTTGAAACCCTGGGAGCCTGTCTGCAACCATCCCTGGGATGTGGATCCCTGAACCCACTGAGATCTCCTTACATGTAATGACAATGACCAATGATGACACCCACACCGTGGGAGCTCCAGTGAGGGGGCTAGGTACTGCACACCTAGAGAGAAGGCTGGGAACCAATTTTATCATCCTGCAGCCAGAGAGCTGCAAGTTCACCAAGAGCTTTCAGGACACAGAGCCATCTAGTGTCCAGTTTGTCTACGCTGATGCTTTTCCCTTCTACACTGTTGGTTCATTCCCATCACTCCTGGACCTGTTTACATGTCACCTTCACAGAAAGCCTTCCTCTGAACAGTAGGTCCAGGTAAGTCCCATGGTTTGTTTCCTTTGCAGAGCTTCTTCACTTGACATACATCTTAAAATTTTTGTTTGTCATTTTTGCAGTCCATGGAGCACATGTGTGAGCCAGAGGACAACTTAGTAGTGTCTCTTTTCTCTTTCCACCTTTACATTGGCTCTGTGAATCCAACTCAGGTCATCGGTCTCACAAGGAAAGTACCTTTCCTTACTGAGCTATCATGCCAGCCCAATAGCTATCATTTTTAGTGAAGCCTTTTGAGATGATTCTAGGTACATGTGAACTTAGAAGCAATAATACGGAGAAATCCTGAGTCACATTTATCTAACTTCAGAGTCACAGCATGTTGTCAAGATGCTGCACCACAATGACATCAACTCAGGTGAGGAAGGACACACCTCCAACAGCATGAGGATTCTTCATACTGCCCTTTCCTAACTACCCCTGTGTCCTGCTTGCTCCTACCCTCCCTAATGTCTAACAATAACTAATGTGCTCTCTCTTTCAGTCATTCCTGAGTTATATAAAAATTGATTCATGTGACTATAGAGGACTAACTTTTTCTCTGAGGGTGACTCTGCATTAATCCATGCAAGAGGGTGCATGTAATCAGTAATTCACTGTCTTTACTGCAGAGCAATATACTCTAGTAGGGGTAGAATAGTATTCCATGGCTTGTATAACCATTTACCTAATAAGCACATCTCAGTAATTTCCAGTTTCTGGCTAATATGCATAAAACATCTATAAACATTAATGAACAGGTTTTTGTGTGAGTATAAACATTCAGTGTTAAAGAAATATCATTCAGGAACCCAACCCTAGGTTACATGAAAGTTGGATGTTTTATTTGATAGAAATTGCCAAACATTTTCCAAAGCGGGTATGGGTTGGACCATGGCCTCCAGTGACAATTAAAGGCTCTAAATTCCATACATCCTTGCCAACGTGTCACTATTCTTTTTAATAATTATTTTTTAAATTATGTGTATACGTGTGTGCCTGTGCATGGGTAGGTACACATGAATGCACAGGCCCATGGAGGCCAGAAGAAGACATTAGATCTCCTGGAGCTGGCATTACAGGCAGTTGTGAGTGACAACCAATGTGGGTGCTGGGAACTGAACTCAGGTCCCTACAAGGTCAGAATGTCTCTTGTCCACTTAGCTGTCTCTCTGGCAACATGAAGTGTTGATTTATGCCTTCTGACCATTTTCTAACTAGGTGGTTTGTTGTTGTTGTTAGGTTTACAGA
Source organism: Nannospalax galili (assembly GCF_000622305.1). Lineage (NCBI taxonomy): Eukaryota > Metazoa > Chordata > Mammalia > Rodentia > Spalacidae > Nannospalax > Nannospalax galili. The sequence goes on along the minus strand of NW_008334203.1, from coordinate 915,580 downwards.
GTTTTTTTACTCTAGAAATTGGTCCTTTCTCAGACAATGACATGCAAAAGTTGACCTCCAGTCTGTAGCTTATCTTTTCTTCCTTGGGTTTGTATGTTTTGTTGGACAAATGTTCAGGACTGGGGCAGTCCTAACAACTCTTTGCTACTTAAACCTCAAACTTTGAGGCATTAATTTCATTTTCTAAAAATTTTACAGTTTTCTGTTTTACATTCAAATGATGTTTTGAGTCCTTTTTGTGTGGGACATGAGATATAGGTCAAGGACATCCAGTTGGCTTCCCAGTTGCCCCCAGGCCATATGTTGAACTAAAAGGTCACCTTTCCTCTCGTGAATTGCTTTTCCACCTTGTCAAAAATCAACTGACATATGTATGAAGGTCTATTTCTGGGTTCCGCATTCTGTTTTATTAACCTACCTTTCTGTCCCTCTGCCAAGACCACATAGTTTTGATTATTCTAAATAAATAAATCTTATGTTCAAGTAGATCCCTTCCCCCTACTTTATACTGTATATTCAAATCATTTAGCTATTTTAATTCCATTGCCTACCCATCTATCTTGTACAATATCTTTGTCAAAAGCTACAAAAAAAAAAAATCTTACTGAGTTTCTGACAGACTAATGTCAAACCTTTTTATCTGTCTGGGGAAACTGACATCTTTGCTGACTGGTGTGATCCATGAACATGGTAAATTTTTGATAATGAAAAAAACACTAGTTTTATAGTTTTCAGCCTGTAAGTTTTATCTTGTCCATTTTTTCATATCTTAATATTTATATCTCATTATTTTTCCAATACCCAGAAGAGGGTGTCAGATCCCCTGAAGCTGGAGTTACAGGCAATTGTGAGATATCAGACATTGGAGCTGGGAACCAAATCTAGGTCCTCTGTAAGAACAGCAAGCAGTCTTAACCATTGAGCCATCTCTCCAGGCCCTCATCTCTTTCAATATGCACATATATTATATATACATGGTTTGAATCATATATATACATATACGATTTTATGTATCTGTGTAAAATCTAGGATTCAGAAAGAAAACATGAGATGGATGTCTTTCTGAATATAATTTATTTTACATAATATCACCCCCAGTTTCCTCCATTTTCCCACCGTTCACATAACTTTGGTCTTTTATGGCTGAATGAAACGCCATTGCATACAAATCACGTTTGTAAAATTTATTTTTATTTTGCGTATGAGTATATTGCCTGCATGTATGTAAGTGCACCGCACCCATGTTGTGAAATGCCTGAGGAGGTCAGAAGAGGGTGTCAATCTCCTGGAACTGAAGTTATGGACAGTTGTTAGCTGCCATGTGGGTGCTGGGAATCGAACCCAGGTCCTCCACAAGAGCAATCAGTGCTCTTAACTGCTGAGCCATCTCTCCAGCCCTGGAATTACATTTTTTATCCACCTCTCTGCTGATGTGTTCTTGGAGTCACTGTCAACAGAACTGCATTTTAGAAATATGTTATTTATTATTTTTATTTTATTTGCATGAGTGTATTGCCTGCATGTATATAAGCGCACCTGTGCTGTGCAATGCCTACAGAGGTCAGAAGAGGGAGTAGGATTCCCCTGAAACTGGAGTTACAGACAGTTGTTGGCCACCATATGGATGCTGGGAACTGAACTGGGGTCCTCTGCAAGAGCAGCCGGTGCTTTTCACTATGAGCCAGCTCTCCAGCCCCAGAACTACATTTTTAACTTGGGTATCTATGCTTATCTATAATGCTGCAGTGTGTTCTTATATTGAACCTCCTTTCTTCCTGTTTTTCAAATAGATGATGCCGTGAATGGGCAATTGAATTAGGTCAAAAAATTGTGTATATACTAATACAGTGGGACAACAGAGTTTCCTCTTCAGCCTGTTGATGGGGCACAGTACATTGATTTAGAGTTGAATACTAAAATATTTGCATCTCTGGGATAATGAATTGGCTTAAAAAATTCTTTCAACATATAACCCTATTTTGGTGGCTAATATTTTGTTATCATCAAACACATTCAACACACACCTATGTGGTCATGAGCAATAAGAGTTTGTAGTTGCTTTTTATTTGGCTTTTCTGGCTCTTCTCTTTTCTATGTCTTTGTCAGGCTTTATTTTCAGAGAAATATCCTCTCCATTAATGAATTTGGAGCTGCTCTGTTTGCTTTCGCCATTTGCCAGAATTCTCTGAGGAACCCTTCTGGATGAAATTTATTTTGGGGGAAATTTTTAGCTAGAAAGTTGATGTCCTTAGGAGTTAAACAGATATTCAGGTTACTTCTAACTTTGTCACGGACTCTGCCCTTCCAATCCGTTCTGGCGTTATTTGTGTTTCTCTCTTTTCTCTTTGTTGGTTTTGCTAGAAAGTTGTCAATGTTATTCCTTCCCCCCCCCCAAGCCAACTTTTCGTCTTACTAATTTTCTCTATTCTTTCAGTGTTCCCAATTTCTGCTGATGTCATTAGAACTTCCTCCTTCTTTTCTGTGGGTTTTGTTTCTGCTTTCTTAATGTCCTAGTATTTTTTTTTCAGAATTTTTTTTAGTATTCTTTCCTTTCTAATTTTTAAAAATTTATTTTTTTTATTTTATGTGTATGAGTGTTTTACCTATGTGTATATAAGTACACCTGTGTTGTGCAGTGCCCACAGAGGACAGAAGAGGGCATCAGATCCCCTGAAACTGGAGTTACAGATGGTTGTTATTCACGATGTGGGTGCTGGGAACTGAACCCAGGTCCTCTACAAGAGCAGCCAGTGCTCTTAACCACTGAGCCATCTCCACTGAGCCATCTCTCCAGCCCCCTTAACTATTCTTTCAGTGTAGGTTTTCTGGTAAGTAGTCCTTTTGTCTTTTCTTCATTTGAGGGTTCATTTGATTTCTCCTTTGTTCTTAAAGGAATATTTCTCCTGAATACAAATTTATGAGGTGACAAGTATCTTCTTTTAGTACTTGAAAACTACTCTGCTATTTCCTCTTTTCCTCCACATCTTCTCATAAGAGGTCTGTTCTTCAAACCTTCAAATTATATGTTTTTTCTCTCTAAAAGTATGATGACCCATATTTCCTCCCTGCTCACGAGAGGTTTTTTTTTTTTGTCTTAAGTTTTTAGAAGTTTTACTTTCACATGTCATGTTAAGCTGTTAAGCCTATTTGAGGTTTATTCATCTATTGGAATCTGCATATTTGTATCCAGGGATTTTATTTGTATTTAGCAAAAAGACTGGGGGAAAGTTAATCAATTTATTTCATTTCTCATGATATTTATTTATTGCTTATTTTTAATTATTTATTTGCATGCCTGGTCACTGGGTGCCCCTGCCATGAACAATAAGGTCCATGGGAATGAATGCCTGCCTGCTTCATTTTCCACTGTTTCCCAAAGTCCGAAGTCCAGTGCAGATTGTGATATGTGGTTGCTCTTGGGTGTACATTGTGAATGACTGGATTAACAGAATGAACTTGTAGGCTTCACAGCCCACCTTCCCCTCATAAGCCCTGGAGGAGGAATGCATACCCCAGATTCAAGTGTGGTTTGTCTCTGTCAGTTCTGATCCAGATTTAGGGTGGATTGCATGGATTATACAGGGGACCACAGCTTAATGTACGATCACAAGCTGAGTAGGGGTCTGGGAGGTGAAATCTAGGTGATGGGTATAAGGGTCTCAATAAGTAATCTGCATCTTCTGACCTACTCTGTTACCACTAACAACAAAAGTAGTTCCCTCAAAATATATATGTATATACATATATTATATATATGTATATAAAAATCTACAAACATGTATTTGAAATGGAGACATTTGAATAAACAGGAGAAGAAATTGTCACAAAAGGCAAAACACTTTGCTATGGAGGAGGCAGTTGCTGGAACATGATCTGCCCTGGACTTATGCATTTTAAAACACTGCACCAGGGCTCCTGTTTACCCAGCACCAGGCCATTAATACATTCAACCCAAGAGGGAGGCAATTTTAATATTAATAGGCTCTTTATGAGAATTTAATAACAAAGTCCTAGCTTCCTCATGTTTTCAGACACGGGGGTTAATTACTTCAAACAGGTTGGCAGGGAAAAGGTCAAATTTTAATGCTGACCTTATCAGTCTGGGATAAATATAAAAGTGTAATAGCGCGTTTCAAGTCATGATGCTCACTGTGCTTTATGGGCTAAGGAATGTCACATGATGTGTAACATGTCGATTTTTTAAGTTTAATTTTACTTTTATGTGTATGTGTGTATGTCTGTATGTGTATGCCACATGGTTGTAGGTGCCTAGGGAAGCCAGCAGAGTAAATTCAATCTCCTGGAGCTGGAGTTACAGGCAGTTATGAGCTACCCATCATGAGTGTTAGGAGCTGAACTTGGGTCCTCTGGAAAAGCAGCAAGTGCTCTTAACCACTGAGTCATCTCTCCAGAATCCATTTGCTTTAAGCATGGATCTATTCTATTCTTTCTTATACTGAAGCTCCACAATGTTTGAAGTTTTCTAGTCTTCTACTAGGAGCTTCCCATCACTTTATGATGAAAATGAAATCTCTTATTTGAAGCTCTTGCTTCTATGTTATATAAACGTCTGTCCATAGTTTCCACAAAAGTTCATTCAGGCCAGTCAGGCCACAAGTTCATGAACTGTCTGGGCTACAGAAGGAGTTCAAGGCCAGCCTGGGTAATCTTGTGAGATCCTGTCAAAAAATACAAAGTTAAAGCGAAGCTGTCGATATAGATCAGGGGTAGAGTACCTATCTAGCATATGCATGGCCTTAGGTTCAATTCTCAGTACTACAGTAAGAAAAAGAGAAGGGAAAATAGGTAGAAAAGTAATGGACAACAGAAAATCTCCATGTTGTCACTTGCTTACTTTATAGTGGAGGAGAAATAAAGCCAGCAGACTCCTTAAGTCCTGTAAAAAATGGCAACTCAAGCACCAGGTGGGATCCTGAGGATGGAGTCTGTCAGGAGGTGGGTGACAGCTAGTTTTAACAGATCAATTGGTTGGCCTGAAAAATGTGGCCCTGCCTTGTCAGAGTATGTACTGTGTGGTTAAACGCGTTCATCTGATACGGCTTGAGGGTTGCTGCTGTTGTTGCTGTTGCTGTTCTTGTTTGTTCCAGAGGTCCCAAGTCTCTCCCTCTTACCACTACCCCACACTTCCTGCCTCTCTTTGTTTCTTGGCTCCTGATCACCATGTATAATGAACTCTTTCATGCCTCTGCATTCTCTATAGCTACCGAGACTTTACTAAGACCATGCATTAGCCTGGACACAGATGCCATTTTCAAGGAAAACCATCTACCTATGGTGTCCATGACAGTGTGGAGAACTGGGTCTCTCCATACTCCACAACTCACTTTTGTCTTTTTTTATGGGACAAGGGCTTGTTCTATAGTCAGAGCTGACCTCAAATTCATAATCTTCCTGACAAAATTGGAGGTGTACCTACATCTGACTACATTCAATTTTACTTATGGCTATTGATTAAATACTCAGAATTCTGCCAAACACAGAAGATTCAGAAGTAAATCCAAAAAATTTTAAGAAACAAAATAAAACAATGATGTTCTGATTTCGTTTCTATTGCTGTGATAAAATACCCTAACAAAAAGCATAATCTGGGGAAGGGTTTATTTTTTTATAAAATTTCAGGTTAGAGGCTGGAGAGATGGCTCAGCAGTTAAGAGCATAGGATGTTCTTGCAGAAGACCCATGTTTGAATCTTAGCACCTGCATGATGGCTAACAACCATCCGTAACTCCAATTCCAGGGGATTCAATGCCCTCTTCTGATCTCCTTGGGTATTGTATGCATGTGGTCCACTTAAACACATGCAGGCATAACACTGATACACATAAAATAAAAAAGTAAATAAAAAAATTCTAGGTTATACTCCATTAATGAGGGGAAAGTACAGGAGGCAGGGAATTGAAAGAACTAGTCACATGATGTCAAGTCAAAAGCAGATAAAGAATGAATGCACATATGCTCACTTGCTTTCTTGCTTGTGCTCAGCTCCATTTTCTACTCTCATATAACCTAGAACCCCTGTCTAGGGAATGGTGCCACCCACAGTAGGCTGGTCTTCCACCATCAATTAAATTAATTAAGACATTCCCACAGACACACCCACAGGCCAACCCAATATAGACCAATCCATCATTGAGACTCACTTCCCAGGAATTCTAGGTTGTGTCAAGTAGACAACTGAAGCTAACCATCACACGGTATAAGGAAAGCTATGAAGAAATGCCAGGAGAACACATAAAAAAAGGACAACCATGGACAGTCTGGGGAAGTTCTTGAAAAGAAATAGTTTCTGAGATAAAAGTCAGTTTCACTGCAGATTGTCAGGTGTGCTGCAGTTAAAAGAGACCCCACAGCCCAGCACTAGGCAGCAAAGCTTGTTTCTGACCCAGGTCTCTCTGTCAGGTTGTCTCCATGGTCCAGAGTGGCACAGAAGTATATCACTCGTTTCTCATAAGGGGCATAAAGTCACAGGCTGGGTCCTTAAACATTTGTCCTAAAATGACCAATCACTCCCTCCATGTTTCACTGACTCGAGTGAGTTACATGTGCATTTCTAATTCTTTTTTTTTTTTTTTTTTTGGTTTTTTTGAGACATGGTCTCCCTGTAGCCCCGGGTGTCCTGGAACTCACTATGTGGACCAGGCTGGCCTTGAACTCACAGAGATCAGACTGCCTCTGCCTCCTGAGTACTGGGATTTCTAATTCTTAAAAGGTTGAAGTAAAAATAATCCTTCCACCGTGAGAAACAGAGCAAGAGAGAATGAAGAGGATCTCTGGGGAATGACAAATCTACAAGGGAGCCAGAGCTCTGTTTGGAAAGAGGGTGTAGTGAGTATTCTAAAACGCAGGAGGAGCAGGAGCTATCAGAACAGGTTGGGGAAGCAGGAGATTCTGAAAATTTCTCTGAGTAGTCAGTTTAATAAAGCTGAAGAAAAGGGCAAAAAAAGAGAGAAAAGAGAAAGTTACCCTCAGAGGGAAACGTCTCCCAGCCCAGAACACAGCAGTAAATATAGTGGTCTCCACACATCACGAAGAGAGATCTGGGAGATACCATTGCAGGACTTGTTGGATTTTCAAAGGAATGCTTCACATTAAACCTCTTTCCCTTTGGTAGTACATATTCAAATGAGAGCACAGGATAGGGAGCTAGCTCAGTGGTTAAGTGCTTTTTTTACAGTAAGCATGAGAACTAGACTTTGAATCTTCATAATCCACTTGTAATTTTAGCCTGAGAAGGCAAAAGTAAGGAATCCTCTGACCAAGACAATCAGTGAGATTATTCATATTGGCAAAGTCAGGGTTTGACTGGGAGACCCTGCCTCCATGAAAAAGGTGGAATAGTGGTTGAAGATGATTCCCAATATCAATCCTAGGCACTCATATGCATGCACGCACACCATGTGATACACATGCAAACCTATATACACACACGTATATCACACACACAAAAAAAATGGAAAAGCAAAAAAATGAAAACAAATTGAGACAACAAATGAACACATTAGAAGGACAAGACTGTGACTGGATAAACAGAAGTCTACAAATGACATCATGCTCACTTTAGGGTTCCTGGTGCCCAACACCCACAAAATAGCCCCCCAGTCACTGCTCTATTCATGCTTGTTGGGAAAGAAACTTCTTATCTTGGAACCACCCATCCATAATTCATATGAAATGATTGAATGAGAGGGCTGTGGAGTGGAAGTTGGACAATGTTGAAGGGGGAGACTAACTCTCATAAGAGCTGGTCTCCACACACAGGGCACAGAGTTCTTTTAGCCATTCACAGGACTGAGGGTCAGTGAGCATGCTGCATATCAGGGAATGATTTGCTAGCTAAACTGAGGGCTCAGAGGTAACCAGGGAAAGCAGGAAATGATAAGATAGATAGATGGATATAGATGATAGATGACAGATAGATGGATAGATAGATAATAGATAGATGATAAATGATAGATGATAGTAGAAAGAGAGGTAGATGATAGATAGGTAGATAGATAGATGACAGATACCTAGATGATAAGTACATACATACATACATACATACATACATACATACATAATAGACAGTCTTTTGTGAGGTCTGCTTAATTCTTACAGTCAGAGAAGTTTTCCCAGGAGACATGGCATCTATTCAATGGCAAAAATCACTGAGGTGGCAGAAAGGAATGGACACTATAGAAGCCAGGAGAGCACGTGCAAAGGTCTGCAAGAGGGAAGAATGTGGTGTGTCTGAGGACTTCAGAGGAGCCCCAGGTAGCCAGGAGGATCTAAACAGGGAAGGAAATTCCAAAAACAGAAGGTTGGTAGGTCTAAATGCCACCTGACCTCTCAAGTCCTGTGGGATACCTGGAGAGTTTGAAATTCATTTTGCATATGTGTGTACATATGTGTACATGTTCATGTGCACAGGGAGTATGTTCAGGTGCATATGTGTGTGCATACATGTGGAGGCAAGATGTGAGTCTCAGATGTTGGTCCTCAAGTGCTATCCATCCTGTTTTATGGTATAGTTTCTCTCAGTTAGACCTAAGTGTCTTCTACTGGGCCAGACTGGCTGGTGAGTAGGCCCCAGTGATCTACCTGTCTCTGCCTCCTTAAGGCTGGAATTATAAGCATACACCACCACACCCAACTTCTTATGTGTGTTCTGAGAATCAAATTCATGTCCTCATACTTACACATCAAGTATTTTACCAATTGAACCATCTCCCTAGTCTTGAACTTCAATTTAAGGATTTTCCAGTGCATTACCAGTATAAGACCAGTAAAATGTGATGATCCATCTGATAGCTTCTGGGAGAAGAACAGTCAGTTTTCTTTAAGACTGAGACCGTGTTAGGCTGACCTCATTTCAGGACTGGAACCACTTTCAAGAACATTTGGGCAACACAAATTGAACTCAACTGGGGAAAAAAGAACATAAGTGAGGTTGAGTAGATCACAAACAGAAAGGTGGGGGTGGATCCAGGAGGAGCTGGGAGAAGGAGGCCTGTGATAAAAATACATTGCATGAAACTCTCAAAGAATTAATTTTAAAAATTGGAAAAAAGAAAAAGAACAGCTATTACCTTAATGGCCCTGATACGCACCATCTACACAGGAGAACTTCGCTGGGACAAAGTCAGCCTACCTCCCTGTGGGGATGAGTTTGAGTACGGAGGACACAGCTTCTTCAGATTTCTGTTCCAACCTCCAAAATAATAATCAACAAAACTAACATTCAAGGAGTGGCATCCATGGCTTACGGAACAAAACATCGAAGACCCGAGTAAACTGCACTGGAGAAGGAGACCAAGAAACAACGGGTGATCAGATGCAAAAACTCGGAAAGCATGGGCCTGGATCTTGTCTCAAAGATGGAGGAGAAGTGCTGGAGGGATAGATCAGCAGTTAAGAGTACTTGCTGCTCTTCCAGAGGATCAGAGTTCAGTTCCTAGCTCCCATATCCTATGGCTCACAATCGTATATAACTTCAGTTCCAGGAGATCTGACACTCCCTTCTGGCCTCTGCAGGCACCTCACTCAGGTACACAAACACACACACACACACACACACACACACACACACACACACACACTACATATATATAAAATCTTAAAGAAACAACAGTCTAAAGGCAAATGGCCTGGTGGAAATCTTTCTCTCTGCATCTGACTTGGGGGTAAAGCGCTGGTTCACCGGGTGGCTCAAGCAGACTTAATTCCTATTAATCCTGTAATCATGGATGTTGCTGGCGGCCACTGTCATTGCCATCCCTTCTGGTTCCAACTTTCTCCTTCAGAAATGGCATTTGGGGACAAACACATCAAGCGTTGCAGATGGAGTGGCACTTTCAATGTGAAGATACAGAGATATTTACTAAACCACAGTGAGGCACTTTGTGGGAGATAATGACAGATTTACAAACAAAGAGAAAACTCTCCAAATTACAGAAATAAATGGAATGATGAATGTGCCAGCCAGGAAGTGAGCAGACCCTGGCAAGAGCCCCCAGCTCCGGCAAGAAGAGAGAAAAAGAGAGAGATTCAGAAAGGAAAGGAGAGAGAGATATGTTCTTACAAAACTGGGCATGAGATAAGCCACATCTGTCACCACGGGAGACAGATTGGAGAAATAGAAAAAAAAATGAGAGAAATGGTTTCATAACTGGAGGCTATGCCACTCGGTCCAAATCAAGTGATTCCAGAAATGTAGCTTCAAATACATTTGTTGGTTTTTCCTTCCCAAACAAACGAATGCCTTTATCAAAGCTTTCCTCTTCTTATCTACCAGTAAAAACATCCCTTCTCCCTACCACCCTGAACTGCTGCAGTAGTTATAACATGAACACTCTAGGCTAGAATTATTCCAGGAAAGACTGGGGTGACAAAGGACTTGGACACAAATAGATTTCAAGAGCAAGTGTTGAAGCCTTTGAAAATTGGCTGCTCCACTATTGGAGCAAATCTCCTTGGTGGGGGGGGGTCTCTCTCCTCCCTAGAGCAGATACACTGACTTCATATTCTCATGAACACACCAAATTTTTCCATGTCTCAGAGTGAAAGTGCTTTTGCCTGTGATTTTTCCCTGTTTCCTTAAGTGGGTGCACTGTCTATGCCTGTTCCCTGTCTAAAGAAGGCTCCCGTGATGGCAATCTTGATTGTCAACTTTGTGTGGATTTAGAATCATCATGAAAACAAATCTGGGACATGTCAGTGAGGACATTCACAGATTAGGTTAATTGAGACGGGAATACCTACCCTAAACGTGAAGGCACCATTCCATGTACTGGGGTTCCTGAATGGGTAAAAAGGAAAAAGGAAACTGAGTACCAGCATCCATCTCTCTCTGCTTCCTGACTGTGGATGCAATGTAACCACCTGTTTTAGGTTCCTGATGCCATGATTTCCCTTCCATGCTGGCCTGTACCCTCAGACTAAGAGCTAAGAAAAACCCTCCTTTCCTTAACTTGGCTTTTTTGCCAGGCATTTTGTCACAGCAAGACATATAACTAATGTATCTCTCTACCAGATTCTGTGCTTCATGCCCACATAAGCCTATTTATTTCCTTAATAGCACTTATATCAATCTGTATTTTTACCAGAACTGGTCTGCTTAACTTCTTGTTATGCTGGTGCTCGGAACAAGTGATTTCTCAGATAAAGGATCACAGAGGATGCCATGCAAGCCAAGGGTGAACAAGAAATGACCCTAGCTCACAAAGACATCATTAGGCTTCCTGTTGTCTACACCTAAGTCTGAGATAATAAAGAAATACCAGCCCTCATCTCTGTCTGGATTCTTCCTAGAAATGCATGTAGACCAGGCGGAATGAAGGAGTGAAAGGAAGTGAGCAAAATCAACGTCGGAAAAGATGTCCCAATCCAGCCGAGGGAAATAACCGCAATGTGTATTTCCAGCCAATTCTCATGAGATCTTGCTTATTAAACACTAATTCCATCAATGTAGGTGAGGCAGAAGCTGTTCACATTCTTCCTAGACTCACCTTAGTTTATGTGTGTGTACATGTGTGCAGGTGCATATGTGTGCATGTACATGTGGAAGCCAGAGGTCATCTGTGAGTTTCTTCCTCTGGTCCCTCCATACCTTATTTTATGAGACAGGGTTTCTAACTAAATCTGAAGGTTAACAATTTAGCTAGACTGGCTGGCTAGTGGGGCTCAGGGATCCTCTTGTCTCTTTCTCACCAACACTGGGGTTACTGATGTGCATCACCTCACCTTGTCTGGCTTTTTAGGTCCATGTTTGAGATTGAGTGCAGGTCCTCATTTTGTGTAGAAAGAACTTTACAGACTTAGCCATCTCCCCAAGCCCCACCTTAGTTTTCAGAAAGAGACTTGGTACTACAGTGGGTCATTGATAACTGTTATCAGTTGACTTTATACCAGGTGAGTAAAGGTAGCTAATGAAAACTGAGATTGCTATGTACCATTTCCAGAAAACATCTTTAAAGATGTCTTGTTTTCCTAATTCACTTTCCTGCCTAGTGGAACAAGGATGTGACCTCTAGAGCCTAAGCTGTCATCTTACAACTGAAAATACAGACCAACTGTTGAGGATGGTGGAAGTCCTTGATGAAGGAGGTCTAAAAATTTCTGTTACTACTGTCCTTTTCATGTTTGAATGAGAAAGAAGTCAATTTCTCCCTCTTCTCTTTCACTTGTGGGCTTTGTATTTTGTAGTACTAAAGGTAGAACCCAGATCACACACCTACCAATGACATCAGTTTTCCCTCCAATTTCCTTTAATGTTCTTCTTTTTATGAGACAGTATCTCATGTATTCCAGGTATTCAAACTCATTATATAACTGATGTTGCCCTTTGAACTCCTCATTCTCTGCCTCCGCCTCCTGAGTTTACAAGCCTGTACCAGGACAACTAATTTATGAAATTCTAGTGATGGAACCCAAAGTTTCACGCATGCTAGGTGAGTACTTTACCAACTGAGTCACATCCCTGGCCTCCATCTTCTCATACAAAACCAAGACTGTCCTGGGTTTTCTGTCACTCACAGATGAGTATACCTCTCACTGACCCAACAGAGTTTCATAGAGGACACGGGTGAAAGTGACCACTGGCTGCCAACAGGAGCCCCACCCACCCCAGGATGTGGATGACTCATACAGAGCTCCTTGCCACCTCTGTGTGCTCCATGGTCCAATTGCTTTCACAGGGCACCTAGGAACCACCAAGCAATCACATGCATCACAATCTGTGTGGGTTGGAGCACAAAGCAGGCAGCCGGATGCTTTTTCTGTGACTTACTGTTGTGGTGCTAGAGAGAGTCACAGCAAAAACAACCTTTGTCAAAATGAAGGAAAAAAAAAAAAAAAAGAACCCTAAGATTTTGTGATCCCATCAAGACCCAGAGACACTGGTTTGGGTTAAAACACAAACTACGGGATGTGCCAGACCTTGTGTTCTTTTTGGAAGGGAAGTGGTGGCAAGTGCTGATTCCGGATTCCGAATTCCCTCCCTTTTCCCCTCCAGCAATGTGAGGAGCATACTCCCTTCAGCCCTCTGCTCACAAGCCTGTGCAGAGACATACTCTAATTTGAGGGTTTGAAAAATAACAACACTATGAGGCAGGAGAGATGGCTCAGCAGTTAAGAGTACTGGCTGCTCTTGCAGACAATCCTGGTTGGGTTCCCAGCACCCAGACAGTGGCTAACAACTGTTGGTAACTCCAGCCCAGAGGATCCAACACCCTCTTCTGATGTCTGAGGGCATTGCACTACATGGGTGTGCTTATATGCATGCAGGCAATACACTCATACACATTAAAAATATGTATATAAAATTTAATATGTATAAAAATAAAAATAAAGTATTTTTTAAAAACCACTCTGTCAGAGACTCACAACTGGTCAAAGTGCTGGGTATAAATAACTCTGCATACTCAGCTATGACTGGGTCATCTGTATCAACCTCCCACTAGCCAAGGCTAGGGAACTTTCCAGAAGAAGGGCCAGAAAGAGTATAAGAGCTGGTAAATGGGGAGGAGAACTGTGAAATGGAAACTTCTAAAAATAGAATGACTTTTTCATGCATCGACTCACAGCAGCTGTGGTTACCTGCACAAGACCTGCACAAGATCAAGCCAGTCAAAATTCCAGCACGTATGGGAGATGGACCCTGAGAGGTACCCACTTCTTCATACATGGCCAGCACTAATTGGACAGGGGATTATTAATAAGAAAAAATTAAATAAATGAAGATGACATGAAATTGGGAGGGAGACAGAGTGGGTCACTAGGGGCAGTTGGAGGAAAGTAGTAGAGGACAGATGCAATCAAATGCATTGAATAAATATATGGAACTTTCAAAGACTAAAATTCAATGCCCTGCTAATATTCCAGAGAGGCTTTCCCTCTGGGCAGGGACTTGGTCACATTGCAAGTTACACAAGTTGATGATGGCATCCTAAGCAGGAGCTGCTCCTAACCACCCTGATATATATGCAGGGACAGAGCATGTCCTTATCCAGGGGAGATTCAACACGCCCTCCTTTTCAGTAGCAGCAACTCAGATTCTCAAAGGACATGTTTGTCCATAGCTCCTATTGTCAATACACTTTCCTTCTCTCTGCATTTTAATTAAATCACTAGAAGAGATTTCTGTTCCTTTATTTCCTTCTCTTTTGTTGCTGTTGTTGTTTTTTTTGTTTTGTTTTGTTTTGGGAGGTTTTTGATGCGGTGGATGGAGCACAAGTCTTTATATATGATAAGCAAGATTTCCACTACTGAGCCACACCCCCAGCCCATCACTGGGGGAGTCAAGGCAGTCTACTTCTGAGTTATACCTCCAGCCCCTCACTGATGGATTTTAAGCAGCTGTTCTCCCCTTGAGCAATGGCCCTAGCCTCTCACTGGTGGATTCTAGGCAGGGCTCTATCACCAAGCCACACCCAAGCCCCTTACCAATGGATTTTAGGCAGGTTTTCTACCCTTGGTCAACACCTCTAGCCTCCCATTGTGGGGTTCTAAGTAAGTGCTCTACCACTGAGCAATGCCATCAGCCCATCACTAGGGAATTCTAGGCAGGTGCTCCCCATCAGCATTTGTTCCCTTGATCTTAGCCATTCTGACTGGGGTAAGATGAAATCTTAAAGTGGTTTTAAATTATATTTGCCTAATTACTATGAATGCTAAACACCTTTTAAGGTGTTTATTATCCAACTTTATTTCTTCTTTTAAGAAATCTTTTTGAGATCTTTAGCCCAGCTTCAAAATGGATCATTTCTTTTATGATTTTTGATATATTCTATTGCATTTATCTATTGAATTTATTGTTATATGTACTCATTTTATTGTATTTATTTGATATATTGATTTATTAATACTGTTTTTTAGTTCTTTGTATATTGTAGATATTAATCCTCTGTCAGATGAACAGCTGGTGAAGATTTTCTCCCACTCTGTAGGCTTCCTCTTCACTCGACTGGTTGTTTCCTTTGCTGGACAGAAGCTTTTTAGTTTAATGAGGTTCCATTTGTCAATTGTTGACCTTAAGTGACTAAAGTCCAATTTATAAAGTCCTTTACAGCAACTATATCTTGTAGCTCCCTGAGAGGTTATCTAATTCCAAGTGGGCAGCCCTAAAGACAATTGCACAGTAGCACCACTAAATGAACTCAGTTCATTAGATAGATTAGATAGGTGATAGATGATGATAGGTGATAGATAGATAGATAGATAGATAGATAGATAGATGATAGATGATAGATAGACAGATAGATAGATAGATGATAGATAGATAGATAGATGATAGATAGATAGATGATAGATGATAGATAGATAGATG
>NW_008334203.1:888838-899979 GCF_000622305.1 Nannospalax galili | reverse complement strand
ATAGATGATATAGATTAGATACATACATGATAGATAGATAGATAGATAGATAGATAGATAGATAGATGATAGATAGATAGATGATAGATGATAGATGATAGATTTATAGGTTATCTATCTATAAATGTATGCATGCATATGTAACAATAATAATCAAAGAAGAGGCAAAGAAATTGAGAGGAGTCAGAGTCAGTGGACATAGGAGGAGTTGGAGGGGGACTGGGATGAATTGAAAAAATGCAAACATTTATTCTCATATATGATATAAAAAGATAAAATAAAATTTTATTATACTCATTATTTATTTATTTACTTATTTATTTGTGTATGTGGAGGCGTGGGTGGGAGTGGCTGTGTGTTCACAGCCATGGCATGTGTGTGACAGTCAGAAGATACCTTGGAGGAGTCAGTTCTCTCCTGCCATGTGGGTCCTGTGAATTGAACTCAGGTCATGAAGCCTGGCTGAAAGTGTCTTTACCTGCTGAGTCATGTCACTGGCCTGAAAATTTCTTCTGATATAAAAGTAAAGGGTCCCTCATATTGCCTGAAAGACCTCAGAGGAGAACTACTAGACAGAACCATCAAGTCCAAGTACCTGGGCAGGAAGAACAGAAACCAGGGCTTTATATTAGAGACCTAACATATATCAAGTGGCAATATTTGGGGGTCACCCATGTGTCGTCTGAAATCAGATGGAGGTGTTGAGTCATGAAAATGGGATTCGGACCATTCAAGGAATTCAGTGCCATAGTAACCACCATGGATGGACTGGGCGTGAAAAGGAATAGGAAGGCATTGTAAGTTCCTTAAGCAGAAGAGTGACCTGAGTAGATTTGGGATTGGGGAAACAGATATGGAAACTGAATACAGACTTCATCCGTGGTTACAGGACACACACCTTCCCATCATTAAAAAAGCCCCACCCTACAGAGCTGGAGAGATGGCTCAGCAGTTAAGAACACTTGCAGTTCTTCTGGCCTCCACAGGCATTGAAGGACATGAGTGCACGTGTGCACACAGGCAATGCACTCATAAACATAAAATAAAAATGCATAAAAATTTTAAGCCCCATCCAATCTTAAGAAAAATAGCTGTTTCTAGGTTCACTACTATCCAGTTGAGTCCAGGATACAATGGGGTTGAGGGGAGTGACAGGAGAATCTGCTCTCACCGTGACTTTAAACATCATCGCTTCTAGGCTATTTCAGCTGATTACACAATACAAACAAGAGCACGGTTGCTCCTGCGTTTTTCTTTCTAAATTTTGTTAATAGCCAGCTGGCTGCACAGGACTGAGTGAACCTAAAGAAGAAGTACAATTCTAAGGAGTTTTAAAAATAAGCACAATGTCACAGAAGACACCAGGAGAGAGGCAGTGGGATTCTTATTTAGAAACTCAACATCAAATGTTGCCGATGCCATCTTAATTAAAAGAGAGAGAGTCTGCTGGCATGCCTGCTGAGGGTGGATTCACAGCTCCTTTGATTGAGGCATCTTAATAGCTTGCAGGAAGTTGTACACACTAGAAGAATGTGACAAGTGTCTCTATCTGAATGCCCCAACCTATGTGCTTTATCAAAGCTCTGGAAGGTGTCGCATCTACTCAGGCAAATGCGCACCCTTAGAGTTCACCCAATCCAACTTTACTATAGCCTTCAGAAGGGGCCCCCTGTTCTTGGTGTTTATGTCCCTTATCCACACACTGCTGATATAAATAGTGTCTTCCAAGACCAGATTTTCTCAGCTAGTGATGCTTACTTCCCAGGGGATATCTAGCAATATCTGGGGACATTTATGTTGATCATGATAAGGGTACCCCATTATAGATAAACTAGCCAAACCAGAGTACCCTGAGCTCAAGCATGAGACCTTGCCTCAGTATTTAAGATGGAGAATGATAAAGATACCCTAGGTCAACCTCTGACCACTACATGCATGAGCACACATGAGCATGCATACATGTACAACCTCACATATATGAGTACACATATGCACATGCATACACAGAACACACACAAAACGAACAAGGTGGAGAGTTCCTGAGGAATGACACCTGAGGTGGACCTCTGGCCTCAACACACCTGCACACACAGACACATAGACACACTTACATATGCACATTTAGAAGAATCCAGTCTCTCCAGCTTCTCCAGTTCACCTGTGCACCTCCAGCACTCCGCAGGACTCTCCACTGGTGTTTCAGTCTCCCAGTTTCTTCCTTGCTCAGTCTCTTAACTCATCCTCTTCTTGGGCCTCCCCTTCTCCCTGTCTCAGTATCCTACCCATCCTTCTGGGCTAGTGCCAGGTCCATTTTCTGCAGCCTGTAAAGCTGGTGTGATTGCTGACTCTTCAGGACTGGAACAGCACAGCCTGTACCACCTATAGGCTGAGATGCCCTCGAGGTACCACTCAAAGTCATATTTATTCGCATATCCAGCATGTTGGTCTCAACACAACAGCATCACACCAATGTAGCCCTTCTTGCTCTCTTCCTATGCACTCTGTTCTTTAATCTTGTCACTTAGCAAAGCATGAGCCCTCCTTCCATAGCTCACTTGTTAGTCAGGACAGGATTGCAAAGACCATGACCTAGGAGGGTCCTTGGCCTAGCTGCCTCTGAAGTGCCAGCTTTTCCATACCTAGGAATGAACGCTCTGAGGCTTGGTCTTCATTGTTTGTCTTAGAGGACTGGGACCTCTGGGGCAGGGATGATTCCACCAGAAAGCACTGATATGGAAATGTTCAGGCTCTACAGACTCTACTCATCTCCCTGATGAAAAAATAGGCCTTTCAGCTTATCTCCCTCTCCAGGCTGCTGACCTGTCAGACAGGTGTGGGGACACATTACCGTGAGGATGACAGGAAAGAGAAAGATGGGAGATGGGGAAGAGGAGGAGGCACAATAGGGCTTTCTGAGAAGAGCTGAAAACATATGAATACAAGTTTGAAAATAAAGCGGAAGGAGCTGAGCTCACTGAGAGTGGAGAATGGAGAAGGGATGAGGGGCAGAGCCAATAGAAGAGGGTGGTGTTGCAAAAATCTCAACAGAGCTGGGAAGGTGGCTCAGTCAGCGAAGTGCCTCCTGCAGCATCATGAAGACGGGAGTTCAGATCTCCTGCACCCATGTAAAAGTGAGGCATGGTCACTAACATCTGTAACCCTAGTGCTAGTAGTAGGGTGTAGAAGGCAGCCACAGGTGGATCACCAGAGCTTACTGGCCAGCCAGGTCTAGCCTGTTGGGAGCACTAGGTTTAGTGAGAAACGCTGTCTCAAAAACTAGAGAACAATAGGAGATGTCAGACATTGACCTCTACCACCCCCATGTATACACACACAGTTGCACACAATGCACACGTGCACACACAAATTCACAGACAACCGACAAGAGGGGACACAAGAAGATGTGCTGTATGTTACAAGTTGATTTGTTGCTGTTAATATACTTTTTCTCAGAAAAGAGTAAATTTTTTTAAATTATTTCAGTTTTAAAAAAGATGACTCAAACAGTTTTCAATGAGGGAAATGGAGTTCATTATAGAGACTAGATTGTATATGGCAAGGTTTTATGAGGGTTTGTGAAATATTAAACTCCTCCTTCTATAGAGGAACAAACTGAAGTTCAAAAGAGTTGCTTTACCAAATTGCACACAACCTTCAGTTCAGTGTCAAGCTCATCCGCTCACTACCTCATTAATACACCAGGCATTCCACCCAACTATTTAGCATAACTTAAGGTGAACCTGCCTTCATAGGGGTGGTTTTATCATCACAGGGTGATTGACCAGTGAGACTAGAAAGGTGGGTCTTCCAACAGATAGACTAGGGATTTTATAGTTTTGACCAGTTAAATTTATGGGGCTTTTTGCTACTCTAACAGTACCAAGACTTTGCTTTCAAAATAAATGATCTCATTTCATAGCAGCTTTTAACAATGCAGAAAGCTCTTATTTCTAGCCATTCTGTTTCTGTGCACCATCAATGAGTTCTTGTACAATTCTGAATTCTGATCAGAATGCTCTCTTGGATAAGAATGTTTCTGAGGAACGTTCACTCAGATACAGGCTCTCCCTGAATATGACTGTTTATGGGACAGCACTGGATGCATGCTGAATCATAAGCTATATAGGCAGGTGACATACAATCATTTTGCATAGAGAGTGAATATTCTTTAAAAGCCATTGATGATGGTGCTTACAAGTGCACAGAACCAGGAACCCCCACAGAGCATGGCAATCTCAAATCCCTGCTATAATTCCTTTTATCCTGTTTCCCTCCCCAGTATGCTGTCCAGCTGTATCAGAGAGAGAGCTAATGCCCCCTGGTGAATGTCTGTCACACCACCTTTGCTCCCGTGTTCTTTACAAGAGTTGTGTCCCACTCTGAGCTGAGAAGGAAAAGGCCCCATTTGTATTCTCTACACTTCTCTATGGGTTTTATTTCCATTTCTATTGTGACAGAGACGCTATGAAGAGGAATGTCAATGGAAGCATGGCCCTGCAGTGAATGCAGCAGATGGGGGAGATGAAACAGAGGAAGAACGTAGCAGAACCTTGAATTCTAAATATACATAGCTGTGGACATAGATGTGTGTGGGTGTGGGTCTGGTATCTCTATATCTATAATACGTAACATTTCTACATCTTCTTGTCTCTAATATTAATCTTTTATCACTCACCCATTTATCTGTTTGCCTCTCTAATCTATCACCTATCTGTCTTGTCTGTCTGTCTATCTGTCTGTCTGTCACCAGTCATGTCTAACTTTGAATCAAAGACAAAATAGCAGGTGGTTAACTGTGCAGACTTAAGAACTCAGAAAAACTAGTCTGTAGCTTTGGCATGGTCTCCCTAATATATGACTTTGGAAAATGAATCTCAGATTTCTCATCAAGTCACAGGCATACCAAGAACAGAGCCCATCTCAAAGGCTGGCTGGGAGTTTCTCATGCATTTGTGCGTGTAATTCACTGAGCCAATCAGCTGTTTCAAAGTGGTGCTCCCTCCATGATAGATGGGGTTGCTTTGTGGCATGCTAAAGTGATGGTGATGGTGAAAGATGGATATTAGGTTGAAAATAAACCACATTGTTTTTAATAACCTTTGGATATAATACTAAGGTTGATGTTCCTCTAGGAGACTATGATTTGGAGTTAAATGAGACCCAAATTCAAATCCCTGTTTTGACACTCATCAGAGGAGGTAAGTGTATGTATACAAAGAGGAATACAAAGACAGAGAAAAAGTGGTCCCATAGTTGCACCCTTTGAATAATCACAAATTCAATGTCCTCATTTGTCAAAGAGAGAGGTAATAATAGCAATGCCCTTACAGGGTAAACTCCAGGACTACTTTATGGAAGTAAGAAGTCCAGTCTACTGCTCATCACATGGCAAGCATGTGATAAATTCTTGTTCTGGACCACTCCATCCTGTTATGCATTGCCTGGATAGCTGTACCTACACTTTCCATTCACACCCATCTATCTAACAGTGATGTATTTGGAACATTATTTTCAGAGACCACTTGCTGATTCCCTCTGTGAAGCTAACATCTTTTGGTCTATCTCACCTGCTGTTTCATGCTAATTATGTATTTATCTTATTTGAGTATCTGTTGAATGTTTACAAAGCTTCTGTGGGCCTTCTGACTCCTGGTTGTACATAATCAGCAATGCGAGTTTACACCAAGCAGAGGGAAAGGAAAGACCGCCTTATCATGGAAACGAAAGGAAACTGCAAGCATTTCCTCATATTTGTTTTCCTGGCCAACAGTGGCTTGAGGGATTTCTTCAGATCAGTGACTTCCCTACTGAAAGAAAGCATGAGTGACCCGATCTCCACACTTGGCCACAGCTGTTCATTACAAAATACGTAGTTAGTGGGAATGTGGGTGATGCATTCTCTGTTATAGAGTCAGATGTCTTGATTCCTCTGTAACAAATGTCTGGTTTCTGGTTCTCAAGAAAACATAGTTAAAAGAAACAAAGGACTTTAGAGAAAGACCCAAGTTCAACTTCTGCCCCCATCTATCACGGACTGGCTTTCTGTCTTTCAGCAAGTGCTATGGCTTGATTCCAGTGGTCCCCAGTGGTCCACAAGTTACAATCTGGTCCAAAGCCCATGGTGCTATTGAGAGCTTGCAGAAAAGATCATGGAACATAGCTCCTTCCCTCCTATTTTTTTTTTTCTCTTTGACCTTGCCTCAAACCCCCTGCAGTAACATGCCACTACACAACCAAAGCAACAGGGCCAACCAAGGCAAGCCCAAACCTTCAAAACTGTGAGCCAGAAGTGAAACTGTAATAATCCAAGCATCTCAGACTGGTTTTTTTTGTTTTGTTTTGTTTTCTTTTTACAGTTATAGAAAGCTGACTCACACAGCTGGTGACTTAGCATTTCTGAGTTCTATGTAACAAGAGAACACTGTGGCACACACCTCTTAAAGATGTCTTCCACATAGTTCAATGTCAAGGGTACCCTTCAAATTTTAGCCTCTATGATATTCTCTGGGGTTTAAATACTGCTTCTTGGGTTGTTCTGAAGGTTAAACAAGTTAAGATGCATCAGCACTTAGAACACCAGAGACCTGAACAACACACTAGGTCCCAAATAAGTGCTTAATGCTATTGCGATTACACACACACACACACACACACACACACACACACACACACACACACACACATATTCTTTTACAATGATCACTTTGGGCTTTATTAAAGTTTCATATCGCTTCTTTGAACATACAAATTATACTCAAATTATAATTAAATATGATTCTATGACTGTGACCTAAATTTCTTTTTTTCAAAATAATTTATTGAGAATTTCATACATATAAGGTGTTTCAATTAAATACATGCCCACACCCTCCAATCCAACTCCTCCCATATCTCCCCATCACTTTTTTCTGATAACTTCATGGATTCTTTCTTCTTCTTTTCTTTTTCTGTGGGGCTTTTGGATACTCTAACATTCCCCCTCTGAAGAGGTAACCCTAAAATCTTTTAAGGATTAGATAAAAGCTCCCAAATACTTTAGAAATTTTTGGCCTTTGGAGCAGAGTATGTTGCTAAGAGGTCCAAGGACACTGTGACTTTTAGGCAAGAAACTGGCTACTTTTCTTTGGGGTCTTTTTACCCTAACTGCCTAGCCAATCCCTACCTCCTATTGGGATGCAGACCACTCTGGCTTCCTCCATGCTGAACAGGGGCACAGGGTGAGGCAATTGGGGTACCCAATAAGGCCTATCTAAAATACTCTCAAATTGCATAACTCTTTTTTCTGTGTGTGAAGGAGAGGTAAAGGCAAAAGTAATTAGCATTACAAGCTCTAGATAGAGAAAATGAAAAAAGTCAGAGCAGGGCAATTTTCAAATGTTCATATAAGAGTTGAGAGTCAACTGGAATTTCTTGACAAGGGCTTCCAAAATCATCCCCCTATTGGGTTCCTCCTCATTTTCCTTTTGTCTGCCAAGGCTGGACTGGAGAGAGTTGGATTCAGGATTTGCTTTCAGATATTTTGATAGCTGCTGAAGTAGTTAGAATCAGTGTCAGTCCACCCTCAAAGGCAGGGGTAGAAAACAAATTTATCCATCATTTTAGAAAAATAGTGGGTTGTCTCCCTTAGCTACAGGTGGGTACTACAGTATTGCAGACCAAGATTTGAAGTCTTACATCTGAGCAGCACTTTCTGAATACGAAAAAAAAAATCATCAATGAGAAATAATTGACTAAATAACTTTTTATATGGGCTTAAGCCTAATGTCTGGGAAATACAATCCCTTGAACTCTTAAAGAAATATGCTGATGACTTTACTCTTTGATTATACTTTCCTTTTGGGCATTTAAGACCATACAGTTGGCCCAAATACATCAATTTATTTTTACACTTAAGGTCATTTGAGGATCTGTTCCTCAGGGGTCACATGGGCTTGGGAAGAGTCCCTGGCTCCTTTCTCTTACCAGTTCCATCTATGTGAAGATAAGTCAAAGGTCCTGCTCGACCATGGCTGGCTTCACTTGGAAGCATGGATGAGATGTTTCCTCTAAATTGACCCTCCTCTTTGCAGACTGGACATTGATTGGTTCAAGTCCATCTCGTGGGGTCTCCATGGCCAACCTGAACAAGAGGACAGATGACTCACCACAGTTACAGGACATTTTGAGAGATGTTCCATAGTCCCCTGGGACTTAGCTGACCTTGGAGGGCAAAGGGCAAAAACTGTCCTTGAAGTCCCTCTGACCACATTAGTATAGGCCTCAACCTATGACTATTAAACATCCAATAAGGTTAGTTCCACAAGTCTGGTACTTTTAATTACCATGTACCATGTAGATAAAGCTTGGGTAAAAAAACAAATATTCTCAGATAAATCTTGACTAGATGTATATTTTGTTCCTTAAACTAGTTGATTAAATTATGACCTTAGAAATTTTAAGATTATATGTATATTATTATTGTCTCATCCTTAATATATAATAACAAACCTACACTTGCTTAGGCTTTCTCATTTTTTGTCTATTTTGGAAAATATCTCAATTTCCATATCCTTTTAACATCTTTTACATTCTTTTTTTAAAAATAATTATGAGACATAATAGAATTAAATAAATTTTCTGTCTGTTGTGAGACTTCTTTTCCTGGGGATGCTAAGCAAAGCTTATTCCCTTTTAAGGTTCTAGTGTCAAGCCAATGTTTGATTAAAGTTTTACTGGGGAACCAATGAATTTATTGAGCTTACTTACTAAGATAACTGAGGGGTTGCTGAGGTGTATGTATGACCTGAGGGTATGTACACTGGAAAGCCTTTACCCAGCATGGGTCATGCCTTTCCTTCTTAGCCTTCCCCAGACTCTATACTTTAGCCCTCCCAAAATTCAGGAGACCATG
Organism: Nannospalax galili; assembly: GCF_000622305.1. Lineage (NCBI taxonomy): Eukaryota > Metazoa > Chordata > Mammalia > Rodentia > Spalacidae > Nannospalax > Nannospalax galili. Next base: position 891,089 of record NW_008334203.1, on the reverse strand, counting down.
TGTTATTAGGGCCAAATTACATAGAGTTGGCTGGGAAGAGCGGCTGGATACTCCAGTGAGGGTCCAACGACCCTACTTGGCCCTCCTTTAATGAATGAGCACAACCATCAACAAGTCCAATTGTAACAATGTTTAGTGATCAGGCACAGCTGAAGTCATGATGATGGTAGTTATTTTATGCAGAAGGGACTACTGTACAGCATCATCTTATTAAAAGGACATGGAATTTAAAAGGATTTGGTGCTAGGACCCATATGGGAGGGAGAACATACATCCTTTGTTTTTCTGAGTCTGTGTTACTTCACTTAGTATAACAGTTTCTACATCCATCCATTTACCTGCAAATTTCATTATTTCATCTTTCTTTACTGCTGAATAGAACTCCATTGTGCAAATATACTACATTTTTGTTAACCACTCATCAGTTGAGGGACATTTAGATTGCTTCCATCTCTTAGTGATTGTGAAAAGAGCAGCAACAAACATGGTTGTACAAGTGTCTCTACAATAGGATGAGTCCTTTGGGTATATGCCAAGGACTTGTATAACTGGGTCATATGGTAGGTTCATTTTAAGTTTTTTAAGAATTTTCCATGCTGTTTTCCATAGAGGCTGCACAAGTTTGCAATCCCACCAGCAGTGAATGAGCATTCCCCTTTCTCCACATCCTTGCCAACATTTGGTATCATTTGTTCTCTTGATCCTAGCCAGTCTGATTGGGGTAAGGTGATACCTTAGGGTGGTTTTAGTTTGCATTTCCCTAATTAATAATGATGTTGAACACTTTTTGAGATGTTTCTCAGCCATCTTTATTTCTTCCTTTGAGAACCCTCTGTTTACATCTTTAGCTCATCTTTTAATTGGGTCATTTGGTTTCTCAATTCTTTGTTTTTTGAGTTCTTTATATATTCTGGATGTTAAACCTCTATCCGATGTGTCACTCGTGAAGAATTTTTTCCCATTCTGTGGGTTTTCTCTTCACTTTTTTGGTTGTTTCTTTTGCTGTACAGAAGCTTTTTAGTTTAATGAGGTCCCACTTGTTGACTGCTGATTTAATCCCTGAGTAACTTCTGTACAATTTAGAAAATCTGTTCCTACACCTATATCCTGTAAGTTACTGTCAATATTTTCTTCTAATAGTTTCAGGGTTTCCAGTTTCACATTGAGGTCTTTGATCCATTTGGAGTTGACTTTTGTGCAAGGTGAAAGATAAGTCATTCTTCTACAGGTGGAGATCCAGTTTTGCCAGCACCATTTGTTGAAGATGCTGTCTTTCCTAAATTGTGTGTTCTTGGCACCTTTGTCAAATATCAGGTGGCTGAAATTGCATGTACTCAGATTTGGGTCTTCAATGATATTCCATTGATCTATGTGCCTGTTTTTTGCCAGTGTCATGCTGTTTTATGACTAGAGCTCTGTAGTATACTTTGAGATCTGGTATAGTATTCCCCCCGAGCTTCATTCTTTGTGCTCAGGGTTGCTTTGGCTATTTGAGGTCTTTTGTGCTTCCATATGAATTTAAGGATTTTTTTTCTAATTCTGTGAAGCATGTCATGGGGAGTTTGATTGGGATTGCATTGAATCTATATATTGCTTTTGGTAGGATGGTCATTTTCACAATATTAATTCTTCCAATACATGAGCATGGAAGGTCCTTCCATCTCCTGATGTCTTCCTCAATCTCTTTTTTAATGATTTAAAATTTTCATTATAGAGATCTTTGGTGTTTTTGGTCAAATTTATTACAAGATATTTTTTTTGCAGCTGTTGTGAATGGGAGCATTTCCCTGTATTTTTTATTTTTTGAGGCTATTGGGAATGGCAGAATTTCCCTGTATTCTTTCTCCAATTGCTTGTTATTGGTATATAGAAAGGCCACTGATTTTTGTAGACTGGTTTTATAACCTGCCACTATACTGAAATGATCATTTGACCTCTTCTTTTCCAATTAGTACTCCTTTAATGTCCTTCTCCTGTCTTTTTGCTCTAGCAAGAGTTTCAAGCACTCTGTTGAAAAGGAGTGGAGATAGTGGACATCCTTGTCTGGTTCCTGATTTTAATGGGAATGCTTCCAGTTTTTCTCCATTTAGAATGATGTTGGCTGTGGGTTTGTTATATATGGCTTTAATTATGTTGAGGTATGTTCCCTCCAGTCCAATTCCCTCTAGGACTTTGAACATAAATGCATGCTGAATTTTATCAAAAGCCTTTTCTGCATCTATTTCGATGACATGGTCTTTGTCTTTGAGTT
>NW_008334203.1:886364-888774 GCF_000622305.1 Nannospalax galili | reverse complement strand
CATTAAGGATATAGGTCTATAGTTTTCTTTTTTGGTTGTGTCTTTACCCGGTTTGGGTATTAGAGTGATGCTGGCTTCATAGAAGGAATTTGGGAGTTCTCTCTGTTTCTACCATTTTGAGTAATTTAAGTAGTTTTCGTTGAAGGTGTTCTTTAAATGTGTGGTAGAAGTCTGCTGTAAATGTATCTGGGCCTGGGCTTTTTTCAGTTGGGAAGCTTTGTATTACTGTTTCAGTTTCCTTATATGTTATGAGTCGTTTAAACTGTTGATCTCTTCTTGGTTTAACTTTGGTGGTTCCCATGATTTTAGATATCTATCCATGTCTTTTAGATTTTCAAATTTAGTAGTGTATAGGTTTTTAAAATATTCCCTTATAATGGTCTAATGGGATCTTTGGGGTGTCTGTTGTGATGTTTCCCCTTTCATCTCTGATTTTGTTGATTTAGTTTTGATCTTTCTTTCTTTTGGTTAACTGGGCTAAGGGTCTGTCTATCTTGTTTAGCATTTCAAAGAAGCAGCTCTTAGATTAATTTGAGTCTTTGTATTGTTTTCTTTTTCTTCTTTTTTTTTATATTGTTTTCTTTTACTACTCTGATTTTTGTTATTTCTTCTCTTCTGCTGGGTTTGGGTTTCATTTGTTCTTGCTGTTCCAGCACCTTGAGTTGCAGTGTTAGGTCATTTATTTGGGCCCTTTCTAATTTTTTAATGTAGGCACATAGAGCTATAAACTTCCCTCTTAGGACTGCTTTTAAAGTGTCTCAGAGGTTGTCTTGTATTGATTGTCCCTTTCTTGAATTCTAGGAATTCTTTTATTTCTTTCTTAATCCTTCCTTTGACACACTCATTGTTTAGGAGTGTGTTGTTTAATCTCCATGAATTCCTGTAGTGACTAGGGCTTTGTGCAGTGTTGATTTTGAGCTTTATTGCATTGTGGTCTGATAGAATGCATGGAATTATTTCAAATTTTGTATTTGTTAAGGCTTATTTTGTGGTCCAGTATGTGGTCAATTTTTGAAAAAGTTCCATGGGGTACTGAATAGGAAGTATATTCTTTGGTGCTTTGGTGAAATATTCAAAAGATGTTTGTTAGGTCCATTTAATGTATGGTGTCATTTAATTCAGACATCTCTCTGTTTATTCTTTGTCCAGCTGACCTGTCTAATGAAGACAGTGGAGTACTGAAGTCCCCTACTATTACTGAGTTGGGGTTAAACTGTGTCTTAAAGTCCTATAGTGTTGTTTTTATGAATTTGGGTGCACCAAGTTTAGTGCATATATGTTAAGGACTGTAATATCTTCTTGGTTAACTGTTCCTTTGATCAGAATGAAGTAACCCTCCTTATCTCTTCTGATTAATTTTACTTTGACATCTATTTTGTCAGATATTAGAATTGTAACCCCTGCTTGTTTCTTAGTGCCATTTGCTTGAAATACTCTTTTCCATCCTTTTGCCTTAAGGTAGTACCTGTCCTTGAAGGTGACATGGGTTTCTTGCAGACAGCAAAGAGATGATTTTATTTCTTAATCTATTCACTTAGCCTGTGTCTTTCAACTGGGGAGTTCAGTCCATTGATATTTACAGTTATTATTGAAAGATGTGTATTGGTTGACATCATTTTGATTGCTGTTTGTGTTCTCTGTCTAATTGTGTGTTTCCTTGATTATACCTTTATTTGTTTTCTTTTGTTGTCCTGGGGTATAGTTGTTTCTCTCTCTGCTCTCTGTATTGCTTCAAGTATTCTTTGAAGGGCTGGATTTGTAGACATGTATTCTTTCAGGCTATTTGTGTCATGGAAGATTTTTCTTTCCCCCTCAACTATAATAGACGGTTTTGCTCGGTATAGTATTCTGGGCTGGCATCTATTGTCATGTAGAACTGGAAATTCCTTGTTCCAGGCTCTTCTGGCTTTCATAGTTTGCATTGATAAGCCAGATGTAATTCCGATGGGCTTTCCTTTGTATGTGACTTGTTGTTTTTCTTTTGCTGCTTTCAGTATTCTCTCTTTGTTCTGTACTTTTAGTGTTTTTACTGTGATATGTCATGGGGAGTGTCTTTTCTCATCCTATTTGGTGTTCTATGTGCTTCCTGTATCTGTATGGGGATGTCTTTCCTTAATTTCGGGAAATTCTCTTCTACAATCCTATTTAAGATCTGGTCAGTACCATTAACCTGAAACTCTTCTCCTTCCTCTATTCCTATGATATGTAGATTTGGTCTTTTCATGGTGTCCTGCATCTCTTGCATATTCTATTCCTGTTTTGTTTTTTTTTTTAATTTTCCACCATCTTTTCTTGAGTGGTCCATTGCGTGGTTCTTTCCCCGCATGCAGCACGATGGGGGCCAAGGAGGGGGAGTGCACTGCTGTCCTAACCATCGGTTCCTGAGGCACCACCAAGGAGGCAGGGAGAC
>NW_008334203.1:841537-886089 GCF_000622305.1 Nannospalax galili | reverse complement strand
GCTTTCATTGTGATTTTGGCATGTGAATTTCTTTTGTTGTTTATGATTCTAATATGAAAATTAAGTTGAAGTATGTTTCTGTTTTTATTATCAGGGTGCCTAGGTCCTTTCCTTATTGGTTATGTAAAGCTGGTTGGTACCAGTTTCAAGTTCTCTCAGGTTTTAGTTTGGAGGGAACTGATGGCTTCAGATCAGCTATTCAGGAGCACCCGCAGAAGCCCAAGTCAGGTTCCAGTCAGGTACACTCAAGCTTCTTTCTAAGGTTTGGAGCCCACCATGTGGAGGCAGGATCTGGGCACCCTCAGGCAGTTCCCTGAATTCTCAGCCCCATGCCAGAGGGAGGCCAGAACCTGGCACTTTCTGGCAGTGTGCCAAGATCACAGCTGCTACACCAGCTGGAGGTCAGAGCCCACCCTCTCAGGCTTTGTGCTAGGATCTCAGCCTTAGCCTACCAAAGACAGGTCTGCCCTGGTGCCTTGGGAGGGGCCTCATGAAATCCCAGGTAATGGGATGGGTATGGTGCAATTAGGGGAAGCTCACCAGCAGGTGGAGGCAGGATCCAGGCACTCTCAGGCAGTCCCCTGCGTTCTCAGCCCCTATGCCAGAGAGAGGTCAGAACCCGGCACTCTCTGGTGGTCTACTGCCACACCAATGGAGGTCAGAAGCCCTATTGCTATTATATTTATGACTGTTACTATTTGTGACTTTTACTATATATGACTGTTACTCTTTATGACTGTTACTCTTTATGACTGTTACTATTTATGACTGTTATGTTTCTGTTACTATTTATGACTATTACTATTGTTCTAGTATTGGCACAAGAACCAAACCAAGGTTTCAGGCTAAGTATATTGGCTGGGACATGGACAGTTCCATGAGGCAATAGCCATTACTAGTTACGAGCATGCTATGTTGCCATTTTGAGTGACAACAAATAGTTCAGAGTACCTCATACTCCCTACCCACCTCCAGTGTCATAAGGACTTCCAATTGGGTATGAAAACACCTAACCAGGCATCGTTCAATTACCTGCACTAATGGAAGGCTTCAGAGGCAAGGGCAATCAAGCAGGGTAGATAATCCCCAAACCACTTTCTCTCAGTTCTGAGATGCACCAGTCAGTTCACATTCAAATATATCATGTCTGCCATTTCTGGGGATTAATTTCCAACAAAATAATGAACTCACACAGGACAGACCTGATTCAAGCTGGGAAGTGCCCTGGTTCTCTGGTCTGTTTCCTGCTCATCTTCTCTGTAACATACTCCATGCTGGGAAGAGCCAGCAGGCTTCCCTGGCTGGTGCAGAGAACCAATCTAAACAGGGTTGACCCCTCTCAAATCTTGCCGGTGCATGAAAGAGGCCTGGCTTTCAAAGGCTTCCTCTGCATAGAAATTACCCAGGGCTCCTGGTTGGTATGCCACAGAGACAGAGCTAAGGGACTGTCTTCCTATAGAAGACACAGAGCAGAGCCACATACTACAGTGCCCTGCCCAAGGTCCACAGACTGGCATAAAGATTGTGCAGAAACCTACCTTTGCATCACAACCGGCCTGAGCTCAAAAGGGAAGCCTTTCCTATTCATAAAAGAGCTGAACTGATGTGCTGATAGCATTAGTGTACAAAATAAAACACTACAATGTGTACCTGACTACACAGGTTTGCAATTGAGCAAATGGTAAGCATTTAAGACTTTGTCCTTGGACTTAGAGCAGAGTGTGGAAAGAAGAGAAAATAAAAAATACAGTTCCCACCTTTGTAGCCTAGAGCAAACAAATTACAATGGCAGATGAATGGAATAAAGAAAACAGGTGAAAGGGCACTGAGAATAGCTAGACCACTAGGATTTGTTTCTAGAGGCTGGTCTAACCTTGCCACCCCATGGGTTAAGTCAATATTACCACCTCACTGACCAATGTCAGGAGCCTTCTTTGGGCTCTGCTACTTACCTATGATCCATCTTCTGTTACCAGAGTGACCTTAACTGAGGAACATATCAAGCCCTCCTCAAGCTGTGATAGCTTTCCTTTGTTCCACAATGAAACCCAAGTTCCTACATGACATAGAAGCCCATCCTGATACTCATGCCAATCCTATCTGAGCTCACCCTGGCCTACCTATTCCCCTTCACTTAAAACTCTCCGTGCTGGCTCCATACTCTCCCACCATGCTGTTCCCAGTGATTGGAGCATATCAATCTGTCTATTTCCTCCCTTAGAAACTACACCAACATTCCTTCCCACTGTTATGCTTTTCCCATACTCAGGTGACCATTTGTCTTTACCCAACAGTTATTTTCCTAGGTGATCCTTCTCAACTACCTCAAGCCAGGAATCACAGATTGGGGGTACAGTAATGTGTCCCCACTGAGCCTCTTTCTCTGCATTCTGTACATGCAGATGGATCCATTTCTGTCTGTTGCCTTATGAGTGATTATAAACACAAGGTTCAGGGAGGTGAACTGAGACATTCCTTCCACTGCTGCTCCAGTGCCTGTTACCCACAAAGCACCCATAAAATAAAAATAACAAGAGCAAATGTTGATGAAGCCTTCTCCATGGGTTAGATTCCCCTCTATGCTCTTGGCCAGTGCCAACTCATGCAAGCAATAGGTGTGCTTATGTTTCCAGACACAGGAAGCAGAGGTTAAATGGCCTGAACACTGACTGCTGGAGTTGTACCTATGTGGTGGTTAACCTTCATTGACTGACTGGATTAAGGATGTCTAGGGATTAGTAAAACTCACCTCTGGGAGTATCTTTGTTTCCAAAGACAACTAGATTGTGAGTACTGAGACATAACCAATGGATTAATGCCTTGATGGACTTATAATATGGCTGCATTATTGGAAGGTGGTAAAGGGTAGGAAGTGCAGACAAGTGTGTTACTGAGGACATGCCTTTCACACTGAATCCCCTTGCAAATTCCTTTTTAGCATTTCTGGTCACCATGAGGTCAGACCACCACCATGTTGTTCTGCCCAGAGCACAGTACAGACTATCTATGGACTGAACTCTCTGAAACCATGAGCTGAAACAAATCTTTCCTCCCCTCAGTTGTTACATTTGGTTTACAGTGAAAACAATGGCTCAAAGAGCATGAGGCAGGTTTAATTTGCACCTGGGAAGTCAATTAGAAACCCTGTGCTCTTACCCTCCTTAATAAATAGTGTGTCAATCACAGAATTTCTATTCTTTTTCAATGAAAATAAAGCAATCTCCCCCAATGGTCGTGGAGAAGTAACAAATTCCCTTGAGGATGTCTGTTCAGTGGAACCCTACCCTTTGCATTCTTCTGGAATCTTCTCCCTTCCCTTGTGACAATTAAGTACTCCACCTTCTTCTTTCAGAACACACTCTACTCACAAGCTCTCTTAGCAAATGTGACTACATAAAGCTTATTTATAACCATTTCCTATGGCTAAAAGTGATCTTTAGGCAGCCTGCAACCCTATCCAAAGAGTATATACATCACTGGGAGACAAGCTGTGAAATAGACTATGTTGATTTAACTAGAAATGTCCATTATCCCAAAGCAAAGAAAACCCAAGGCCACCTCTGCTTTCTGCAATCCTGCCTCCCACCCGCTCCTATGCCAGCTCCATTCTAATTCTGCACCTCTGATCTTAAGTACAGTTAAAAAAACATAACCTATTCTAGTTCCTTTAAAAAAAAGAAAACTAAACAGGCTCAACTTAAGGTCAGTCTCTTCTGGTACACCAGCTCCTATTATGGAGAGAATAAAGGAGAGATGGCTTTTTAAAAAGAGAGGCTGCTTTTAATGACAGTTTCTGAACAGTGGCCTTTTGTACTTGAAGGGATTCATGATAAAGCTCGCTGTCAACTGACAGTGACATCAATGTCACAGCACAAAGGAGTGGATGTCCCTCAATAGAGGATCAACCCTGAGCCATTAACCAGTGTTGGCCAGCTCTGCCATCTTGGAGGATGGCTACTGCTCAGTGCAAGTGTGTAAGCAGAGCCAGGGGAAGGGGCAGAGCTGTGGAAGAAATCTCTCCTCATTTTGCCCCTCTCCTCACTCTTCTTCTCTCCTCTTCTCCATGCCTATCTTCTTCCTCTCTCTCTTTCTCTCTCTCTCTCTCATTCTCTCTCTCTCTCTCTCTTTCTCTCTCTCTCCTTTCTCTCTTTCCAATTAAAATAAAAACATCCTCTAGAAGTCAGTAAAAAGTGATAAAGAACCTCAAGGAAGTTTATTCTATAGATTGCTAACCACTGCATGCTTCCTTTTCCTCTGGGTGCCTCTCCCCCTACACCCTTTCTGTCGCTCTATCGCTCTTCTCTCTCCCTCATCTTTCTCCTATCTGTCTCTATTCTCTCTCCTCTCTGTCATTCTTCTCTCTCTCTCTGTCTCCTCTCTTCTCCTCTCATTTTTCCCTTCCCACCCCCTTCACACACACACACACACACACACACACACACACACACACACACCACAGAGGAATACACTCCATTTCAGGAAAGTAATTCATCTTTGCTTAGTGGTAAAGGGTTGGGATCTGGGTTTGAATTCTGGTTTTACCAAGTCTTGGTTGTCTGACTTGGAACAAGTATGTTTGCTTTTCCATAATACAGAGAAAATAATACTGACAATTTGTGGGATTGGTTTGCAGGCTAAATATGGCCATTCATGCACAGAGCTTGGCACCATGGCTGGCTCGATGAAACACTCACTTGTTTCAAACACTCATGAAACCATCTTACAATTAGACAGTGACATTTGCAGGGCTGTGTGGTTTATGGAAGACTTTCTTGAGCTCATTGTCACTAACCAATGTTTCTGGCAAGGAAACAGGACATCTAGTTCTCCAAGGACTTCACAGATGAACTCAAACAGATAAAAAAAAAAAACAGGGTCCTTGTAATACAAGAGATCAGTTATCAGACTCAAGACTAAAGAAGAGATCATCTGATTCAAGACCAGTGTTTGGTTCTCTTTTTGGGTTGTGTGATGGTGATTATTGATTGTCAACTTGACGGGATCTAGAATCACCTGGGAGACAAACCTCTGGGCTTGTCTGTGAAGGGATAGTTCTAGATTGAGTGGGAGTTTCTAGCTTGATGTGGGAAAGCAACAGTAAACATAGATGGCACTATGGCTTAGGCTGGATCCCGGACTACATAGAAAGGAAAACATTCTGACCAGAAGCATTCATCTCTCTGTTCCCTGGCTGTGAACAGCTGCCTCATGCTCCTGCCCCCAGGCCACTCCCACCACTGTACCCTCCAACTGTGAGTCAAAATCCCTCTGCCCTTCTTTAAGTAGCTTTTGTCAGGCATGTTCTCTTAGAAATAGGAAAAGTAACATAGCATTTACCTCTCATCTGTTGAGGATTGGAAGATTATTATGTCTAGAGAGACCTTAGCGGACCACGGAATGGAGATCATTTTTTGAAATTTCGAGACAGTCACAATACCATTGAATCCTGTCTATAACTGAAAATGACCAATATGCTTATCAATATTCCAGGAAAAAGCACCTGTTAACTTTGGAATATGAAATGTCTCCAACAGACTCATGTAATGTGTTATTCATCCCCACATGGTGGTAAGTTTTTGGAGGTAGTAGAAATATTTAGGAGATGGGGGAGATTACATCACTAGATACGCACTTTTGAAAGTTATACCTAATCCCTAGACCCTGTTCTGTTTCTGCTTCCTGTGCACTGTGAGGTGAACAGTTACTGTCTCACACTCCCACCACCATGATGGTCAGCTTGGGTCAAGGATTTATTAAGCCAAGGTTTGGGGCCTGAAACCTCTGAAACAATTCATTAAGATATATCTTTCCTCTCCCTAACTGTTTATTCTCAGGTATTTTATCACAATATTGCCAAGTCTAGCAAAGTGATAAACAGGACCAGACAGACTAGAACACACACTCCCTACCTGTTGCACACATACTAGAGCAAATCTGGACTCTGCATCTGCAGACCGGTTCACTTCCCTGCATAGTTTCCCTCGTTTCATTTCCTGCATTCTGATGAAATAAAACCTCTTTATTTTGGCGGATTATTTTTCCAATCCATTGCATTAACAGAAAACTGCCAATCATGGCAATTCTCGTCTTTGTATCTCAAAGATTTGATAATGTATGTGCTCCATGCCCAACAAAGTAAAGCCCTTCCCAGGGATCTTTCTGGTTACAGCTAGCAGGGAAGATGACCCTTGGCTTGCAGGGAAGGGGAGAGTATGATGGCAGATGACAACAAGATGGACTTCCATGCTTATTCTTCCTGGCTAGTGGAAAAAGTTATCCTGGGCAGGAGAACCTGACAATAAACCAAAAGGCAGAGCTAAGTGAAGCTGAGAAATAACTACTGAGAGCATGTGCAGCAGAACTGAGCCTCCAGCTCCACCCACAACACCCGAGAAGCCACACTTTGATGCTTTCATTACTGCATTCATTTACGTGGTTCTGTAGGCCTCCACAAAGTCTTCCTAGCTCCATGATCCAATATGTGCTATGATCAAGTAGGGATCTGTTGCTGTAATTTTCCAAAACCAGGATAAAGTGGGTGTTTTCTACTTGCAATAAAATTAATTCTGATTATATAGAAGCCAATATATAGATCCACACAAAACTTCTAGAAAGCTAAAACAATAAAGTTTAAGAGGGGGTTGAAAAGAGATGAGAAGAGAAGCTGAACTGAGTGGATTTGTGAAGGCACAAAGTGATTCAAATGAAAGAAGCGAGAACTGTCTCACGAGAATTAGAAGGACAGCTTGATGAAAGGGTATGACAAGGGAGAGACACAAGAGAAGGACATGGAGTTCTATGTCAGGACAATTGCTGAGTAGTAGCAAGTGCTTGGCTAAGTCACTCTAACTCTGAGCTTCGGTGCCTTTTACCATAAACCAGGACTCTCAAATACTTTCTCACATACTTTAGAAGAATCATGAAGAATGTCCCTAAAATACCTACTACTACTTCTGCCAATGGAGGGTTGTTAATAAAGAAAGATTGCAATTGTTACTAGGTGGACAGCAGTGGACAGCTTCAGTGATAAAACCTGAGAGATGTTGGCCTACAGAGTATGTATCCCTAGAGGAAGAACACATACTTTAGATATCTTACATCTGCTATGACCTGGCCCAGGGTCTAGAATCTGTGAAATGCTTAATAAAAACCAGTGAATAGATAAATGAAAAATAAAATCATTGGTGCAGATCCATAGCCTCAGAGGGAATGGAAAAATCACCATAAAATGCCATCATCAATATCCTCAAGCAAAGCACGTCAGGAAAGTACTTAGTGCCAGGCTGTATTAAAGGCATCTTTGGGCTGATTTAAAATGAATTACTTTGAAGGAATGAAAATTTGTGAGATAGTACAAATAGTCAAGCAATCATTGCTGCTTATATTCATGAGTCATGTGACTTCCTTACAAAGAAACAGAAGGTAAAAGTGCATTCTTCATTCAATCGGGCATTTATTGTGAGCTCATTCACATACAAGTTCTCGTTTCTGCTATGATTCAGCAATGTTCCTGTATCCTAGAGACACAAAGATGAAGGTGTAATAACTGCAGAGAAATCCTCAAACAAGAAGAGAGAGAGATACAGATTGGTAACAGGAACCAAATGTAATAACTACTATGTTGTCAGAGTTAAAGCATGGAACTAAAGAAAATTAGGCACTTTTTACATAAAAATGAACATAATATACCAAATAAGACTAGGAGGTAAGGCATATGGTTGAAGGGAGATGCAGCATCCAGGGAGATAGTGATCCTCTGATCTTCCCCATTAAAGATGATGGGAAACAAATGGGGAATTGAGACTTCAGTATTGGGTTGACCAGATGCCGAGGACTTTCATAGCCAAGCAAAACATAAACATATGGGCTTTATTCTATATAAAATAGCAGGCTGCTAACATTGTTGATAGAAAAATAAGTATAACCATACACATATTCAGCAAGAAAACTTTGGTAGTGAAGGTAGGGGAAGGTAGATAAGAATGTGGAGTGTTACATTGTATTTACTTATTTATTGTTGGGGAACTCTGCTGCTAGGGTTGTAGTCCTCCATGTCCGGATAGCTCTAAGAAGCTCAGCGTTATATGGAAGGACTCCCCTTCTCAGCAGGGGGCCTCCTGGTCTCTGCCTGACTTACCAGGAAAGTGCCGCCAAGCAAGGATGCCTGACCTTATTTGCAACATGACCTTTGGCATAGTTACCTGGAGTAAAAACTACCCCCAGGTTTTTCTATATGATAATTAGGCATTGCCCGATAGTCGGATGGAGCCTACTGCCACATGTAAATAAAGCATACTATGAGCACCTATCAGCTGAAGCATTGGCTACTGCCTCTACACTATATTTTCCCTAACCCCCACTGAATAAACAGAGCTGTTTCAATGAGTCTGGAGCTGTTTGTATCACTGAACCTGCCTCCCCAGAAGGGCTTTCTTCCATCAGTGCTCACTGGCTATCCTGACCCTGTTCATCACTTCTGCTCCCTTTGTCCTCGTGGAATGGTGGCCAATGACCCACGAGGAAAGGGAGAGACCCTACAGATAGGTCAACTGCACAAAGAATAAACAGAGAAACATCTGAATTAAATGATACCATACGTCACATGGACCTAACAGATATCTTTTGACTATTCCACCCAAGCACAAAAGAATACACTTCCTACTCAGCCCCAAGTCCTCGTGGAATGGTGGCCAATGACCCACGAGGAAAGGGAGAGACCCCACAATTTATAGCATGTATACCTTCACATATATTTTTAATTTATATGTCTATTCTTTGAGAATTTATTTATTTTTGTTCTATATGTATGAGTGTTCTGTCTGGATGTGTATAAGTGCACCAGTGTCATTCATTGCCTGTGAAGGACAGAAGACAGCATCGGATCCCCTGGAACTGGAGTTACAGATGGTTGTTAGCCACCATATGGGTGCTGGAATTTGAACCTGGGTTTTCTGCAAAAACAGCCAGTGTTCTTAACTGCTGAACCATTTCTCCAGCCCCACTTTGAGAATTTCTTAATATATATACAATGCATTTTTATCATGTTCACCCTCCACTTCACTTTCTCCAGTTACTTCCAGACACTCCCCATATCCCTTTACCAATTTTATATCCTCTTTTGTTGAGAGAGAGAGAGAAAGGGAGAGAGACTATCTTCCTGTAGACCCCTCTGGCCTAGAACTCACTGTGTAAACCAGATGACCTCAGTCTCAGAGAGATTCATCTGCCTTTGCCTCAAAAGCCACAGAGTCCAGTTAGTGGTACCCAAATGTGAATGAGTATAGGCCAGGGGAAACCTACTACCAGTGGCCACATCCATGAAGTAAAAAAGACTCTGAGTAGCTGTCAATAGCTCCTCAGCTACAGCTGGGGTTCATGAGTCCCTTCCCTCTCCACACTGGATGTTGATTGGCTTGATCTTGTGCAGGTCTTTGTGTAAGTAGCCACAACTGCTGAGAGTTCATGAGTGCAACAGTCATGTCCAGAAAATATTTCACAATAGTCCTCCCCAAGCTCTGGCTTACAATCTTCACCCTTCTTCTGTGATATTTGCTGAGCCTTGGGAGTGGGAGTTGATACAGATGTCAGGTTTGGGGCTGAGCACTCCATGCTCACTTGTTCTCTGCACTTTTAGTAGGTACACGTCTCTGGGTTAACTGTCATCTAGCCCAAGAAGAATCAGGAGGGGTAAGAGCTACACTAAGACTAAATATTTAGAGGGGCAGTTTGAAGCTACGGCCAGTTAGTAAAATAACAATAATAAGTTCTCCCTTAGGTCACTTGACCTCTCCACCCACACAGGTTCTTAACCAGGTTTACTATACCAGGTATCAGTTCCCTCTGTGGAGCAGGCTTTAAATACTATCAGAAACCTGTTAGCATGAAAGGTTTTTTTTGTTTGTTTGTTTTGTTTTTAATCTTAAGAAGCTAAACCTTTTCTAGGTATTTAAGTAAGGTTAGATGTCTGGACACACTGCTAACTATATTGTACAAGATTCAATCGTGGAATTCTAATTCAAGGACCAGTGAAGAAGGGAATAAAGGAGGTTACTAGTTTACAGAACTGGGGTTTCCAGGGGCAGACACAGCCCAAGCAGGAATGTGTACTGTGCCATCTGGACCTGTTCTTTCCTTCTCTGGATCTTTTTCCCTCTGCACATCTTTATCCTAGGCACAACTATTCTCAGCTCTCCAAAGTCCAACTTCTGATCAGTCAACTCAACATGATATTCCTCTACCCCTGCATGTTTCCAACATGCTGTGGGCCAGGTTCTCATCCTAAACTGTTCATAAAGGTCAAGCTTGGAAATGCTCTAGTTGGTCAGTTCAGCCTTATAGGCCGTAGCTAGGTTCACCACACCCAGTCCCCTGGAATGTGATTAAAACTTGGGCAGCTGAGTGGGGTGGTCCATGCCTTTAATTCTAGCATTTAAGAAGCAGAGGCAGCTGGATTTCTGTGAGTTTGAGGCAAGTCTGGTTTTCATAGTGACTTCTAGGCCAGCCAGGATATAGTGAGATCCTGTCTCAAAGAAGAAATAAAGGAAGCAAGAAGCATGGGCAGACTATGTTGCTATTTGTTATAGGAAAAGTAACCACTGGGTGGGCAAACCCAGCAGAGGAAGCTCAGAGAAAGAAAAGAGAAAGCAGGTTAGGAAGATACTCAGCCGTAGACCTTCAGTGTAAACAGCAGCCCTTACCACAAATGCACTTACGCCAAACACAATGGAAAGAAACTTCAAACACACTTTCCAAGCCTCCAAAAGCACTTGGAATTTTGAGACTCAAAATACTTTCATTTCTTTCAAATCAACTCAAGTTCCTTAAAAGTACAAGGAACAAAATCTCCTCCAAGATCTGAAGACATGAAGTAGAAATGAGGACAAACAGAACAATTGTAGCTCACCTGATATTTTCAGATGAAAAAGCTTTCTTCCAGGAGCAAATTCACACAAATATACACAATATGCATTCAGAGAGTGCAAGTACGAATAAAAGTGACATAAGACACTTACATAAGCAGGAACATTCACCTTAGCTTTCTATAACACTGGTGCATGCTCTAATAATTTGCATAGCACTTTCGATCAAAAAATAAATGTGGCATTATGTTTAAAAGGACACATATCTTCAATTTTATTTCTAGGTATACAATTTTGAAGCAGGAATATTTATATTCTGAATCTGAAAGAAAAGTTCAAAGCCACATTGGAATGATCAAACATGTAGGTAAAAATTAAAGCAAAGTCTGAGGATAAAGGAAGAGCTATGTGTTTATTACACTGGAATTTTCTGGAAAATCACTTAACATTTCTTCTCTTTGATTTCATAGTGTATAAAACAGATATAATATCAATATTAAACACGTAAGAATTAAATAACACGTAGGAAATAATAAGATATAAACATCTGTGTATCTATTCAAGATACTGTCTTCCTTTTAAACAGAATCCAAGTGCCTGTACCAGTGATAGGACACATGCAATAAAGAGCTACGCAGAACTAACAAGATGGCCCAGTGGGTAAAGGGCTTGCTGCTAAGGCTGACCTGAGTTCAATCTCCAGGACTCACATGGTAGAAGGAAAGAACTGACTCCTGAGAAAACTGCCTCTCAAAATTTGTCCTCTTACCTCTACACGTGTGCCATGGTATATCTGCACATACACACACACAATAAAATAAATATAAAAATTTTTTTAAAAAGAACTATATCAATCTCATGCAGATATGATGGACCTATACAACAGGCTATCATGGAAAGATCCCCACCATACAGATATGATTAACAAGTCATAGAGAGATAGGTTTAGGCACACCCCTATTGGAATATAGTCTTATAGTACTGATAATTACAAATGTATGCTAGGTATGTTTACATAGTGTATATAAATAAATAGACACATATAAAGATGTACATGAATTTGATGAAAAATCTTTGAACTCATATAGCCAAGCCCGAATGAACTTCCGATATAAGACACACAAAGACAATGACACAGAGAATAATAATAAGGTTTATAAGAAATCAGTGATCAATATGCAAGGGATGTCACTCAGTTGGTAGAGTTCTTGCCTAGTATGCATAGGGTGTTGATTTTGGATCCCCAGTGCTGCATAAACCCAGCCTGATGATGCACAATTGTGATTCAAGCACTTGGGAGGTAGATGCAAGAGAATCAAAAATTCAAGGTCATCCCAAGCCAGGTGTGATGACACTGGCCTTTAATCCCAGCTCACAAGAAGCTGAGACAGGCAGATTTCTGTGAGCTCAAGGCCAGCCTGGTCTAACTACTGAGTTATAGACCAGTCAGGGCTACATAGTAAGACCCTGTCTCAAAACAAACAAATAAAAAGTTCAAGGTCATCCTCGATTACATAACTTGTTGGAGACCAGCTTAAATGATGTACATGAATTGAGAAATTTGTTATTAGGACATATCAGAAACCATCTCTGAGAGATGAATCAGTTTCCTACAATAAATTTCAAATTTTAGCCAATCTTTGGTATTCTTGTGTATTTTTAAAAACATATGAAATACTGTTTAAATTTAAAACAAAATACCATTCTCTGACCTCTCCTGCTTACCTCATTTGTGAAAACTCTGGTGGGATTTCCACCGCTGCCCCAGCTCCTGCTCCTATGATGGGTTGTAGGGTCTAGCTCAGATCTGTGTTTACATGCACATACAGACTACTTTACTGTGAAGGACGATGGCTGATTAAGAGAGTTTGTGAGGAAGGACCCACTGTGATTGAAACATTCATTTAATATATTTTAAGTGCCCCAAATGATCAGCTCCTTTGATTGCTGTTGATTGTTTCCATTTGATTTATTTCCTCCAGTATCTGAGTTCATTAAATTACTTAATGTAATGGCCACCCTGCAGTCCCAACTCTGTTCAACTCTGCATCTTCAGGAGTACTGTGGTTCTTAGGCTGTTCACTTGAGGAGTCAGAGTTGTGGATTTTACCATCTGAGAGCTGGATATTGCTCTTAGAAATTATTTCTGAAGACAATTATCTTCCAAAAGAAAGCACAGCAGTCATGTAGAATTTTTTAGTTATTTATGGTTTCTGCTCTTAGCAGTAGTCTTATAATTTCAACAGTTTGTTAACTACCATGGTTAGATTCGTAAAATGATGGATAATGAGTGCAGGAGTATGTTTGCTCTTCCACACTTCAAAATCGACCACCCAAGTGGACAGCAAGAGCCAGGCAAAAAACATTCCAGGAATCTACAAGCCAAGCACATTTTGTTTATGTTAAATAAGCACTGTGAGCTAGAGAGATGGCTCAGTGGATAAAGCACTTGCCATGCAAACATCAGGACATGATTTCAAATACTCAGAAGTCACATGAACCTGGATGCAGTGAAGCGTGTCTGTAACCCCAGACATCTTATGGTGAGATGGGAGGCAGAGGTAGAAGAATCACAGGAAGGTCACAGGCTGACTAGCCTGATAGACAGGGCAGTGGACAACAGATCCTGTCTCAAGAAAGGGGAAGGCAAGGACCAGCACCTGAGGGTGTCCTCCACCTTCTCATGCACACTATGGCACACACAGACACTCTCACACATGCAAATTTGAAAATGCACGCACATCACTTATGCAGGGAGAAAGAGACAGAGAGACAGCAAGACAGAGAAAGAGAAAAATAAAAGTACTAGGTGCTGCTTTACTGGGCACTCCATTTATGGCCAGCCTTAAGGGGATTTCCTTAATTTGTATATTTTCTTTGATCTGACCCAGGGAAGGTAGAATGCTAAATAGTCTCTCTTCAGTAAGTCTTTGCATTTAAAGAATTCTGAGACCAAAATAGTGACCAACAGAGTTGTGATGAAAGATACACTGTGAGACTCTACAGCACCCAGATTCCCTGTGAGCTGGAAGTGCCAACCAGGGGACAGGCCAGGAGGAGGGCCCACTGACCTGGATGAAGCAGAGACACAGGGGAGCAGGTGGCACAGAATATCAAAAGTCAGTGGATATCCGAAACACACTGAGGACACTGGGAGCTCACAGTGAGAAAGGAATACAGGAATTTCTGACCTCTATGTATGTGTATTTCAGGTGGTCAAACACAGAGGAATCAAGGTGGACTTGGGACATGGCTGGCTGACTGAAAACCCACATGAAGCTAAGGTGTGGATTCTCTTGACCATGCCTTGGGAATGCGAACACCTCTCTCCAAGGTAATGACATTTTAGTGGGTCAAAAGCACAACAAATGAAATCAGCAGCATCTGGGGAGGGTGTTACATGCTCATGAAAGTTTTACTTTGGTAGAAAATCTGAAGTGAAACTTTAGCAGAGGTTTGGAATTCCAAAGTATAAGATGTTTAAAAGGTGAGAAAATAAGTTGGAACCTAAATGTCTAGGTAAGGCTTGGGGCATCACCGTGTGAGAAGACGAGGGGATAGCCACACTAATGCCCTGCAGGAATTCACCTCGAGCTTAGAAGGCTCTTCCTGCCTGGGTCCATGAAGAAATGAGGGCCCACAGTGACTAAGACAAGCTTCAGATCTTCCTCAATAGTATCAGAGACATAAGTACCCATATACAATACTCATGGATACAGTTTATGATGATAAGCTGAAAAAAATGTTTGCTGCATTCACATGGTAGGTGAGATTTACACGATGTGGTCTCTCCCAAAGACATTTCATTAGGCACTATGTATTCACAGAAATTATCCTGCCAAAGCCCCAGTGAGAAAGTCTTCATTCTGCTAAGGAGGATTGAAAATGAATGTTACAGCAAATCCCCAAATGGCTGACATTTAGTGACTCTCCCCCAGGATATTTATATATCCAGTTAATTCATTTATTCCAATAAGCATATAAATAATCACGGTCATTGAAATGACAATTAGCATAAGTAATAATAATAGCTGAGAGGCATACAGTTGGCACATAATCTGGTTTCATTTCTGTTGCTGTGATAAAACACACTAACAAAAAGCAATCTAGGGGAAAGGAGGGTGGGTGATTTGGCTCACAATTCCAGGCTGCAGTCCATCACTGTGGAGAAGCCACAGCAGCAGAAGTTTGAGACAGCTGGTAACATCACACCCAGTCAGGAGCAGAGAGATGTAAACACATGCACACCTAGTACTCAGCTCACTTGCAAGATTATGGTCAGCTTGATTTCTTCATTCTTACCCAGTTCAGGACCTCCTGCTTAGGGAATGGTACTGCGCACAGTAGGCTGGGTCTTCCCATATCAATTAACTTAAGACAATCCCCACAGACATGCCCACAGCTCAACCCAAAGTAGACAATGCCTCACTGAGACTCTCTTCCCAGGGGATATGTTGTGTCAAGTTGACAATTACAGCCGTAAGTACTTCATTTCATGAGTTCTACAATCATGGGCTTAAGAAGTAGACAAAAGATATTTTTTTTAAAAAAAAATCATAGACTTCTTTCCTTGTTATTGCTTTAATGGTATAGTATAAACCTACTTAAATAACCCTAATGCTGATATTATGTCATCTAGAGATACTGATAATTTCTAGATTATTTGAAGTATAAAGTACTATATATAGAACTTTGATTCTTAAAATTCATGTGGATTGCATGCAAATAATGTGCTACTTTACATGAGGAAGGGGAACATGTGCAGTTTGTTGGGCCTAGAACCAATCTCCCACAGATAAAAAGGGATGCCTATACCATCGGGAAACTGAGGGTAGGTAAGGTACAGGGTTTAGATCAGCTTAATTTAACATCTCATCTCTGATTACAGAATGAAATCATCCAAAACATCTCATCTCTGATTACAGAATGAAATACTCCACTGACAGTGGGGAAGGCCTTTTAAAAAACTAGGGAGCCTAGACATAAAACTCCAAGGATTCTAATTTGTTTAGTGTAGAAAAGAACCAAGTCTTCAGAGTATTTTTTATACTTTTCATAGCTGATTCTAATTTGAAACCAGAATGGAGAACCAGTAATGCATGATTAATAACTAAAGACTAGAAACAGGATGGATAGAATTTGGATATATGGAGAAATTAAAGCAAAGTAGTGTTAAATCTGTTATTTACCCTTTGGTGATTTCCAATGTGCCACAAGGCATCCTGGGAAATGAGTTACTATGAAACTCTCTGGTACTGTGAAGGAAAGGAACAGACAGGTACTAAGATGCTCTGGTAGGTGCTCATGATGATAGAGTATCAATAAGCCCCATAAATTAATCGGTCCAGAATATAAAAATGTCTAGTTTATCTGTTGGAGGACCCGTTTTTCCAGTCTCACTGGTCTATTACCTGGTGATAGAACCACTCCCAGGAAGGCAGGTTATGCTAAATAGATGGGCAGAATACCTGGTGTGTTAATTAAGTAGCGAGTATTTCTGCCTGGAACTAGCTCCGGTCCCCACAGAACATCCAGACCAGCCACAGCCATGTAGGTCTCCATAAGTCTGTCTGCTTTCCTGAACTCTTCAGGAAAGTGTAATTTCTCCTTTCCTTCTTCATGCCTTTCTTACTAAATAGGCATTCTCTAAGGCTTTGGGCTGCCCCTAGCATCTTGTATTTCTTCACTTTTTCTCTAAAGCTTTCTTCTCCCAGCCATGTGGCTGCGAGTCAGCCACGTGTCTGACCTCCATGGTTTCTTTCCTTCTCCCACTAGTCACCTCCTCAGGGCAGCTGTCAAGATCACCAGTTTGCTTGCTCTGAGGATTTTCCTTTAAGATTCTAATAAAATTGTAAAAACCTCCATTTGGTTCCATTCTTAAATTCTTTCATGAATGAGACTAAGAACCCTCTAGGGGACCCTCTTTTTCCCTGTTTCAATGATACAAAACAGGTTCTAGAAATAAGAAAAAAAAAAAAAAAAAAACCATGTGTTTCAAGGGACCAATATAGTTTAGAAAAAAACACGTTAAGTCCTTCATGGAAATTGCCTTGCAGTGGCAGAACCTTGGTTTGTACCCAGATCTAATGCCATTATAGTATCAACAACTTGCTGCTCCCTTCTAAGTGCCAAGCTCCTTAACATCTCTAAGTCCCAAGGACCTTATAAGGCAGGTTACCTATTTTTGTTTACACAACTGATAAAAATGGGGCTCAAAGAGAGAAACTGACACAAGATTTTAGGTTACCACCCTGGTGAGCGACTGAGCCCCACCTGTCTAGGCAGGAAGAAGCCCAGCACAGTCCACACACTGGATGCTATGCATACATCTCTTCCACGGGGCAAACAACTTCTAACACTGTTTATAAGAATTTACAAAAGCTCATGAATTTCGCTTCTTAGAGCAGCAGACTTCTGTTCAGCGGGAAAACCAAGAGGGAGTCCTTGACAGAAACTAAAGGGAGATATGTGTATAATAAACACAACAGCCTGTAGCTTGTTAATAATGATTGCCATTACTATGGCTCAGGAGGAACAAAGGTATTCTTAGGCCCTTCCTTCTGTTGAGGAATTATCTGGAAAGTCATTGGTTCTGCCTTCTAACGGTCAGGTCCCCTGTGTTTGTTTAGGGATAAGACAAAATGTGGTAGCAGACTCTGGGACTTGTGGCATCTCTAGGATATCATGTGACATCTGACCAAGTGACTATCTGCTCTGACCCCCCTATTTCCTATTATAATGGGAATAAATTGTAGAACCGGATAAAGTTGTTGTGATGCATAAGCTTTAAAAACATAGATACCTGTCCTAGTTTCATTTCTATTTCTGTGCTAAAAATTCTGACAAAAGCAGCTTAGGGTAGACAGGTTGATTCACTTTACAGTTCCAGGTTATAGTCCATCACTGAGGAGGGAATTCAGGCAGGAACTTGCAGCAGCCAATCACATCCACAGTCAAGAGCTGAGACAGAAAGAATGCAAGTGTGTTTGGTGCTTAGCAAGCTTCCTCTACTTGTATAGCAGACAAGGTCACGGGGCAATGATGACACCCACTTTCAAGTTGTGGCTTCCCATATCAGCTAAAGCAATAAAAGCAGTCCTCCACAGACATGCCCACAGGCCAGCCTAATCTAGGCGATCCCTCGCTGAGACTCTTCACAGATGATTTAAGTTGTGGTAAATTCATAATTAAAACTACCCATCACAGGACCCAGCACCCAAAAAGTACCAGGCAAATTTTCAGAATGGCAAAGGTGAATGTTTACTGGGAAGCTCCTCTAGGTCAGACGCTATGGTAAACTCTGTGGCTTAGATAACATTCACAGATCAAGGAGGCAATAGTATTAGGCCCATACCACCAATGAGACCAAGACACAGGAAGGCACAGTAATATCCCCAAGGTCAAGGTTGCAGTGCCAAGAACCAAGTGCATCCAGAGGTGACTCATGAAGTGTTCTTCACCACCAATACTTGTCTGTCTCTGCCACACTCCTCCTACCCAACTCCAGGGAACTGCATGTGCTGCCCAAATAGGCTCTATGAGCCCCCGTAGGTGGCATAGTACAGACTGTAGACTGCGGTGGGAACTGTGCCTTTTGATTAGCACAACATGGCTGCCGTGCACAAACAGTTCCCAATGCCTTCTTACTTACTGTCCTCAAGAGGAAATCATAGGGTGAGGGTGTCAGATGTACAGAAATAAATCCCATCCTTAGATCACACTGCCAACACCACAGGTTCATCAAAGACACTCCTTAGCAAGCAACACAGAAGGATCCTCACCCAAGACCCCTGAAGTCACTGCGTGAGGGAAAAAGAAGGAAGAAGAGGGTGAAGGGAAATAAAGACAAAGGCAGGCTACAGAGGATGGGACAAACTTGTAACAGATATTAAGCTAAGCAATCTTGCTCCTGTGTTTATTGGTTGCTGCTAATATTACAGGAATGCTCTCCATGACAGCAGTAGCAGGAGAGTCAATGTCAAGGTAAGATGGAGCTCCTCATTGGGCAGCGAAAGGTACAAATGAACACACCCACCAGAGCTCCAGAAAGTTGAAATGCAATTTTAACATCACCAGTGACTTCTAAGACTCACCACACTGAGAGAAAATGCTCCCAACATTCAACTTGCATTTGATCCCATTTTTCAAAAGAACATACTTTTATGATCCAGGGAAGCCTTTGCTGGAGTCTTTTGAGAATTGGCTGCAGTCCTCCAGTCCCTAATTCCATAAATAGCCTTTAAGCATTCTGCTCTGTGGCACTGGCACAGAGCTGAGCTCCATCCCCTCCTGGTGTGACATTCCATCCGGCCAGGACTTGCCCCACATCCCCCTCTCCTCAGGAAGCAAACCTCTCCTGAGCTCTTATCCTGCTGTGCCCAATTATTTTGCTGCCCTTGCAAAATGAGCACTTTAGGCCTTCAATGTATTTTTAAGGAAATGGATCAGCATGATATCCTGGGAAACACAAAGCTCACAGAGGAATAGGGTGAATTACAAATTTCAGAAAATATTGGTCTCCTTATAGTAATCACACTAATAATACTGCAAATGGGAGAGGGATGAATTCACTTCTCTCCCTGCACCATTTGCTTTGTTGGAACCCTTTGGAGGAATTATATAGTGTTGTTTTCATGTATTTATTTTCTGTCTTGTTTTAAAAAATCAGACAAGAGGAGGAGGAAGAAGAGGAGAAAGAAGACTGTAAAGCTACAAATTGATTTTCTAATTAGCAGTGTATGCCAGAGAAGACATTGTTCTAGGAAAGAAAGTGTCACCAGAGAGAGGCAAATATACAATATACACAACACTGCCTTCTCATTCCAAGTCTGTGGCAGACCATGACTAATTAATTACAGAATTCTGACTAAAAGATAATGAATGGTCTCATATTCTTTGTCCCATATAGCATTTACTCACCAACCAGAATGGGCATCACTGGGACCTCAACAACTGAATTCTGAGTAGGGAGAGGTGGTCTTGCCAAGGACAACCAGTGCATAAACATCAGAGCCCAACTGAAAAACCAGAGATCTAGCTGCCCTTCTTGTCTTTTTAAATGATACTGTGAGAGGCTGCCTGACTATCTTTCTACAATTGGATGGAACCCATCTTCCTGCTGGCGAGAACATGTACGCAATATTTATGAAAGTAAGAAGCTAATGGGGAGATGTAGCTCTATGAAAACATCCACTCACAACCTCATCTTTCCACATGCCCGACAGATTGAACTAGGCACAGCACTTGCCAGCTCTTGAACACACACACACACACACACACACACACACACACACACACACACACACACAACTAAAGATGGCTTTCTTTTTTTTTCTAGTATGGTGCGCGCGCGCTCTCTGGGCGCACTCCCGGAATGGCACGGCGGGTCCGCAGGCTTCTCCGCCGTGTGTCTGGAGGAAGGCAGGTCTGGCCCCGCGGGCTTCTCCGTGTCTCTATGGGCCTCAGGCGTAGGGTGCGCGGGTATCTCGGGGTCGCTCTGGGCCCCTGGATCTCGGGGTCCCCGCCGCACCTGGCGAGTCGCGGCATGGCTCTGGCCACAGGCGTCTCTGGGAGCTGCAGCAGATAGGTCGCTGTCCGCCGCTCCGGTGCTGACAGCTTCTCTGCTACTGGAGCGTTGTCCAGCTGCATCCTGTCCCTATTTCACCCGTGTACTTTTCCTCAGGATGCGAGGTCCACTGGCCACTGAACATTCTAGCATGGCTGTTTCCTTCTTAAATTCATATTTCAGTTATCACTTTTCTACAACATATCTCCTGGTCAGCTCATCTACCTGGATCCTCTTTTAATTTATTACTATATTAGCAGGTTGGGATGCCAGACATGCACCCCAAGTGGTAAGGAATCACAGCTTATTGGCTCAGTATTTCTTCCCTCAGACAGTCTTTCTCCCCAGAATTCACAGGTTACACCTGCTATTCACAAGCAACATCCAGTACTGCCTGCATAGATGGGCATCCAGTGAAGAAAGCAGATGCATAGTGTGTACCTCCTGCCCATGTGTGTGTTATGCTGTCTTAGCAGTTTGCTCTATGTGTATCTCCTTTTAGGGATGTCCTTGGATGTCACCATCCAGGTCACAGCCCAGGTATGTAGAGCTTTCCTAAAGGCTCCTACTTAAGAGATTTACTCCCTGAATGGTTATGAATGAAGAAAGTAAACCTCTAACCTCGGGTCTACCATCAGACTTTACTTTCTCCTGCTTCCTCCATCCAGCTGACGCTAGTCCAAACTACTAACCAACAGGATTATGAGCTGAAGGAAAGATGAATAGAAGCTTTGAGACATTAGGGAGGTTTGATGCACCCAATGTGCCATCAAAGTACCAATAGATGAAGGGTTCAAGTTCAAGAAGGGGGAGGCTGATCTCCAATGTTGAGCCCTCCGCCAAATAAACAACATGATCACAGGCAGATGTGTTGCATCCTTAATTCTCTCTGTGTGAGTTGGAGACAGTAAGAACATTTTCTTCACAATGATCCTAATGCTGTTATAATTATTACAGTCTCAATACCCACAAGCATTACACCAGGTATGACACGAAGGCTTAATACATATTAGTGATTAGAATGTCGATATCTTTTAAAGAATTAAAATGATTCACTCCAATCAGTCCTTTCTTTAATTTATCTCTTCTGTGTTCTCAACATCTTTTTTTTGAAAAAGCAAAGCAATTTTGTACTGACGTAAAGTCTTTTGCTGAGAAGTAGGGTAAAAAATAAATTTGCTGTGTACAGTTTCCTATTATTATTTCCATCATCTAAGCTTTATCTTGACTTAAAAGGATATTCACAGTCAAGTGCATGGGAGAGGAGAGATCACTTTGCTGAATGTACAAAAGGAGAATCCTACTTTTTTTTCTTTAAATAAGATCACTTTCAACAGAACAAATACTCCCAAATGTGCCATGTGCCACATTCCACCCAAAGGAAATTTCCCACTCTTAATTTCAAAGACCACCGAGTTTAAAACGGATGCATTCTCTACTTAAAACTCTCCACTTTTTCCACAGTGGGAAGGATATTTTTGCATTGGTAGAGATACAACAAGTAAAAGGAAACCTCCTTAAGGGTTAGAAAATCTGGGAGGAAACCAACGTTTACATTTGAGTTTGTGTATCACATCGAATTCATGTACGTCTAAAATTTCTTCTGGCTTCTCTTCAGAAAGTACTATTAGCTCATGTCCCATTTTTCCATACACATAAAAAGCAAAGAGCAATTTATCTCTGTTTATATGAGCTGCTTATGAAACAAAATCCAATCTTGTGTGTTTTCCTTAGCTGATTGGAGGATGGGTATAAGCTCTTTCTGTCTGAACTCAGGACACACACACACACACACACACACACACACACACCAGAAGTCAGGATGGAGCCAGGAAGATGTTATGCAGAGAAAACAGATCCATGAGTCCTTACATGCCAGGCACCAAGCAGGGACACAGCTTGTGGATCCTATGCGTGTGAGTGGCAGCAGTTCACAGGAGGCACAGGAACTATCCAAGCTAATGTCTTTTCCTTGGAGAAAGAGCTCTGCTTTTGATTTTGTTCTCTTTGAAATAGCGATGGCAACCCTGTGAGCTGTACAAATGGCCTTTCAGACTGGAGAGTGACACTATGGCCTCTGGGGTAGCAGGTAAGGAACTGTCATTCATATTAACTACCTCTCAGAAGCTGGCACTTCAGCCCAACAGGACTTGTCAATAAGAGGGGCCAAGGATGGGGGCAAAGCTAAATTTTATGCCACACCCACACACTGCCCTGAAGAACTTGGAGCACTGAGGTGTAAGGACATGATCTGGAAAAAATGCCAGTCATGCTTTTCCTTTCTTTCTACTTCTGACTTTCTTCTTTTATTTATGATAAAAGATATATGTATATATATATATAATTATTTAGTAATTTTTGATAATTCATTACAGAAGAAATAATTCTGTGATATATAATTATATATATATATTGCTTATTTATATACAAGAATGAATTTTGTTTTAAACACACACGCACCATGGAATGACTAAGTCAAGCTAATGAACATATGTATAACCTCACACACTTCTTCATCAAAGGGAACACTTAAAATTTACTCTTTTAACAACTTTGAAGAAGTAATACACGATTAACTATAATCACTACATGACAAAACAGATTTTGTAATCTTATTCCTCCTAATTAAAATCTTATATGCTTTGAGCAATGTCTCCCCTAGCCTCCATTCCCTTCCCACAGTCACTGGCAGCTACCATGCTTCTATGAGTTCAACTTCTTACTTTCCATGTATGAATGAAATCCCATGTATTGGCCTGTCTGTGCCCAGCTTATGACATTTGATACAATGGACTCCATGTTCATTCATGTTCTTGCAAATGGTGGTATGTTGGTTTGAATGAGAATGTCCCCCTTATAGGCTCCAAGTATTTGGGTATTTTGTCCCCAGTTGGTGGCACTATTTTGGGAGATCTTAAAAGGTGTGGCCATGCTGGAGGAAGTATGACACTGGTGGTGGGCTTAGAGAGCCCTTAAACCTTGCCACATCACCAGTCATGCCCTGCTTCCTGTGCCTGCTTGAAGATGTGAGAGCTTAGCTTCTGCTCCTCCTCCACCCACCTCCTGCTGCCATGCCTCTGTGCCATGATGGTCTCCTGCCCCTTTGGAACTGTAAGCTAAATAAACTCTTCCTTTCATAAGTTCTCTTAGTCACGGTGTTTCTATCATAGCAACAGAAAAGTGACTAACTGAAGCAGAAACTCCCTCTTTGTAAAGGCTAAATAATAATGTCATGGGGTAAGTGCGTATTCATCCTTATGTGTCTATATTTGTTTATTCATATATACAATGACAAATACTTAGATTGATTCCTTGTTTTGATTGCTATCCACAATGCTGAAGTGAGTGCAGAGATGTAGATGTCTCTTTGACACTGATTTCATTTTGTTTACATACATCCAGAAGTAGGTCAAACTATAGCTCTGCTTTCAAACTTTTGAGAAACTTCCATACTGTTTAATTCTCCTGTTAAACAGAAATCCCCAAAGTTCTTATGTATATGAGAAATAAATCAGTTAAGGATTTCTGTAATTGGTAAACACATATCCTGCTTTTTTCCTTTTTTTAATCTCAAAGCAAAAGATGGACAATACACATTACTGTAGTTTCTCTTAGGAAAACAGGAATCTTCCAGATTCTAAAATGGCCTTCACACTCCTGGTTCTAAGGTGGCTTCCCCATTATCTGAGGAGGAGGAAGGATGAAGAAAGCAAGAAAAAGCCTGAAGAGAGAAGAGCAAGTGCAAAATGCTATATGCAAACTAATTATTTTACTGCTCTCTAGATATCCCTTGTATCAGCCATTCTATGGTCACCACAGCTGTAAACCTGGAGAATCAAGGTTGTTAACCGGTGTGTGTTTGTGCTTTTGTTCTAAATGGACACCTTGTCACACTAAGGGGATAAAAAGAAAATCAGAGAATAATCATTGGGTAGAACAGTTGATCTCAAAATGAGAACTCAGAACAGTGGGATTCATATTACTGCCACAGCACAATCAGCATTAGATTCTGAGTCTCAGACTATTCAGAAGCAAGACGTCAAAACCTCCTATGTATGTATCTGGAGAAGGCTTCAGGAAGTAGAGAGATGATTCAGTGGATAAAGTTACCAGCCATCATGCCTAAAGACTTAAGTTCAATCCCTGGGACACACTTAGCAGGAGAGAATTGATCCCCCAAATTGTCCTCTGACATTCACACACATGCCATAGATATACATGTGTGGGCCTGCACATACCACTTCCCCACCACACACACAAGAAATGATCAAAATGTAATAAAGAAAACTTCGGGAATCCAGATTCACATTCCAGTTAGGACTATATGGGAGGAGCAAGTATCTACAACAGAAAGGCATATGAGCCAATAACCATATATAAATTTTAAATTCTCACAGTAACCTCATGAGGAATATGTACTGATATCTCTTGAATTTGAAAACAAAGGAACATGGAAGCTCAAGTAAAAGACTGGAGAGTGAACAGAAAACACCAATATTTAAATTCAGTAAGACCCCATAAGAGCTTAAGAGAGAGAAAATTCTCAGGTGGTAATGTTCTCAATGAGCAATTCTGCAGACTTTTCTATTATTACTGCTTATCAAAGAAGCAGTTTATAGGGGCCACAATACATCTCTAAATCCTAACAATACTTCCTTGCATGGCCTAGGTTGTGCATCTCTTCTCCAAATTTCAGTTCCTCTGACTGTAGAGTGAACAGACACCAGCCGCTCACATAGCATTACTGAAAATTCATTGCAAGTACAAATTATACGAACCTCCCGTTCATCGGGAAGCAGTTATGGGAATTTAAGCCTTTTTAACATTCTCAGAACACTTATCACCCAGGGACTTTAAAGCTTCTAGAAAAAGATTGTCTTAAGGTCTCAAATGGTTAATTACCCCATTAGACATCAAAGAGCCTGGCCACCATGTGTCTTCCTGGTCCACAAAGCCCTGTGCACTTAAGTCACAAGACAAACTTTTTGAAAAACGCTGCTGAGCGGATCCAGGCTTTAGCAATGCCTTCTAGGCTAATAGGAACTTTTTCTTTCTGACATTATCCATTCTGCTAAAGCTGGTTATGATTCCCCACACATTACTTGAAAACCAATTTCATTCAAGACAAAAGCGTGTGAGCAGGGTATTACATTTTATGCCTAAATTATGCAAATTTGGTGGAGTCATATTGTATTGTGAGCAATTCCCTTTCTTCCAGTTTTCATTGTATCATGAGTTAAAGAAAATTTCACTATCCTCATTTGCAAAAGGTGAATACTTTCTATTTTAAAACCCTAGGGGTAAGGATTGACTTTTAATGAGCAGTTATCTAATATAAAAATCTCTTACATATATTACTGACATCATTCTCAAGTATTAAATGTACATTCCAGATAGGGTTGATCTTGATCCAATTAATCCTCAGAGAAAGGCCTCTACAACCAAGCTCTGAATGTACCAAGGGCAACGTAGGCGGTGAGGCAGTGGATGGAGATGTGTTTTTCAGAAGATTGGGGAGTCACAAGGCTGCTTTACTGTTACAGGTCTTCAGACCTGCTATGTTGTATATAAAGCGATCAGAGCAGAGACCAGGGCTTTCGGTAGCATTTTCCTACTTCAGGGAGCAGCTCAGCAGCAGGAGGTGCATTTCTGCTGTTGATCACCTTCAAACTCTTCCTGGGTTCTCTTCTCGTCACAGAGCCCATCACTTCCCAGGAGGAAAGAGGACTGTTGGAGGAGACTAGGGACCAACCGAAATTCCCCAAGTGAGTGGTTCTTAATCCGTATCTGACCTGCCATTCCTGCCATCTTCATGAGCTTTCTGTTAGGTGCACCATGGCCTCATCTCTTCATGTAGCAGATGATTCACAGGAGAAAGTGGATAGGGCAAATGACTCATTTCATATTCATTTGGGTTGCAAGCAACACCAACTAGAGTAGCTATAGAAAATAGGGTTTATGAGAAGGATGAGGAGCTGGCTCATTTGGTAAACTGCTTGCCACACACACATCCCCAGCACCTCACAGG
The DNA here is from genome assembly GCF_000622305.1 of Nannospalax galili. Lineage (NCBI taxonomy): Eukaryota > Metazoa > Chordata > Mammalia > Rodentia > Spalacidae > Nannospalax > Nannospalax galili. The sequence goes on along the minus strand of NW_008334203.1, from coordinate 859,637 downwards.
AACTCAATCCAACTGCCGAGGAGCTGGAGACAGGAGGACCCCTTGAGCTTGGTGGCCAGCCAGTCTTGCTGAATCAATATAATGAGTGAGAGAGCCTGTCCCCCCAGTAAGGTGAAGTGTTGCTGAGGAAGAATCCCAATGTCAACCTCTGTCTTCTACACCTACGTGCACAAATGTGCATGTGCACATATGCACACACATATGCAAATAGGATTCTTGCTTAACATAAACACAGCACTGACTAATGAAAATATGGTTCCTGGACTACGTGCATCTTTCTTGCCCAAGACTTGGCCAAAAAGTCAAGCGCTTACATCCTTCTCAATACCCACTGAACCAGGCTCTCTGGAACTGAAGTCTAGTGACCTATGATCCACGTGTGCACTGAAATTCCAGCAGACTTCATTCAGGAGCAGGTGGTAGCTTTGTCAAAGGTGATGTGTCTGTGATTCTCCTCGTGACAACTCCTCATGGTCAGGAGATGGATGCCATATCCCCCTCCAATTGGCTGTATAGTCTAGGCAGGGGGATGCAGGAAATGAAGTTTCAAAGGAAGATGGAATTTTTTTTTAAAAAAGACTGTGTGTGCGTGTGTGTGTGTGTGTGTGTGTGTGTGTGTGAGAGAGAGAGAGAGAGAGAACACAAAGTAGAAGAATAGAAATGACTTTTCAACTTGAAAATTAATGGTGTGCCACATAATAACCAAGCACATGTAAGAGTAATTTGATAGCATTTAAATTGGTAGTTTTAAGAAAAGAAGTATCTGGACCTGCAAGATGGTTGAGCAGGTAAAGGTACTTGCCACCAAGCATAATGACTTGAGTTCAATCGCTGGGTCCCACGTGGTGAAAGGAGAAAGCCAATCCCTGAAAGTTGTTCTCTGAACTCCACATACATACCATGACATGTGCACAGTCATACACACACACACACACACACACACACACACACATACACACACAATAAGTAATTGTAATTTTAAAATTAGAATTGTTCCTTACCTCTGAAACAGTCACACATGCTTGGGTAAGTACCTGGGTGCTATTGGAAAACATATCTTGCTAGAGAGTCATATGACACAAGCCCCTCCTTGATTTTCACATTTCTACCTCTTCGTTTCTGTACCATGAGTGGGAAGGACTTATCTCAAAAGGAAAATGGAACTTCAAGAGCCAAACCACTGATTCTTTTATTATAGGGAATGAGGAGAGTAAATCAATTCTCATGTATTGATTCAGCTAAGATCACATTAAGAAATGACAGTTATTCAGGGGACAGTCCATTAGGATTCAGACTGGCACTGAGAGAGAACAATGTAATCTTTGCAAAAGGGCAGGTATTTTATTTTTCTTGATGCACATAACACTTAGTCATGGCTCTCTTGTTACTCGACCACCTGAGATGTCAACACACATGGCAGAACTTTAAGAAGAAAATGTACCACGGGTAAAACATATATAGAAAAATGACCAACCACAGTGGTAATGAGAGAAGCTTAAATAACACCACTGATGTAGCTCTTCAGAGAGAATTCAAGCACTTATAATGTCCAAGGCTGGTGAGCACATGAAAAAAGGGATGAATCTGTATAATGAGTGGATGTGGAAGTCCCTATGACCCTCTGCAAAACAAAATGGAAACACACACACACACACACACACACACACACACACACATATATATCTTTAAGCTGTGGGGGCAGGGCTGGAGAGAAGGCTCAGAGGTTAAGAGTCCTGCTTCTCTTACAGAGACCCTAGTTCAGTTCCCATCATGCATATCTGGTGACTCACAACCATTTGTAACTGCCGCTCCAGGGCATCCAATGACCTCCTCTTGTCTCCACAAGTACCTGCATTCACACACACACACACACACACACACACACACACACACACACCCCACAGATTAAAATTAAAATACACCCCCACACACAGATTAAGATCTGTTTTTAAATTACAGTCACAGCTGGGCATAATGGTTCACACCTGTAATCCCTGGGCTCAGGACTTCAAGGCAGAAGACTGTATGATTAAGCCTAGCCTGGGCTAAATAGGAAATCCTGTCTCCAACACAACAGAAAAAAAAAAAACTGTACATGATCATAGTTCATCATATACATGTATCAAATTCTCAAGAATTAAGAAAATTATAATTTAAAAAAAACCTCCATGATTACAACGCCTAGATCACACAACACCTGTAGAACTATTTCTGAAAGAAGAAGAAGAAAAAACAAAGAAGTCTTCACCTGTTAAAATCAGTCACGTTTTAGGCTGGGGGAAGAAGTAGGAGAGATATGCCACAAACCTAGTGCTGACTAGATTTCACTAGATTATAATGAACCTTATTTTCCTCATCATATTTCAGTAGGGGAAATAGTAACAGCGTTATTCTACATTCTTAATGAAAAGATATGTTTATAATAAAAAATAATGAAAACTATTTTAAATTCCTCAGCTGAAATATTTCTGCAAACATAGTTTATGGCCACAATAAAAGAGTTTTCAGAATTTTTTGTTTTAGTCTTTTTGAGATAGGGTCTCCCTGTAGCCCCAGCTGGCCTGGAACTCACCATGTAGACAAGGCTGCCCTTGAACTCACAGAGATCTGCCTGCCTCTGCCTCCTGAGTGCTGGGATTAAAAGCGTGTGCCACCATGCCCAGCTTGTGTTTTCACAATTTTGACTTTATTGTGGCTTATCAAAATATCACATTGATTGAAAACAGCAATATTCATGATGTAAATTGCAGACTGTTGGAGAATTGTTTTGATTGAAGAAATCCAAAATTAACAGCTGATATCAAGCTTTGATCTTCCTGTTCCTTCTTTCTCTTTTTTTCTTTCTTTCTCTCTATCTCTCTGTCTCTGTCTCTCTGCCTCATTATCTGTCAATCCCCCACCCCCATGTGTGTTTTGTTTTGTTTCTTTTTGAGACAGGTTCTGTTGCTGGGGCTCAGGATGATCTCAAACCTGTAATCCTTCTGCCTTAGCCTCTGAGTGCTGGGATTACAAGAATGATCCACCATGTCCTGTCTGGACTTTTCTCATTTTCTAACCATCCAGTGTCCCGAAAGTACTTGAAACCCAATAAATCTGTGCAAATTGTACCTTCAAGAATAAAAGCATGGGACCAATCTTCAGTGTTGGGGGGTGGGAGTTCAAGAGATAAGAGTCTGCTTCTCAGTGCAATTCTTAGTGGCACATAAAGACAGGGAACAAAAGTGTCTATTAATCTGCACCAATTAATTAGCACTCCAAAGAAGTAAATTAAATCTAAATCTTGTGTGTGATTAAGTGTATGTGGAGGGAGGATAAATGAATGAATAGACATTTTACATATGCAAATGGATTGATATACTTATATAGAGTTGGATAGGTGCCTGGTAAACAGATACCTATGTATACTTGTATAGATAGATGATACACAGGTAGATCTGCAGTGCACTTATATACGTATATACACAGAGAGATATAGGTGGTAGATACATTTATATGCACAGAGACAGGCAATAAATAGCTACATTTCATATGTGTATGGACATATATGACTATCTAGATCTGTAAACTGCAAGAAAAGAGACGACAGGCAGATAGTAGACAAAGAGAGACATCTAATTATGGAAGATAAATACTATGTCCACATTTTCTACCAAGATTCCCTTGCGTTATCACAACTGATTCTTTAGGAGGGCTCTTTCATTCCTATTTTACAAGCAATGAAACTGAGAGGTCTAGTCAATTGACCAAGCTTTCTCTGAAACATAATTTCTTTTAAAAACAGCATCACTTGGCCTAGGAACATAGCTCAGTTGGTAAAGTGGTTTCCTAATGTGCAGGAAGCCTTGAGTTCAAACACCAGTATTGCATAAATTGGGTGTGGTGGTACCTGCCTGCAATCTCAGGACTCCAGGAAATGAAGGCCCAAGAATCAAAGTTTCAAAGTCCTCTTCAGGTATAGAGCAAGATCAAGGGTACTTTGGCTATGTGAGACCCTGCAGAAAGAAAGAAAGAAAGAAAGAAAGAAAGAAAGAAAGAAAGAAAGAAAGAAAGAAAGAAAGAAAGAAAGAAAGAAAGACGTCTCCAGGGAATTATTTAATTCCATTGACAAAAAAAAATTCCATTTGGAACCATGATACATTGTGAGCTAGACGCTACAAAAGAAGATTTTCCTCTTATTAAAAATAAACCATGACAGCTGGCCAGTCCAGTTCACATTCTTAGCTCAGTGAGTGCCTACCATTTCTGTGTGGCTCACTCAAGAATATTATTCTGCTGACAGTTCATTTGGGATCAACAAATGAGCTAATTAAAAAGAAACTAGTTGTGGGTTGGTGAAATGGATAGGCAGGTAAAGGTGCTTCCTGTCAAACCTGATGGCCTGAGTTTGATCCCTGGGTCCCACAAGGTAGAAGAGAATAATCCATTCCCAGAAGTTGTTCTCTGATCTCCACAGGTATGCCAGGACTTGTGAGTTCACACACAAACACAAATGTAATAAAAATTTAATAACCTATTCCAGACCCATGTTAACTGCAGTAAAGGAAAAGACATACCACTTTCCAAATTTCTTTCGGCATTGATTATGCAAATTTTGATTTATCCATGTATTCATTCCACGTATTTGTCAGCATCTATTGTGTGGTTGGTGACGATATTACACTGAAATAAAATATAGGAAATAAATGAGTCCAGAGAGATAAAGAGGTTACTAAGAGATGGCCCAAATGTCCCAGGTTATCCCAGCACACCCCATGATGGCTTATGGGCTGGGGTATTGTGAGGGTCCATGACGAGTCAGCATTTGAAGGGGGAACAGCAGGGAATGGAATCTGAAATCAAACCACAACTCTGCCCATGACTTCCCTGGAACTCCTGTCAACAGGACTCAGCCCTGGCACTGTCCTGTTAATGTTTAAAGTTTGGATTATAATGTGTTTTCAGTTTTAAAAGTCCACCTAAAACTCTGCACCCATCAGCTCCATAGCAGGTCCTCCCATTTCACACACACACAAAAAGCATGCTGTTCAAACAGATGAAACATGGTCGTTTGCTCAGACTTTGGAAGCACAATTTTTTTGTTCTCAAATATACCTCACTAAAAGTAGGACATTCAATGAAATAACACTTGTTTCTCAATTCAGACAAATCGTACCAAAAATAAAAAATAGCCTCCCCCACATGAATAGAAAGAAGGTCCCCTCAAACACAGAGGTGAGCTGCCACTGCAGCTAAGAGCCATTTGTAGCCAGCCCATTAATCCAGCAAAGCTTTGTGTTAAGATGCAGAGATGTCAGAACAGGTTACCTCAAGAGGGCTTTCTTTTGAACTTGAACTGCCAAAATCCCAAGCAAACACCAAAGGGCTTCAGCTTAAGTGGGTAAAAGGTGAACAATCAGAAGGCAGGTAAGAAGAACAGCCTGGTTATCAAAGGAAAGCTTCCAAGGCAGGGAAAAAAGGGAGACAGGGAAAGTTTTTAAAAACTCAACATTCAAGTACAGCTGTAGTTAAAAAGGAAATAAATCGTTCAGGGGCAGACAGGCAGAGGAAGAACTTTTCAGTGTTTGAGGACACATACACATTGATTGGAGCAGAGTTTATAGCTAGAAGGAAGTATTTGGTTGAAAAATTGTTTAAAACACAATAAACGCCAAGGTTTTAATGTTCAGGATTGAACTTCCACATGGGTTTGTTAGGTATTTTGCTTTCGTTCACTGCAGAGTTTGAAACTACACCTCATGGATAGGGTCCCATTAAGAAACTCATCCAATTTTATGTCCTACAGGGCTTTTACTGAGTTCATCATTGTATGACTGTATTAATTCAACTGTGAGCCTAAAAATTTACAGCCACCTTTGAAAGAGATGTATCCTTGCTCTGGAATGTGTTACTGAATATGTTAAAGCTGTAATGAAATGCTTCTAAAAAAAAAAAAACTTGAAAATAAAATTTGAAAATTAAAAAAAAAAAAGAAATCAGACTACACAGAATGAGGAAAGAGTTCTTTTGAGTGGAACAGGCGCTTTGATGAAGACATGGAATTAAAGAGATCGGAGAAAATTGAACATGTGAACTGGAATCTACTCTTTCAACAGATGGTATTGTTTCAATGTTTACTTCCTCCTGTGAGGTGGCTCAGGGGCAAAGCACATGCTTACGACTGCAGTTCAGACTTCTGGCATCCATGTAAAAAGCAAGGTGAATTGGAATATACCTAGCACTAGGGAGGCAGAAAGGATACCAAGAGTTGCTCACCTAGCTGAGCCAAATCAGTGAGCTATGGGTTCAGTGAGAGATCCTACTTCAAATAAATAAAAAATAAAATAGAGCAGAGAGATAGAGGAAGACATTGGAAATCAACCTCTGACCTCCATATACACACATGAACAACATAAACACAGATAAACATGTACACATGCAATACACACACACACACACACACACACACACACACACATACACACACACAGAATCTGAAGGGACATGATAGATGAAAGAAAATTTTATATTCTACAATGCTTACAATCTATAAATCTTTAAGCTTGTTCGTTTGCTTGTTTGTTTAAAAGATAAATTTCCCTACATAGCTCCTAGCTGGCCTCAAACTAGCAGCAGTCCTGTCCTGCCTCAGCTCCCAAATGCTGATAGTATATGTGTGTGCCACTACCTGCAGCCATCTTGAAGAGTTTAAGTTTGAGAATTGTCCCTATAGTTCACTTAGCCATCATCATCTTAAGGATGCTATGCACAAGTTAACTCATCCTGGGCAATATATATAGTCAACCCACCACTGGGATATGATGTTGCGTTGGAGAGTTGGCCCAATTAGTAAAGGGCACAAGGATGTAAGGCCAATCACCAGAACCCATGGAGATGGGGGGAAAAAGCCAGGCACAGTGGCATGGGCTTATAATATCACTGTTCAGGAGGGAGAGACAGGAAGATTCCCAAGGGCTTGCTGGCCAACCAGCCTAGGCTACTTGGCAAGTTTCAGGCCAAAGAAAGACCCTAGTTAAAAAAAAACAAAAACAGACCTGGTAAATGGCTCCTGAGGAATGACAGCAAAGGTTGTCTTCTGGCCTGCACATACATATAACACATGTGTACCAGTGCATTCACAAATGTACACACACTAATATACAGAAAGAAACATGCTGGGTTGCATGAGACAGAATGTTTGCTTTTTAAGAGCTGCATGAACAAGAGGAATGAGATGTGTCTGCACAACCATCATGCAGGATCAACAGTCCATGTGGGAGAGGACAAGGCATGACAAAGCAAGCTAAAATAAGTCTAGAGGAAGAAAAATAAATCCTCTCCAGCCGAAGGAAGACAACAGGGCATTGGGGAGAAAGCAGGTATCTTCAAGGCAGAGAGGAACGAAAAGCTTTCAACAGTCTGTTTTCAACTGCTGGTTCTGAGAGATGCTGTAAGCATGAGTCAGGGGAGAGTTCATGTTCAAAGAAATAAATTCAGGGAAGGGTGCATCCTACCTCTCTCTGTCATCCTTGGAGATTCTTCATGCATATTAATATCTTAAAGATCCTAAAGACTAAATTCTGGAGGCTGATGGGTAAATGAAAGTGGAGGATGAGGCAGACTGAGAAGTATGTGGAATTTGATAATGACAAGGAGTTTGGACTATGTGGGGCGGGAGAGGTGTCTCATGGGATACAGAAGAAAGCACAGAGGAGCTGTTAGGGGTCCAAAAAGTGGGGATATTGGCTCACAGCAGTGATTCTCAACCTGCACCCTCAGAGAGATGTGTTCCAATATCCAGAGACAGTGTCACCATCAGGGGAGAGGGTTAGATGAGCATCAAGCGGGTAAGGCATCTGCAGATACATACAGAATACCTTTACCTCTACCTTCCTTAATGAAGAATTACTCATCTCATGGTGCCAATAATACAAATGGTGCAGAAGCCTGGCTTAGAGTGAGAAAACATATAAGGAGAATGGACTATGGCTCTATAAATGAGTGAAGAGGGGTAAGACTCAATCAGGTAACAGCCAGACCAGAAAAGCCTCTTGTCTTTGATCTTCAGCAGAGAAATATTTAAGCATGCAATCTTATTTCTTCTCTTCATCAAGCTGAGGTAAGACTCTAAAATAGTGATTTAGACATGGGTCATATGCTATTAGCATGGTTATGGAACTTGTAAGCCCACAGAGCCATGGGCTGGTCCTCAACATATATCGAAGCACAGGAGACTCTACGGAGCATCTGAGGCTGACAGCCGGCTGGGAGGAGTCAGATGAGGCAGGTGATGGTCAGGCTGACGTTCCCAGAGCCAAGACACAAGAAGGTTCCAAACCTATCTACTCTCCAAAGACAACAAGGGGACTCAGTTAATGCAAGTGTACTGGCAAAGTCACCTAGGCCAGAATAACTAAGGATTCAAGACAGGACAGAATCTCTTGCCCTCTTCCCAGCCCCCAACAAGAAAAGACATACTGTTTAACACAGGGGAAAGGCCAATATGTAAAGTTTCTATCCTTAAATGCAAATACATAGCAATAAGCACAAATTAAAATTAGTGAGAAGACTCAAATTTTAAGGATTTTGAGCTTTTTAAGCTCAGAAGATGTGTGCAGCATTTTAAAAGGTGTCAAGGTCAGAGCAGGGAGAGCTCCAGCTGACCAGTGCCATGAATGTGAAATTAGCACATTCCACTAGTAAAGGACAAGTCCTTCCAGCCTACTTCATTATGTAAAACGATTATTCTAAGTAGGTAGCTCTTCAAGTCCCCATTAATAACTGAAGTTTCTTTATGACTGGTCCCTTTTTCTCTTTTCATCTTTCATTTTCCAGATTGAAAATACAGTGCATGTTACTTTGGGAAAATAACATTTAAAAATATGTCTTATGTGCAGAAATGTTCAATTATGAAAACCTACCATGGTGCACCATTAAGACATTCATGCTTATTTTCTAAGTGTATGCATACATTCACACATATCTACATGTCTGTATATAAAATTCTATTTACATGGCACATAGCTTACTTGTTTTTAAAATATACATTATATTATTTACAGGAATGCCTCTACTGGTAAATTTTTAGATAAATGTCACCATAATGTATATAATATATAAACACACACATTCACTGTTATCCAATGCCTTTTTTCCCATTAACAATAATCAAAAATTGGATGGAGCTGGGAGATGGTTCAGTGGTTAAGAGTATTTGCTACTCTTGCTAAGGATCCAGGTTCAGTTCCCAGCACCCACATGATGGCTCGCAACTGTCTGGAACTTCCATTCCAGGGGGTCTGACACCCTCTTTTGGCCTCCATGGGCACCAGGCACATATATGGTATACATAAATACATACATACATACATACATACATACATACTGAAACTAATATGCATAAAACAAAAAATAATTTTTATTAATAATATATCTTGGAGACCTGTGCGTCAAGACCTCCTAAAGACATTTTCATTGTTTTATGTGTGTTTATGCTGGTGCACACGCACGTGGAGGCTGGAAGTAGAGTCAGGTGTCATTCCCATGCCATTCCCAGAAGTAGAGTCAGGTGTCAAACCCATCTTGGTTTTCGGATTGTATTTTAAATTTTTTTTTTTTTAAAGTTTGTGAGTGTTCTGTGCGCATGTATGTAAGTACACTCATGCATGCGATGCCTGCGGAGGTCAGGAAGTAGCATTGGATCACCTGGAACTGGAGTTATGGGCAGTTGCTAGCCACCATGTGGGTACTGAAGTCAGGTCCTCTGCAAGAGTCGCCAGGGCTCTCAACTGCTCACCATCTCTCCAGTCCCACATCTTGTTCTTTGTTTATGTTTTGTTTTTAGATAGAGCCTCTGCATTATCCTGGTGCTCACCAATTTGGCTAAGTGAACTGTCCAGATCTCCAGGGATTTTCCTGTCTTTGCTTCTTAAAGTCTGGGATTACAAGCATGTACCAGCACCTGGCTTTTGACCTGGATTATGGTATCTGGACTTAGGTCCTCATGTTTCTGTGGCAACCACTTTCCTCACTGAGCCATTTCCCCAGCCTGACATTTTCTCATTCTTAACACTAGTACTGTCTTCCTATGAGTGGATGGAACATCATCTATTTGGTAGGTTCCTTGTTTATGTATCAGATACATTCCTACCAGCAGAAATCAAGACCAAATTTAATTTTTAACAGTTATCCTAACGGGAAAGCAGAAAGAGCTGCACCACAGAAGGACATCAGGTGGGCTTGTTTAGAGAAAAGAAGTACATGGGAATATTACACAAGTCTTGTGATTCATGTTTTCTCTCACTTGAAGCTGAAGCCATTTCTAGGGGGGAAGAAAAGCTTTACAGCAAATAAGCATGCACAGCCCTTGACTACAAATATTTTCAGTCCTTCCAAACCTGCCTTCATGTTATGCTCACCTCCTCCTTGATCTTCAGTGTCAACATGTGACCTGGGGGCCATATGCATCATTTTCAGTGCCAAAAACCTAAGGAATGGGGGCTGGCAAGATTGCTCAGTGGGTAAGGGCGCTGGCTGCCAAGCCTGATGACCTGAGTTCAATTCCTGGGACCCACATGGCAGAAGGAGAGAACCAACTCCTATAGGTTGTCCTCTGACCTCCACACACACATTCACACTCACATTCATGCCATGGTATGTGCTCCATACACACATGTCTTGGTAATCATATGTCCTCATACATATACATAGAAATAAATAATTGTGATTTAAATGTTTTTAAAACTAACAGAATGATGTTCCTTAAACTTGAATGCTCTGTAACAGTGATTTTTCTCAACTGTTGTGTTAAAATGTATAGCTTCCTAAAAGACAACATGCTAGCTCTCAGGTTTCCCTGATGTCCCACTCCATATAGGACTGTCATTAATTAACTTTAAGAATCTCTTTTTTAAAGAGTTAAAAAAAAATTCTGTGTCCAGTCTTTGAAGAATAAAGCATTATAATTAGACCTTTGTGAAATGTTTAACTTGGCAGCATTCCTATCTGGAGAAAAATAATAACATCATTTAAATATTTTTAATCCCAGGGGCTGGAGAGATGGCTCAGTGGTTAAGAGCACTGACTGCTCTTGCAGAGGACCTGGGTTCGATTCCCAGTACCCACACGGCCGCTATGAACCATCCTTAACTCCAGTTCCAGGGGAATCCGAAGCCCTCTTCTGACCTCCACAGCATTGCACAACACAGGTGCACTCACGTACATGCAGCCAATACACTCATACACATAAAATAAAAATAATAAATAAAAAATATTTTTAATCCCCAAAGGGACAGCAATACAAGCTGTCAACATGGATAGTAATGATGCTTTGCAAGAAAAAATCAAGAGCTAATAAGATGGGATGCAGGTAGGGATGAATGCCCTCCACTGCACTGAGGGACCAGCAGATAAGACATTGCCTCAAGCTGGAAGGACCTGAGGTGTTAGCTAGCATGCACCTTACTTCTAGGAAAGAGGATAACTCAATATCCAGTGGCCATGGTATGATCCCTGCTTCTTGAAGGTCAAAAAGCCCATGCTTAGCTTTCTCCATAGCTGGGAAGATCTCTGGGGGGAAAGTGAGAGGCACTTGGTAGCAGGTAAGCAGTTGCAACATTGGCATTGATGGAAACAGTGCACCTGTGCTGTGTGATGAGCATTTTAAAATACACATTTTATATATTATTTGAGAATGTCATGCACATTACAGTGCATTTTTATCCTATTCCTCACCCTTCCCACCCAAAATCCTCCCAGAAACCCAACCTCATTTCCCTCCCAACTTCAGGTCCTTTTTCTTAACTCACCAAGTCACTTATAGAGCTGCCCATATGTTTATGGGTGTGGGGCCATCACCCCTGCCCCCAGTATGAGCAACCCATCAGGGCCAGAGCCCTGAAGAAAAGTGACTCTCCTTCCCCTGGCAGCCATCAACTGGCAATAGTTCCTCGGCTTAGGTTGGGGCTTTAGGCTACAAAACAGTGTCTTCTGGACATGTCAGAACCTGTGCTCTCACAAATTCACAGCAGCTGTGCGTGCCTGCATAAGAGTGCCCAAGATCAAGCCAGGGATGAGAGTTTCAGATGATTAGTCAAGCCTGCTTTCATCTACAAACCACTTGCTTTGCCCTGGTCCCTCACGTTAGAAAAGTCATATACACAAGCTAAGATAGAATTAACTGTAGAAATAGGCCTATTGATAAGAAAGGTTTGGGGTGATTTTCCTGTTTTATTATTAAATTTCTCCACAGATATAGAAGAAACCCATAGAGCCCCCCAAACAGAATGCATACCACAAAGGTTATGAGGGAAATGCTCCCCAGTTCTACAAAATGTGGTCCATCCTTATGAACGCCTTGCTTGGGTATGAAGATGCATTTACCTTCTCCCTTCTCCATGGCTGGATACTGAGTAGATTCCTCCCAGGAGAAGAATGAGGGTTCATGGTCAACTACTTTCAATATACCCCATCTTGTGTGATCTTGGAAGCTAAGGAGGGTCAGGCCTTATTAGGACTTGGATGGGAGACACAGAATGATGCTGTGCCCTTTCAATACAGGTGCTAAGACTTCCTAGTGGAGGAAGAAGCAACTTATCCCCTCCAACCCCCGTCTTTGCTGCTCAGCAACAACTATGGAAAGATTTCCAGTTTTACACTATAGCTTTCTTCAAACTTCTATACCTAAGTTATAAGATAAAAACTGAACTTCCCCCAATACTCTTTTAGATCACAAAAACAAGAGAAGAAGCCAAGCTTGGTGAGAAATGGCTGGTCATAGATCCTGAGCCCTCATGTAGGGAATTGTAGGGGAAGTGTGGAAACTGGGGGCAAAGTGGCTAGAATATGCACAGGTGAGGGAGGAGGCTGCTGATGAATGCCAGTCATCACTGTGATGGGACAGGAATCTCCTGCTGCAAGTTCTTCATAAAGAGCCTGAAGCACAAACTCTTTCATGGGAAAAAGACCCTTTCATGACCTCTTCAAAGTCATGTGGCTAATTTGGATTTTTTTTAACTTTAAAAAAATTATTGAGAATTTCGTACATGTAAATAAGGTGTTTTGATCAAATCCATGCCCACTCCCTCCCCTCCAACTTCTCCCGTATCTCCCTACCACTTTTTTCTGACACTTTCATGTACTCTTTCTTTCTTCCTTTTTTAATGAGGCTTTTTTCCTACTCTAACATTCCCCCCTCTGAAGAGGTAACCCTAAAATATTTTAGGGATAAGAACTCCCAAATACTTTTTAAAATTTCAGACTAAATTAAATATGTGCAGCCTGCACTGCTGTTATCGATGTGGATTGGAGTTTGGAGGACAGCCACTGGAATTTCCAGGATCCTGTGTCCTGGAACAAAGAAAGCATGTGTGGATAGCAGAGGAAAGACAGTTTGCTAAGAAAGAGAGAAGACACTGGGGAGATGGCTGAGTGAGTAAAGTGTTTGTTATTCAAGCAAGAGGACCATGTAGAAGCCAGGGATGGGAGCACACACCATAGCCACAGTGATGAGGAACTGCAGGGAGACAGGTGGGTCCTGAGAATTTGTTGGTCAGTCAGTCTAGCCAACTGGTGGACATTAGGTTCAGTGAGAGATCCTGTCTCAAAAGATAATGTGGAGAGTAACAGAGGTAGACACCTGCACCTGACCTCTGGTGTCCATGTGTGCACACATGGTCTCACACACTCGCATACATATGTGTTCGCACATGCATACACACACATACAAAGAGAAAGAAAAGTAAATGAGAGAGAGAGAGAGAGAGAGAGAGAGAGAGAGAGACTCCCAAGAATGGAAACTGGTCAAGTGGGTCTGAGACAGGAGAATAGTGACCACTTATGGGTCAAGTGCATAGCTCACCTCCTCCCACCTCTTTGGGGGCTTAGCTGGCTCTGTCCCTGGCATGCAGTCCTGGTGGAGAGGAGTTTCCAATCTTTCTTCCAAGGGGCCCCTTTCACGTGTTCTTTTTTATGTATCTCTAACCCCCTTTTGTGCCAGCCACATCACCATGCACTTCTTACTGACATGGTCAGTGGTCAGAGGACATTTATTGACTGATGGAGACCAGGTAATTTTTCAGCTGGTATGTCTCTGAGAGATCCCTAGTCCTGTGATGGGGGAAGGTTAGGACAACTGCTTCAAAGAGCCACAGAACCAGTAGGTCTCACCCTCACTGAAAAGTCTTGTCAAACAAGGATCAGGCTTTCCTGAACACATGGCAGATGTTTGCTGAATGAGCAAATTCAAGACCTCTACTCCTAATCTTACATTCTTCTTAATGTGTTTAGCAAACTACAGACATAGTAAAAAAGAAAAGTTGAGGCTGAGAATTCGGCTCAGTAGGTAAAAGCTCTTGCCATACAAGCCTGAGGATCTGAGTTCAGATGCCCAGAACCCAGGTAAAAACATTAGGGAAAGCCTCTGTAATCCCAGCACCCCCCTACCAGCAGATGTGAGGCAGAGACGGGATGTAAGCCAGTTAGCTGAGGACACACAGCTGCAAAGAGATCCTGTCTCGGGCAAGGTGGGGGAGCAAGGATTCCTGCCCAAGGTTATCTTCTGAACTCCAAATGTGTGCTATGGCACACATGTACCCACACTCACACAAAGGAACACACATACTCACATACCACCCCCCACAAACACACAAAGAGGAAAAGTTTTAAAAATCTAATATTCCATCATCCAGAAATAAACTTCACTTTTAATGATTTTTAAATAACCATTTTACAAAATGAAAGTATAGTCTTTATATTATTTCTTGTCATTGTGATGAAATACCTGACAAGAAGCAACTTAAAGGAGGAAGGCTTTATTCTGGCTCATAGTTCAAGGTCTATCAAGGTGGGGAAGGCAAGGCAGCCAGCATGGCTCACAACTGCAGCTGTAGAACTGAGAGGTGATCAGTCACATTGCTCTAGGTGTTGGGAAGCAAAGACTGCAGGCCTGAGGCAGGACTGAATCTGACCCGTCCCCTTTCCCAGTGGCCCACTTCCTCCATCCAGCCTCACCTCATATAGGTTCCACAACCTCATAAAAGAGCATTACCAGCTAGAGACAAAGCGTCTCACCTCATGAACTTGTGAAGGACATTTCACATTCAAGAAATAACAATTACTGCGTGAAATAAAATATAGTGTTTATATTATTGCATCATTATATATTACATAATTTCTATGAGGAGAAAATAAAAAAATCATTGAGCTTTAGATATGGACAGAAAGATGATAGACAGACAGGCAGATAAATAGATAAATGAGAGATAAATGATAGATGATAGATGATGATAGATAGATAGATAGATGATGATAGATAGATAGATAGATGATAGATGGATAGATCGATAGATTGATAGATAGATAGATAATAGATAGTTGCAGCCCAGGGTGGAGAGGCTGCTTCTTTTATTTTTATTGTTTTATGTATTTATTTTCAATTAATTAATTACATTTTATTTTATGTGTATGAGAGTTATGCCTGCATGTGTGCAAGTGCACCCGTGTCGTGCAATGCCTGAGGAGGTCAGAAGAGGATGTCAGATCCCCTGGAACTGGAGTTACAGACAGTGTTAGCTGCCATGTAGGTGCTGGGAATCGAACCCAGGTCTTCTGCAAGAACACTCAGTCTTCTTAACTGCTGAGCCATCTCTCCAGCCCCTCAACAAGTTTCTTTACTAAGAGCCTATTGAGTGCAAAACACTTGAGAAAATCTATAGAAAAAGCAGAGATAATAGATTATAGATAGATCAACAGATGATAGATGATAGATAGATGAGATAGATAGATAGATAGATAGATAGATAGATAGATAGATAGATTTCTGTTTGTTTCAAGTCATAGAAGGATAACTGACTACCATATCCTTCTGATGTTAAGGGAAAAAATTGGGAAGTAAAGAAATAATTTAGACTCAATGTCTAAGCTTTGGTCCTATCATCACTTTTCTATAATTAATGCTGAATGGGAGGGACACCAATATTCAGTACAGCAAATAATTAAACCAGCAGGTGCCAGCCTATTTCTTAGAGATGTTTTGGCCCCAGGAAACAATTTTAGGAATTAGTTTCTCGTTGAGTCTTCTCTTGGTCACCCCCTCCTCCCTTACCCACCTCTTCTGAAAAAAAAAAAAAGAGAAGAAAAAAATTCTTGATTTTCATCATTCCAGGTACCACCTCTGTCAAACAGAGTGCCTCTCCTTAATCTTGTCATTTGGCTTCCAAATTTTGCTGGGATAAATGGGTGCAGCAACCTTTTTGCTGTGAGATAATTTTATTGGCTTCGTTCATGGCCTCTTAGAGATTGCATTAATGCCATTGCTTGAGAGATAGAAGATAAAGTGTGCCATATGCAAAATGCTCCGCTGAACAGCAAGAGCCTCAAAAGCTAACAACATCAGAGGACTGAGGAGGGCAGAAGAGGACACAAAGCAATCCACCCGAGTGGGGTTAGTGCCCAACATTGTCATGGGTCGCTCGTGGAAGAAGCCAGCCTGTGAAAAGGGCAGATGCACACTGGAGAATAATGAAAACACATGCCTGGAAAACACTTAAGGAACTCCTGATGGAACTTGAGACATAGCTTATCCTTTGCTTTATTATATATATATATTCACGTGTGTGCATGCATGTATGGTTGCTTGTGAACCCCGGGGTAAGCAGCCTTGGGTGTTATTCCTTAGAAGCCATCCATCTTGATTTTTTTTTGAAAGATGAGCTTTCACTGAACCCAGAGCTCACCAATTAGGCTAGGCTGACTGACCAGTGAGCCCCAGGGATGCCCCGTCCTCCCCACGCCCGAGCCCCCATGCTGTGAATACAAGCATGCATCACCATGCCCAGCTTTTTCTGTGGGTTCTAAGGAACAAGCTCTGATCCCCATGCTTGTACAACAAGTGCTTTACCAACTGAGCCATCTCCCCAGCCCTCTTTAATTTTTTTAAAGTAAATTTATTCATTTAGAAAATAAACAGTTCTTTCATGGCATTTCAATTCACTATTTTAAGAAGAAAGTGAATTTCGATGTGTTTACCTGTATTTGGATACACACAAAAATTTAACTCCTATGCTTGAAACATTATGTTAGCCTTGAAGGTAATGTCAGAGAAGGGAATAGAAAAATGTCTAAATAAAAAGTATAAGACAATTAAGCACGTGTCCGCTGCCTACTGAAGTCACTGATAGCACAGAGAAGGGAAGCTATGTGGGAGGATGGGATATCATTTATGTTAGATGTTTCCATGGAGGAATGGTGTTGACAACACTGCTGTTGTTTCTGCAACTTTCTGGGAGTCTGTGCTGCTGGTGGGAGTGGAAATGAGTACAGCCACTATGGAAATCAGTATGGACCTCACTCAAATGATCCAGTTACATCACTCCTAGGTATATACTCAAAGGACTTCAAATTAGCCAAGACACCTACACACCCACGCTTATTTCAGTGTTAATTCCAATAGCCAAATTGTGGTATCAGCCTCTGTGATGGATGGATAAAGAAAAGGTGACATAAAGGCCCAAATGTGTTTTCTTCAGTCATAAGGAAGAATGAAATTATGTTCTTTGCAGGGAAATGGATGAAACTGGAATAAGCCAGAATCAGAAAGACAAGTATCAGGATTGAAAAGATGGCTCAGCAGTTAACAGCACTCCTGCTCTTCCAGAGGACCAGAGTTTTGTTCTCAGCACCCATGATGTGTGGTTCAAAACTACCTGCAACTCCAGCTCCAGGGGATCTGATACCCTCTTTTGGCCTCCTCCAACACCCACACGCACACATGTAAATGCTCTCTCTCTCTCTCTCTCTCTCTCTCTCTCTCTCTCTCTCTCAAAAATCTTTTAAAAAGAGAAAGACCAACTCTGAGGAACTATTGGCAACCGCTGACTGCTGGGAAAGGGTGATTCAGTCTCATTTAAGAATGGGACTCTTAGTAAATTGATCAGGTTCTATTGGATGAACCCATATGGCAGGGCATTTGGAGAAAGAAACTTGACCCTATAGGGCTTTATAATTTGGTGGGGCGGGGGTAGGAAGGAGGGTGTGAGGCTATGGGAGGGGATCTAAATACAATCAAAATATATTGTATGAAATTTAGAAAACAGAAACTAAAAAGAAGTCAAAAAAAAAAAAAAAG
>NW_008334203.1:830299-841522 GCF_000622305.1 Nannospalax galili | reverse complement strand
AAAAAAAAAAAGAGAAAGGCACACATCACATGTTTGCTTTCTCATATACAGACTCTAAGGGAAGGAAACAAAACAAAAGGTATATGCACCTGAAAGAGGGATGCCTGGGAATGTAATGGGGGAAGAAGGATGCTGAGCAGGGACCATAGCGGGAGCTCGTATGACCAAAACACAGTATCAACACACATGGAAATGCCATCACAAAACTCCTTACTTTGTATAATTAGTACATGCCAATTTTTTTTTTAAGCCCGAAAAATGTTTCTAAAACATGGGGACTGTTTACTAGTCCAGCAAACATTGGGAACATCTCCTGCTGCCAACTTGTGGAGGGACAACAGCAAGCCTGGCGGGTGGTGCCTCTGCCCTCTTGGAGCTTATGATCTGGAGAGAGCAGAAGGCAAAGAAGGGAAGTCATCTACTAATCAGTTATTATAGCCACAACTGAACAGGAGGCATCCAGCTGAGACTGAGTATAACTGAGGCAGACCAGGAGCTAACAGAGAATAACGGGCTCAGAGGAGGTGATATGTGAGTGGATTCTTGAAGGTACAAGGGACCTAGGTTGGCCTAGAGAGCAGGAAAGAGTGATCCTGACAGAGCGGAGGGGAAGCACCACAGTGTCCTGGGAGCAGCAAAGTCTGGCCTTGCTCCCGAAGCTGAAAGGAAGCCACAACCTAAAGGACCTGGGGTAGAGGGAGGAAGACCCATAGTGTAAGGTGAAGAAGCAGTCCCTTCCTCAGTTAGACCTGCCCAGTGTCGTCAAGATAGAAATACCAACATTTTATCGATGTCTGAAGGCTTTCAAGATTCATCTTTAATTTCCAAATAAAGGAACAGAGTGGCTAGCCATTTATGTTATGTTCCAGCTAGATTACCTTCTTCTGTCCTTTGGACCCTCGTGGAAGAAGCCTGTTACCCTCTGTTGTCTGCCATATAAGAGCCAAACATGTTTCCTGCTGGTAGGTTTTCTTCAGGGTCATTCTATAGAACCCTTGCCTCTTTTTAAGTTTTTTTCATTGACTTTTTGCAAGTTTCATACAATGTATTTTGTCTATATTTAGACCCCTTTCCCTATCTGGACCCCCCTTACTATCCCTGCCCACCCTTAAGGATGACTGACTCCCCCTCTCCCAGCAGCCATCAGTTGTCCATAGTTCCTCAGCTAGGGTTGTTGTTCTTTGCCCACCTCTGCCCCTCAATGCTGGGAATTTGTCTGGCTTGAGTTGCATGGGACTTGTGTATGCTGTCACCATTGCTGTGAACACAAATGAATAATAGCCCAGCTATGTGGAAAACTCTACTTCCTTGTGACATTCCTCCTCCTCTGCTCTTACAATTTTTCTTCTGCAATGATCCCTGAGCCTTGGGAAGCAGAAGTTTGATATAGATGTCCTATTCAGGGATAAGCGCTCTGTAGACTCTTATTCTCCACACATTGGCCAGTTGTGGGTCTCTGTGCTAACCACCATTTGCTGCATAAGAAAGCTTCTCTGGTGAGAGATGAGAAATACATTAATCTGTGGGTGTAACAATAAGTCATTTTCAAGGAGAAATGTAGAATGTTTGTTAACACCCATAGCTTCCCTCTTGAAACCAAATTGGTAGATAGAAGAAAAGTCTAGGAAATAAAGATAACCAATATATATATTTTTAATTTTTGCGCAGAGAAATACACATTTTGTAAAAGACAGAAAGAAGTGTCTTGTGTTGGGAGAAGCAGTGTGACTGAAATATTATGCAAACTCACAGCTCTGGCTGTCAATGCCAGATCGCTCCTCTGTATCAAGTGTACCTGGCTCTATTTAATTCAGAGCAACTATAAATCTGAAGTTCTCAAAACCATCTGACAACAGTTAAAGATGCTTTTTAAAGTACGCAATACATATTTATAAACATGGTGGGAGAAACAGGCAGAGAGGGTAAGTGTGCTTCCCTTAAAGTCATCTGAAAGTCAAAAAAAATGCCATTAATTACTTTGTCGTGACAACCTTGTTCAATTTCATCTCAGGTGACTTATCAGCTTTGATACAGAACCGAAATTTTAATACCAAATTGCACCCAGCAACAGAAGCAGCATACCTTAAAACAGAGAGCTTCCCTTTCTTCTAGGCAACATTAAGCTAATCTGCCCTGACAGGAGAGGACTCTTCCGAACTAGCTAGCAAGTCGCCCACATATGAAGCACTAACCCAAATGTCAATTACTTTTCCAGGGGTAGACAAATTGCCAGCACACTAATGCAATTTAAGCCCAATAATTAGATAACAGGACTACAGAGAGGGCCTGGTGACAGAGCTTCTGAGATAATAGAATCTAGTGTCCTACTTCTTAAATATTAACATCATTCTGTCTCAGTCAATCGGTTTATGGTAATTTAAAAAAAGGGCAAAGCAAATTCCTTTTATTGCTAATAATATTGTGCTACTGCAGAGTTAGCTTTGAAGGTTAACAATCTACGGGGTCAAAACTTAATCATGTGTTATCGCGCATTGGTAAGGGATTTTTTTTTCTTTCATCTCTTTCTTTCTGAATGCCCTCTCTGTGGAAAGCTAATGGTTTGCCAGAGAAGCACAAGACATGCAAACACGCACACATAATGCCATGACAATAGGCACATGTTGTCAACAAGGCCATCCAACCCAATTAATGGCATTATAAGGAAATCAACCCCTTAAGATTGCACGCATTCTAAACCATCTCTACTTGGTCACCTTTTCTTTGTCTCGAACAGCTCATTTTAAGGACGTTGTAGATATGCCTGCAAATTAGTCTTAAATGCCATAAGTGTCCCCCCCATTACCAACACCGTTGTGTTCTTCTATGCTTGCATTCAAATGCTTCCACAAAACACTAGTTCAGATGACAAACACTCATTTGATCCACTTTTGTGAGTTGGATGGATTTTGTGACGTTTATTTAGCATATTTATTCTAAGTGCCTAGTAAGTATTGAAGCTTCTAGAATCTTCTAGAGTAAGCCAGAACTACTATGAATTTCCCACAACACAGCTCCATGATATTTTCAGTAATATATCTGGATGTGTGATCCTGTCACCACAATGGCTCAGGAAATGATTTGATCCAAAACCAAGTTCTGGAACCTCACTTTCCCACTGAAAAAGTGGGAGAAATAAATATTTCAACTCTCTCTGGGAGGAATTTGGTGAAAAATGAGTAAGTGGGTATGGAAAGGAGGAGGGAAGGTCTAAGTTTGGAATATTACCAACCTCAGCTGTAGTATTATTAACTGGGTCCCCACTCACATCTGCTAAGATATGTCTAGAGGACTTAAGAAACAAACAACTGAATAAGAAAATTATTCAGCTGGAGAGATGGGGCTGGAGAGATGGCTCAGTAACAGTTCTGGCTGCTCTTGCAGAAGACCTGGGTTTGGTTCTCTGCACCCACAGGGCAGCTAACCACTGTCCATAGCTACAGTTCCAGGGGATCTGGCACCCTCTTCTGGCCTCTATGAGCATTGCACACATGGATGTGCTTATATGCACACAAAATATTCATATACTTAAAATAAAAATAAGTCAAAATGTTTTTGAAAAAGAAAACATATAACAGTTTGATTAGGCTCTTCAGTCACTTATGAAAAAATATTAATCTAGAATTAGAGCCATGTTGAAAGTTGCCGTGACATTTCTGTGTTGGGATACATGGATGAGGTATGGGAACATTGCTGTTTCTGGAGATAACACAACAGACTAAAACTACTGACTCGGGCTGACTGTAGTAGCTCACACCTGTAATCTCAGAATGTAGGGGGATCTCAGAAGCAGGAGGATCATGAGTGCAAGGATTGCCTGGTCTACGTAAGGAAACCCTGTCTCCATCTCCCCCACCCCAAAAAACCAAAAGAAGGAAAAGAAAAGAAGCAAAGAGAAAAGAAAAGAAGTTAACTGAGGCATGGTACCACAGACCAAGTGCTGACTCTGTTTCTAAGTTTCTAAGACTCCTTCTCACTGTTTACCACAGTGGCCTCATCAATTGGCATCGACCAGAAGTACACCTGCATTCTCCTTTCTCTATTTCTTCTACACTTATCTTTTGTGTGTCTATTTTAGAAAAGCCAACTCACAATAGCAGAAGTAAGGTGAGATCTCATGATGGCTTGTATTTTCATCTTTCTGACAGAACCGAAATCAAGGTCTCCTCAAGATAGCTGATCCCACATCATAGCACAGCATTATTCACAATGGCAAAGACATGGAAGCAATCAATTGTCAGTCAATGAGTAAAGAAAGAAAATAATATGCAATGCAGATGAATACTGCTTAGCCTTAAAAAGGAAGAGTCCTTGCATGAACATAAATGTAGACAAACTGGAAAACAAATACTACAAGGGGACAATTCTGTGAGGTAGATAACATTGGGCTTGGGAAGCTGAGGCAAGAGAATGGCATAGTGTTCAAGGATATCTGGGGTTAGATAGTGAATTCCAGGCCAGCTTGGAGTTAAGAATGTGTCTTAAAACAAGCAAACAAGGCTAGGTGTGGTGACACACACCTTTAATCCCAGCAATCAGAAGGCAGAGGAAGGAAGTTCTTTATAAGATCAGGTCAGCCTGATCTATACAGTGAGCTCCAGGTCAGCTGGGGCTACAGGGTGACCATCTCTCAAACAAACAAACAAAACTAATAATATAAAATAATGTAGCAACACCTGGAATCAGATAGGAAAGTGAAGAACACGAGGTATATTGGAGGAAGATGTAGAAGTGTCCTTAAAGAACACAGAGGCTCAGCAGAGAATACTTCCCGGGGGCCTTCTGTGCTAGCAGGGCCTCTGGTTACAAAGGTGGTTATACTTTAGAATCTGCAAGCAGAGCAGATATTATATGAAGAGTTCTTACCACAAAAGAAAAACCAATATGAAAAAGAAAATGCAATAAAATTAAGGAAGCATGAAGAAGCTGTCAGAGGTGATGAATAAACACAAATATGTGGCCTTGAATGCTATGATGGTTTTACAGACGTATACTTAGCTCCAAACCCATGAAGCTGCGGACGTTAAATATGTAGAGCTCTCTGCATGCCAGTTATACCTAAAAAATGATTTTTTAAGAATATTAAATACCAAAAAAAAGAAAAGAAAAAAGAAAAGACATCAGTTAACACAACAGAAAATCTCAGGCTTTGGGACGCTGGCTCCTTCCATCCTGGTACAGTCCCCGGTTTAAAAAACGAAGAGAAGAAAAGAAAATTTCAGGCATTCCTGTAAGAAATACTCTTACTTTGTCCCTTCACCTCTTCTTCTTTTTCCCTCCTCTTCCATGTGCTGAAAGTGGAACCCAGGACCCTGAGCTTACTAAGCAAACATTCTGCCACTGAGCTACATCCCCATCACTTGGCCTTTGGTGCTAGAGTAAAGTCTCTCTTCTCCAAGGCTTAGCATCCTCCTCCACAAAACAGAGGCTGATAGAAAATCATCTTGTCTGTGGATGGCCATAAATGATCCAATCTCAAGGCTGGAGAGACTGAATATTCCTAGATCATTTCTGACTGTTGGAATTTTCAGGCTTATAGATCTAAGAGGCCTGTCTTAGTTGCTTCTTATTGTTGTGACTGTGACAAAACACTCTGACAAAAACCAACTTGGGGAGGGAAAATTTATTTGGCTTATGGCACAGTTCTTCATCAAGGGAAGTCAAGGCAGGAACTCAGGGCAGGAACCTGGAGCACAGACCATGGAGGAACACTCCTTACTTAGGCTTGTTCCCGTGGCTCATGCTCAGCCTACTTCTTATACAATACGGACCACATGCCCAGGTGTAGCATCACCTACATCACTCAACAATCAAGCAAATGCCCCGAAGACAAGGCCACATGTCAATCCAATGTAGTAAATTCCTCAGTTAAGGTTCCTGCTAACCAGGTGTGTCAAGTTGACAGCTGAAGCTATCCAGCACAAGACCAGTGGGGATAGGGTCAAACAGAAGCTAGGTTCTAAACAAACATCTAATGTAAAAGTGTGACAGGATAAGATGCAGTCTTTGCTAAGAAGTTACCACACTAGAAATTTTCTAAGGACCCAACACAGATACCTGTTCCCACCATCTCAAAATGTGTTTTTGATATTTTGTGTTTTTGATATTTATGAAGGGACTGGCTTGCATTTAAGGCACGACAAAGTCTGACCACATGTAAGGCTGAGGCATTTTTGGCAAGGGACAGAATTCACTGGGTAATCTGAATCTCACCCTACCTCATACAACCTCTATGCTTCAGGTCAACCTTGAGTGTTGTTGCTTAGGCACTGTTAATCTTTTTCGGAGACAAAGTCTCTCCCTTCTCTGGAACTCACGAAGTGGGCTAGGCTAACTGCCCAGTAAGCCTCAGGGATCTGCCTGGTTCTGCACGTCCAATGCTGGGACTACAAGCATGCACTTCCATACTTTACATAAAAACAATTTTTAAATTACATTAGTTACTTATTTCTGTTGGGGATGCATGTCATGGGGCATGTGCGGAAATCAGAGGACAATTTGTGTTAGTTGGTTTTCTCTACCTACCACATGAATTCTGGAGATCAAACTTAGGCCATTAGGTCTGGCGGTAAGTGCCTTTACACACTGACCCATCTTTCTGGCCCCACACATCACTTTTTTACATGGGTTCTGGGAATTGAACTCAGGTTCCCATGTTTGCATGGCAAGCACATTAGTAACTGAACCATCTCTTCAGCTACTACAAAGGTTCTTTTAAGAAGAGAAATGTTTTCTTATAAGCTGACCTCTCAGAGAATAATTTAAGTGAAAGATGCTCTCACATCTGCTCATGCCTGATTTCATCTGCAGAAAAATCACTATTAGATCAATGCAGAGAACTTCAACCAACCTGGATGAGACTACAGGCAACATACACACACACACACACACACACACACACACACACATACACACACACAAACACACACACACACAGAGTTAACACCTCAACCACTAGCTCAGGTCACAGAACATACTATGGGACACACACATCCAGATACACAGTTACAACTTACATCTGGTCCTAGAGAGTGCTCTTTCCCACCTCATTATGTCACAGTAACTCAGGAGCCTCCATTCTCTGCTTCCGACCTCCTCCAGCAAACTTCTGGTCTTCATGATGAACTGCTATCCTTATTGTAATAGCCATGTGCTTCCTAACCATTTAACATGCGTCAAAATGTTAACCTCTTTCATAAAATCCCTGTCTCTTTTCAATATGTCACTGATGGAAATTTTTAAGCACGATGTCTCTAATCCCATTTCCCCCATAAGCCCTGTGGATTTTATTGTGTGATTTTATATAGTGCAGTGATTTTCAGGAACCCATATGTCCTGTTATAGCAAAACTGATGGTGTGCACTCTAAGAAGGAGAGCAGGTGGAATCACTCATATCGTTAGATTCCTCTCTCTCTTTCTCTCTCTCTCTCTTCCTCTCTCTCTCTCTTTCTTGCACTCAGATACCTCACATAACTGCTATCTTTCACATTCTCCCAACTGTCTTCTTTCTGAGCACATAGAGTTGAGTGAGGGCTCAACTGGGTGCAGGAAGAACAGGCTGTCTACACTCTTTCCCTAGGGAACACTCTGACTCCTCTTGGAATAACAATTCCAATATTAATGTTGTATTCATCTTTCTAGAAGGATCTGGTACCCTCATGCTCACTCACTGTCTTTTGGAAACAAGGTGTTTTCTGAGATAACAGGGCTGGTTTGGCTCCCCTTCCATTGTGTCCTCCCTGAAGCTCACTGCCAGTGCCCTGTGAACATCCTGATTCATATCTTCCAAATGGTGCCACCTCTAGGTCTCTTCACTCATGCATGCTGTCTACCAAGGTCATGGCTGGCTATCACTGAGCATTCCAGTTAGAGTTTATGGCTATGCATGAGAGTGTTTACACAGTTCCGGACATAACTTACGTGTTTTCCCACTACCCTTGGTAATCTTCTGATAGGTAGCTGTGGCTAAGAGAGTTGACAAAGAGGTGTGTAAATCTGTTGTGCTAGCAAGCCCTCCCTACTGTAAGACCCCCACAAGAGTCTCTACCAACATGTGACATTGCTTCTCTGCTACTTTCCACAGATTAAACTCATTCTCTGTCCTTTCTCCAAAAAGTTTGAAATACGAAGTGCCCAGCAACTAAGTAGACAACTCAAATGATCTCCATCAGGCAAGTATTATTTGGTTAATTCAAATCCATTATACTGTTACAGAGATTAAAGACCCTTTGGTCCAGTGTGCTAGAAAAGCAATAAATCTGAATTAGATCCCCCATTGTCCTCACTCAGGATTAGACCTTTTGGTGATGTGATCTATTAATGTGCTGCAGATCTATTGATTCATCCCAGAAAGACACCATTTAAAACTCAGAAGTCACAAAATGAACTTTCCATTAAGTTTGGAAGACGATGGTCACAGCTCATTTGACTTTTATGAACTAGAAAATGTGATGTCGGCCACAATGGCATTCTATTAGGGGAAACCATGCGTTTAGCCATGTAGCAAAATACTGTAGTCAATTATGTGAACACACACCTATTTTACACATGGCTGATTCTCTGCCTTTAAATTATTAAAGATGTGCATTTAGCTTGTTTTAAGGAGTATTTACTCCCAAGAAAGAGATCTGTGATAAAACTTTGTTCAAAAAAGCAAATGAATATTTTTCACTTCTATTAAATACTATTTCAATAAAAAAGTAGAATTGAGCATAGAAACTTTTTTTGCTATATTTATTTCTTTGCCATGGAGGAGAAAACACGTGGTCTATTTGCTTTTTGTAAATGAAAGAAAAATGTGCATTATATCATGGAGGGAAAAAATGTCTGCAATCAGAAGTAGATTTTCAGATTCATCTCCCAGACTGGAAAACCTAATGATAATGTAAAATGAAGGTGACAATAGAGAGAAGGAAAAGATCTATTTAGATAAGGTTTAGTTTCCCTTTCCGGAGTTCCTCTTGATGGCGTACTCTATAAACATCATTTTCTCTCAATATACTTATGTTTATATGAGTATTATACTTAAGCCACACTATATTAATACTAGACTCATCATTGCTACATATTTCACAAGAGTACACTGTCGTTCTGGTGTAATTCAAACCAGTTGCAAATTCACTTGGTCGCTGCCTCCACCAGCTTTGAACTGTTACACTTTCCTCAACAGCCCTCACCCTAAGATAGTCTTCTGACTCAGTGCTTTCATTTTCAGACGAATCAACCCCAATGGTGTCTACTAACAAGCTGATCTACTAACAAGTGCTCTGCCCAGGGTCACGGAGTTTGCAAACGGAAACTCATCACAGGCACATTCATTGTTTTCTATTTCCACAAACAACATCCTTCTGTGAGCTTCATTGATAAGGTCTAGACAGAACATGGAATATTCGAAACACATTCACAGCTCACTCCTGCCAACTGTGTCTTCCTCCTTCAAACTACCTTGTCAAGTCTTGCTGGTTCTTTCTACTCTTTTATTGACCAAAATTAGGGTTTTTTTTTTTTTAATTCTTCTTTCTGTAAACTTTAATTCCCTTATCTTGGCTCCAACCCTTAAATGTCCACCCAAAGCACAATGAAAATCATTCCTACAAATTGTCCTGACCAAAACAAGTTGCTTCTGGTTCCTTACTGGTAACAGTTTCTGCTCTTGTCTCTGCACAGGGTAGAGAGACCAGCTTGAGTTTAGGTGATCATAATGATGATAGGAACTCATCATTAATTGTGCCCATAAAGAGGAGAATGACAGAACAATTCAGGGCTGGCTTGAAGGACTTCCACATACATAAGCACACAGATTCACAGACATGGAAGAGCCAGCCCAGATGGGGTGAGGCAGAAGGTATTCATGTTGCAAAGGGGCAGCTGGAGATACATAAGAAGAAGCATGAGTCTCAGGTTGAAAGGAAATGCTAGGGATGGAAATGACAGCTTGTGGGGCCAGCAAGAGCTACTTTGAGATTAAAACCATAAATGAAGATTGCCCAGAGAGAGAACATGGGGTTTTGAAAAATGAAATGAGGTAGAGCCAGGTAGATATGTGCAAGATCAAGGTCAGCCTAGTTCTAAGGCCAGCTGGGGTTACAGGGAGACCTTGTCCCAAAACAAAATAAATGAACACTTGTTAATGATATCATGGGTTCTGTATACCATTTCATTTATTTTCATTGTTGTTCTTTTGTTTTGTTTCCTAACACAAAACTTTGTGTTTTTCTATAAGTCATAAGCTAGATATATGTTTTAAACTATATGGATTTAACTTATAGCCAGGGAGAAAGAATATACTGTTGTCTTTGCTTTTTCTCCACTCCAGTATGCTCAGTGTCAAAGAAAACACATGGCAAATGCTTTTAAAAATGTTGCTGAATGTTGGTAAACATCATTTTAACTTGAGAAATCCAGTGCAAGTCAGGAGTAGAGAGGACTTCAATGTGGAAAATGCAATAAAACAGAAGACAGAGTACAAAATCAGTATCTCCATTTGTAAAGAGAAAAAGAGTGGGGGCGGGGGGATAAGGATGAATCAGACATTGCTAGCTTGATATATAAGCAATGTGTCATGCCATTTATAACACTTGTATTAAGGATAAATTGCCCAAATAAATTCTATTATTCTAAGAAATAGCACAAATAGCAAACAGACAGGGCCAGGGAAAAATGAAAAAAATAATGTGGACATTGTTAGAATTGGGTGTTATTTCTCTATTTCCATTTACAGGGATCTAGTCAGGCAATAACTCAGACTGGAGGGTGGGGGTCTGTTCTTAAAGTCACAGTCATGCATTCAAATTTAATCTTTCTAGAACAAGAAGTTAATGAGTTACTCTTAATAACAGCCTAGATATATTTCAATGTCTCATATAATATGTTCAACATTTCACACAAAATATTTGAATTATCCATAAATAAAAGAACAAGAAAGATAAGTGTTATCATTCTAATTTTATGTGACGGAGCTGAGACCTTACTAGATCACTTGCTCAAAATAACACAGCTACAAACTTGGAAGATGCAGAAATCTAACCTCAAGCTTCCTCTAGCACAAGACAAAGATCTTTGAACTTTGAGATCCCAAATTTGAACTGTTGAAACTTTGAGTGGCTCAGTCAATTCAGCCTCTGTGTGTGTGTGTGTGTGTGTGTGTGTGTGTGTGTGTGTGTGTGTGTGTGTGTGTGTCACATGCGCACGTGTGGGGGGGACCACACCCATTCACACACGAGAGA
>NW_008334203.1:811034-830195 GCF_000622305.1 Nannospalax galili | reverse complement strand
TCTAACCTCAAGCTTCCTCTAGCACAAGACAAAGATCTTTGAACTTTGAGATCCCAAATTTGAACTGTTGAAACTTTGAGTGGCTCAGTCAATTCAGCCTCTGTGTGTGTGTGTGTGTGTGTGTGTGTGTGTGTGTGTGTTTGTATGTGTGTGTGTGTTACATGCATGCAAGTGTGGGTGCAAGCACCCATGCTCAAGCAAGTGGAACCAGAGCAAACCAGCAGGTGTCCTCCATCGCTCCCCACCTTTTTGACTTGAGGCAGGGTCTCCCACTGAACCAGAAGCTCACCGCTTAGAACAGTCACTTAACTGGCCAGTGAACTTGTGGAATCTGCCTGTTTCCACCCCACCCCCAATGCTGGAGTTACAGGCACACTCAGCCATGCCTGGATTTTCTTATATGAGTGCTGGGGATCTGAACTCAGGTCCTTGTGCATGCAAAACAAGCACTGTTACCCGCTGAGCCACCTCCCCAGCCCCTCAATTGACTCCCCAGCCACTCAATTGATTCCGTTCTTTTCTGAATGGAGGAAGGAGCAATGAAACCAGCTTCATAGGCCCGTTTGACATGTTAGATGAGTGCAGACCCAGAACACAGCACAACACTAGTTCCAGAATGTCTGTCCTTTACGAATGTCAGCTGGTGGTTATCTCAGGAGTCATTTCTGTTACACAAATCATAATTGTTTCTAAGCTTTTTGATTTGACTCCCAGCCCACAGCCACTTCTGTTCAGCTCAACCTCTGAAACTCATGTTCTCCATCTGCAGATCCATCAGGGTTATGTTTCCCACATTTGAAGAACTCCTTCCATCCATGTGAAGGATCTTAAATAGACTACTGCCTCCACTATTTAAAAAGTAAGCATACTTTGGACCTGTGGGGATGGCTCAGTTTAAAATGCTTGCTACATGTACTTGAGGATCTGAGTTAAATACCTGTCTACCATATAAAGAATCCAGGCATGAGAGCATATGTGTAATCCCAGCACTGGGGAGGCAGAGACAGGTGAATACTTGGGACTCAGTGTTTGGCAAGCATAGCCTACTTGGCTAGCTTCATGCCAATGAGTGACCTGTCTCAAAAAAAATAATATAGATGGTATCTGAGGAACACCTGACATTGTCCTCTGGTCTTTACATGCATGTACACATACATTCAAGCACCTGTACACACAAACACACACACACACACACACACACACACACACACACATCACCAGGAAGTACCTCCTGCCTGAACACTCCTTGAATTTTCTACAAAGTTCATGAGAATCTAACTGGGACCTGAAAGTGCTTCAAGTCCACAATATGGAAAGATATGTAAGCGCTATTGACTTTCAGCAAACTTGTGATGGAAGGGAGAGAAATAAAGAAACAACCGAAATGAAGGGATGGGTACTAACTGGACTGCTCCATAACATGAGACACCAACTCTATGCACTGCCAGACCAGGTAAAAGCCACCACAAGGAAGCAATCCACAAAAAGGAGGTGTTCCCTACAGGAAAGTGTGGCATAGAATTAATACCTTTCTCAGGCAATGCCACTCCTGGAAGTTTTAATTTAGTGCATTTCAAAATTGTTTGGGGCAAGAAAAACTGGCCTATACTAGTATGGACTTTCTGAAAACTTTTAAGTGGTCAAAACTATTGAACCTTTGGAGAATGAGTGAAATCTGGTTATTGAATAGGTTGCCCATAAATATTGAAAATTATTTACATCCATACATTGGTCTGTTCATTATGTAGTCTTTAAGATACCAATTACTCTACCTGCTATATTTTATGTACCAAAGGTCCTAGTTGGCTTTAACCATCAACTTGACACAGCCTAGAGTCATCTGAGAGGAGATCCGCAATTAAGGAATTACTTAGATCAGTTTGGCCTGTGGGCATGCCTGTGGGGGATTTTATTGATTGTGAATTGGCATAGGAAAGCCCAGCCCACTGTGGGCAGCACCATTCCCTGGACAGGTAGGCCTGGGATGTGTGAGGAAGCGTGCTAATCATGAGCCTGTGTGAGCCAGCCAGCAGCATCCTCCAAGGTTTCCCAGTCTACTTTCTCAGCTGAGGAGCAAGTTCCTTGGTCAGAAGAAGTGCTGTGTGGATTGGAAAGCAGGCCTGACTTCGAGTCCTTGCTTCATTTCCTGCTCAGGCTTCCCTCAATGATGGACTGTAACCCGTAAGTTGAAAGAAACACTTTGCTCCCCTAAGTTGCTTTTGGTCATGGTATTTGTCACAACAACAGAATAAAACTAAAACAGAAACAGAACACCCATCATATTAAGCAGTATGGATAGAAATGTGAATAAATGTAATTCTTATCCTCAAGGTAAGGCACAAACAGTTTAGGGTTGGAGTGGTTTCTGTAAGTAGGCACCAGATTGCACTTGCCAGGCATGGAGATGCACACAGACCATGAGTGCCCACGGAAGGGACCCAAACCCAGAAAGGAAAGCACAGAGACAGGAACATTCATGGAGAGAAGGCTTGGAAGAAAGTCATATCTGAACTAAGAGCCAAAAGGTCATGAGGAATTGCTAAGCAATGATAGCAGAAGGACTCAGACTTAAGAGGTGCCAGTATTTGCAAAGCCTGAAAGGAGGAGTGGTGCATGGGGTATAGTGAACCCCTGGTCTTTGATGCTATAAACAGAAGACAAAGGAATCCAAGGGCTCCAAGAGGTAGGAAATTACATTACCAGGGTTAGTCTTAATTCTCGTGACAATAAATAGGGAAAGAAGTAACCAGATGTGTATTTTCATGGAAGACACAGTTGAGGTGGAAGAGAAGAGAAATACCCCATAGTCAGGGGCCACTAAAGCCTGGGTGACAGGTGACTTGGTCATGAAGAACGAGGAATACACTAGTTTCTGTGACTACCCAGCAACCAGATCAGACTTAAGATGGGAGGGGTGAGGCATGGCACCTGACTGGGTTTCTATTTTGGGTAGCCTACTGAAAGAATAAGGAAAGGAATGGCTTTCCATCATAAACATATTAAATTCCACTTAGGTTACACAAAATTTGAATTGAAGATATATACTGCATGGCTGGTATACAGGAATGAAGCTCCTTGGTATAATTAGCTTAGTCCTGGGACAGGTCAATTAGATCATCCACCATGGGAAAACAGAAGAGGTCAAAAATCTTGGAGAGCAACTTCCCTTACCAGGAAGATGAGGCAAGGAAAAAAGACCAAGAACAGACAGCTCTTCGGCTGGAGAGATGGCTCCGCGGTTAAGAGCACTGGCTGCTCTTGTAGAGGACCAGGGTTCGATACCCACATGGTGGCTAACACCTTGTGTCTAAGATCTGGGTACCAGGCAGCTTCTGTTACTATAGGAAGATATGAATGGCAATACCCATTAAAGACACAAGTTAATGGAAAGAGAACATTATACACATATATGGGTGCATGACAGAGAAAGGGTGACAATGAAGGAAGTAGACACATGGGGAAGGAGGGAAGAATCAGTGAGGAGGGAGGAGGAACAGGAACAAAGATGAAATAAAGAGAGAAAACTATGAACAGCATCACTAATGGCATCAGTTAATCCATCCCACCCCCACCCATCACTTAGCCACCAATATCACTTTAATACAACATGGCTAAAAGACTCCATCTGCAGCTAATGTGGTGAGTTATCCTCCCAACTTCAAAGAATTGGTCCTGAAGCATGTGCTGGAAAATCTCAGTTAAATGACACTGACATCCTCCAAACTCAATTTCAATGTGTGTGTGTTGGGCGTGTGGGAAGGACACACAAGGAATTAGCAGTGACTGACACAGAGGAGAGAAGAGAAAACCAGCAGCAAACTCAACCAA
The DNA here is from genome assembly GCF_000622305.1 of Nannospalax galili. Lineage (NCBI taxonomy): Eukaryota > Metazoa > Chordata > Mammalia > Rodentia > Spalacidae > Nannospalax > Nannospalax galili. The sequence goes on along the minus strand of NW_008334203.1, from coordinate 826,367 downwards.
CTCAGTTCTTTAGTGCCAACAAACACGTCTAGAAGTTGAATGTCAGAATCCTTGGCCTGTATCCTTCACCCAGTGCATTCCAATGTCTGTCTCTCAAGATGTAGGCAGAATTCCAGGTCTGAAACAGACTTTGGTTTTAAATCAGCTCAGCAGAAGCACAATTGCAAGAGCTGTCCTCTTTCTCTCTAAGTCAAGAGGTTTCTAATAAGTAGTAGAAATTTCTCAAAACCAAGAGTCATGACATCTGCCTTCTAGGTATAAATCCACATGCTTTGGTGTGAGTCTCCAGCTTGTTCCATAAAAAAAAACTTTTCTGTACATGTATATGTTTTGCTGATGTGTATGTATGATTTCGCAAAACCAAGAGTCATGACATCTGCCTTCTAGGTATAAATCCACATGCTTTGGTGTGAGTCTCCAGCTTGTTCCATAAAAAAAACTTTTCTGTACATGTATATGTTTTGCTGATGTGTATGTATGTGTATTTGCATATGTAGGTACTCATGCACATGTATGTATGCATATGAAGGCCAGAGGTTGATGTCTGGTATTTTCTTTGATCACTGTTCACTTTGTTTACTGAGGCAGGGACTCTCATAGGACATAGAGCTCACCAATAAGTCTATTATAGCCAGCCAGCTTACCCAGGAATCCATCACTGTCTCCCAAATACTGGGATTACAGTCGGGCTGTCATATCCACCCGACTATTACGTGAGTGCTGGGGATATGAATGCCAATCTTCATGGTTGTGCAGCAAGTATTTTATTTGCTGAGCCACATCCAAAGTCTTTTGTTTGTTTGATGTTTGTTTGTTTTCTTACTTGTTTGTTTTGAAACAGGGTCTCACTCTGTAGCACAGGCTAGCCTGGAACTCATAGATAGCTCAAATAGTCTTAAACTCACAGCAATCCTCTTGCCTCAGCCTTCTGAATATTGGTATTACAGGTGCAAGCCACCATGCCCAGCAATAAATTAAAATACTTTAAAAACCTTTAGGCCAACCTAAGAGGTGTCAAAAATTGCATTTTTAGATTATGCAAAATAATACATATGATTCTTCTCTTATCCTCATTTCTGGCAACTGTATGTTTTTGGTGGAACACTAACTTTATCCCTATCCAATAAAGTCTGCATTATGAGGCACGCTCATAACTTCTTAAATATATGCAATTGTAAAGTGGAGCATGGGAACATCATCTGCCTGATAAGGATCATGTGACTTCTTGTCACACATGCCAGCTGCCACCCTTCAAATCTCAAGACTCAAAGTCAAAATGTGGCCTCATTTACCAGTGGGAGTAAATGCCATCCCTTCATCTCCTCCGGCAACAATCTCTACTGTAAGAGAAAACTAGAAACTGGAGGTCAACATAATCTCAGGTCCCTCAGGGATGAGCAGACAACATGAAAAGCCAATCTACAGAATATTTTCGAGGAAAAAAAAAGTTCCACTTGAAGATGCTGCCCAGCCCGCCAGCCAAGCTTGCCAATGGAGGCAATACAGGTTTAACTGGAGTTTGTATCAAATGAGAAAACAGACACATTACTCAATCCAACCCAGCTGTCTGCTTAGAAGATGCTTCAGGACTGATTAATGGCAGAATGCAAAGAGCAGCCACACAGACCTTGGCTGACAAGGTCAAAGGCACAGGCAGACAGAACCAGGAGAGTCTGGGACAACACCCACTCTGGATTTAGCCTGCCGGCCTCGGGTGTTGGCTGGAGGCCCCGATGTTGTCATTCCCTCAATTCCAGTCACACCACACACAAGATGGAGAGGCATATGGCGGCTTTCTCCCCACTCGGTGTAAACGCGAGCTCTAATTTAAGCCCTAAACCTTTGAGAATCCTCTGCCAGCGAGATAAAATATATAAGCCATGATATTCTGAGCACCATATTTTTCTGCAATATGCCTTGTAGCACGTGGTTTGAGAATTTCAAAGCTGGGGGCCAATAGTATCCAAGTCAAGGTATATGTATATGAAGAGAAGCTAGCAGGTGCATGCTCCCTCAAACCTCAATTGGCAGAATATCAGTACAGTGACTATTCACCAAGGGATGATACATCCAAGGTACAATGCTGACAGCTTTGCAAAGATTTTCTCATTTCTACTGTGCATCAACCCTGTGGGGTAAGTTCTTTTATTCACCCCATTCCTTAGTTTTTTTTGTTTTGTTTTTTGGGTTTTTTTTTTTTGAGTTCAGAGCCTATGTCCATTTTTATTTCATCAGTTCTGCAAAGATTTAGCCTGTTTATTTGCCTAAACTGCATCCTGTTACATAAAGTTAACATACTATATTTCTTTCTTTACTTATTTAGAAGGTGTGGCTATGCTGGAGGAAGCATGTCACTGGGGACCTGCTTACAGAGTTCTTAAGCCTCATTGGATCACCACTCACACTTGCCTCCTGTGCCTGCTTGAAGCTGTGAGCACTTAGCTTCTGCTACAGCCACCTCTGTCGCCATGCCTCCCTGCCATGATGGACTGACTGACTCTTGCCCCACCGGAACTATAAGCTAAATAAATTCTTCCCTTTATAAGTCCCCTGGTTATGATATTTCTATCACGGCACCAGAAAGGTAATTAATACAATGTGCATGTAGAAGTCAGAGGACAACTTATAGGAGTCTGTTTTCCCTTCCATCATGTAGGTCCTAGGGATTGAACTCATGTCAGTCATCAGGCTCGACAGCCCAAGCACCTTTACCCACGTAGCCATCTGCCAGCCCTATTTTTTCCAAGTTCTCCTCCAACTATGTATTGTACTGTGGGACTATTTAACATCATATCCCTGCCTTCCCTTGTTTTACTCTCCTCCCATTAGTCCCCTTGGTTCCCTCAGGAAGCTTTGACTCTAATTTCATGTCATATATATGGTTTGATGTTCTATATAAAATATAGGAATCACAAATGAGAGAAAATATATATTTATCTTTCTGAGGTTGACGTAGTTCATTTAAGATCATCACCTCTGATTGCATCCGTTTTCCTGCAAAATGACATGATTTCGTTCTTAAGGCTAAAAAGAATTCTGTTGTGTATATATGCATTTTCCATACCCATTCCTCTATTGTTGGGTACCTAGGCTGGCTCTCTAATTTAGCTACTGATTCACTTCATTTTCTGAAAGAAACAACTGAACCTTTAAAACAAAAACAGTTTGTTCCAGGTTACCCAGTCTATTGCATGGAGCCAAACTTCAAGCAAAAGCAATAAGACTGTAGAGTCCACACAACCAGCACCACAGTATAATGTACCCTGAAGATCAGTGAGAGGGAACCCACTATGTGGTCTGGTTCACACACCGCAGGGTATACAGGAATCCACAGTGTTGCAGGAAGAAGGGCAGAAATAACATTTACCATCCCCAGCAAATGAGGCCAAATTTTGACTTTGAGTTCTACTAGCTTGGAGTTCAAGGTCACTGAATGAGGCCTCAAGGCTAGATGGACTTGTACAAATAATCACCCTTTATCCGGTAATTATTCAAACATTTCTTGAATATAGGATATGAGGAAGCATAAGGACATGCATTGAGGATTTCACCAATGCACAAGCCAGTTCTAGGATACAAAGAAAAAAGCAGATTTATGCCCTATAATTATTATACCTCTTCCACATCCTCCTTTTTCTGTCAGTAAAGGATAGTGAAAGCACATATACACATGCCAACAGTGGGAAGCTCTGCTATCAGACTGGACAGTATGTTCTTAAATATGTCAACTGGCAAGACATGAGTCACTTTACCTAACAAGAGAAAAAGTAGCAAATTCCCTTCATTGCTGAATGGGATGTATCACCTTTCAGAGGGAAAGACTTTTACCCTTCCTACATGGAGACTCAGCATCCTGAGGAGCAGATGAGGACAGACTAACTCAAGGCAGCAAGATCACTTTTCCAGTTACTGCTGTGGGTACTAGGTTCCAATGAAAAGAACGGGTTGAATAGTCAGCTCTGTGTGCTTTGAGTGTTCCCAGGCCAAGGCCATCTCCCAAGCATTCAGCAAGTCTGACAGGAGCATGTATACTAACAATGCCACAGTATTAGATGTAGAAAGGCCAACCCCACATACCACCTGCTTGCTTGCTTGGAGACTTTCTCTCTCTCTCTCTCTCTCTCTCTCTCTCTCTCTCTCTCTCCCTCTGCCCCAAATTACCACTCTGCCAGTGAGGATAACATGAACAATTTGAAACAACACAGACTAATGGGAGAATCTACCATGCTAGCTGCAATTTTCCCTATGGGCAATTCAGAAATAAATAAATATGGGAAAGAAGTGAGCGAGGGAAAGGAGAGGGAATGCACACTTGCTTAGGAGAAGAAGGGATTCCCTCATGCACAGTCCTTGTATACAGACATCCAAATGTGCCCTTGGGAGATAATTACTTAACTGTCACATTCCTAAACTCCACAGAGGTTTTATATACCACAACAATACATATCAGCAGTGGGGATCAAGACTGCATTTTCACATATATATATAAAGTGCTCTATACATGCAAATGCACATGTCACTGGCCGAAGGATGGAAAAGGCTAAGTCCTTATTCCTCTGAGGAGCCAAACACTTCTCTATAACTTCTGCAGCAGGAGATTCCACATTAACAGCAGAGAAGTTGATTCTGAGTGGGCAAAGGGGGCACTTGTGAACCTGTACATAAGAGCCTTCGCAGTGCGCTATGGGAAGGGCATGTGGTTTCCTGCTGCAGACCTAAAAGCCCCATTCCCAGTCCTTTTGCAGGGACCATGTACCCACCTGTGCCATCAGCTTCATATTAAATTCTTGTTATATTTGGTTTTATAACATTTTCTATGCAAGCATTCTGTATAATACCCACCTGAGAGTTGCTGGTAAAAACAATTGCACAATAGCAGATGTAAAATGGAACAGGTCTGAGGGTTAGAACGTTACAGGTAGTTTTCAGAGGTCACTGAAAACCACAAAGAAGATAGAAGATTAGAGACATCTGTACCAAGGACCAGGATGCAGTTTAGACAAATAAACAGGCTCAAGCTTTGCAGAACTGATTAACTGCATCTCGAATTATCTGGGGCTCTCTTTTGGCCTGCCAAATTTTCTCTCAACCACTTTTGTTACAGATCCTTTGGTGAAAGGAAATCCAATTGTTTTCTTTAGTCTAATACCATTTTGGGCAATACAAAACTCTCATACTTGGATAATAATGATCTTCATGTGCTTGGGATCACAGCATCGGGGAAGTCGCCACATTTTTATTTGAATTTGAAGATAAGGATTATGCACAGGCAAGGCGCCCATCCTGCTTGTTCTGTTTTCCCCTCTCTACTTCATACAGTGTGTTCTCATTACTTCCAAGATTCTCTTTCATTCACAGTTTTATAGTTTTTAATTTAATTCCTGAAGCTGATAGCCTTCTTGTTGCTGGGAAATAGGGAGTTAGTAGAAAATATAAATGGGGACAGTATATATTGATCTTTATTCTGTTTTCTTCACAGCTGAAGGTTTCTGAGATCATATGCCTCTTTGGTTTGTCTGAAATAGACACTAACATCAGGGAAAGAACTGCAGGCCAGCTTTATAAAGACTGTATTTCCTGTTTAGCCATCCTCATTATTTTGCTAAAATAAAATCAATAGCAGCAGATAAATTTCTGCTCCGACCTTTCAGTGTTTCTTGATCTTTGGAGGAAAAAATTCTTATTATGATAGTAAATTAGAAAAGTAGAGGAGCATAAAGTATATCACTTATTGTCTGTATCCCTGAGATAGTGTTAGTGTTCTGCTAAAATGTATATTTAAATATATAAACACATATGTATATCTTCACTTGTATATATATATATGCAAGTATATGTAGAAAAGTATGTAAGCCTATGTTTACATACATATATGAGCAAATGTGTGCTAAAAGACTTTTGTAGAAAAGCGAGATTGGTTTGGATTTAAAACCGGTGCTCACAAGAACCACACACCCACAAAACAGCTAATCGTGGTAATGTTCTAAGAGCAAAGTGACTCATGGAGGAAAGATGGCTGCCCTTTGCTGGATGCCAAGCATTTACTAACACTGCCATGGACCTCTACTCCCTCTGCTCAGCCTCTCCTTCCAATTTTGTCATCTTATCCAAGCAGTTTTCAAGCAGGGTGTGTGGTTCACCTCCCCAATACTGAAAAACCCACCTACTTTCTCAATTCCTTCTGAGACCATCACATCCCCTTCTCTGGACTGAACTCGGGTGAACACCATCCCATGCCTGATTTCCCTGGCTTCTCTTTAGTCTCCTCTAATTTATTGTCCAAAGAATCCTCTATGCCACCATGGGCTTCAGTTATCCCATTGTTTCAGACATAAAATCCTAGCCTACCATTTATGTTCGCACTTAAAAATCACCCAGCAGCCTCACACCAGCCTACCATTCCAGCCTCCCCCCACCCCCACTGGGCCTTCCTCCTATCTCTCAACATGGTGACACATGGGACATCGCATATGCTGTCACCTTACCCCAATCACCATTCACTTCTCTTCTTCTTCCTCTTATTGCTGAAACCAAGTAATCTCGCCACTAAAACATCTCCCATCATCCCCAGGCTATGGAGTGCCTTCCTGATGTTCTGTGGATAGGCAGTCTTATGGCAGTCTTGTGTTTTCCCCACCAAAGCACCAGGGTTTTGTGTGATAGAGCAGAGGATGACAAGTGCTGTCTGATGAGGAATCTATCATAAAGATGCTTTGCTCATGTATCATTGCCTCCACCAACCCTTCCCTCATCCAAAATAATTGGTGTTCATAAACCTGCCATGTGAATACCAAATCAGCACAGTTCACCTGTGTCACCTGATATACACAGGGACTAAACATCTAAATAAATAGATTTGATGAAACATCGAAACATCCAATAGCATGTCAGGATCTCAAGCCAAGACAGTATTAAAGGGAAGATAAGTTTCATCCAATCCAGGGCCCTCTGTACACTGGCCTGATCCTGTGCACATTAAGAATTCTGCAGTGCCTGATCCTGAGTTCGAGGAAGACCAAGTGGCTTCTTCCCTCTCCCTCCCCCTTGCATCAGTACCAGTGATGCCATCTCTACTGCCTTCACCTGGAGGCCAGCTCAGCATCACCTGCAGACATAGCTACAGCATGTGCTATTTCCACCTAGTTTCCTCACGTCAGCTCTCTTCACACTAACCTACAATCCATCCATACCCAGCCCTCATGGTCCACACCAGCCTTGCTCTCCACAGCTTATCTTCAGTGTGAAGTTAATCTCAGTCTCAAGTTCTGTGTCTTGATCTCCCAATCTTCCAGTCCCTCCCATCACCACAGCTGCCTCTGTGCCCAATATCTCACTGTACAAAGCATATGACTTTATAGACTTTTATGGACCATGTCTTCACCCCTCCCCCTCCATATCTACATTCAGCAGCAGTCCTTGCCTGCAGCCTTCCCCTTTCTCTTTCTCAGGTCCTGTCCTCCCCTTCTATAAACTCAAACCAAGTTTCCTTAAGAGAATGTGATCTTTTAGCACCACATTGCCCTGCAAGAATTTCTTTTAACTCATAATTCCAGGTTACAGCCCATCACTGCAAGGACGACGAGGCAGGAACTTGAAACAACTAATCCAGTCACACCTGCAGTCAAGAACGGAGAGAAAAATGCATGCATGTTCACCATGCAGCTTGGCCTTAACTCTTAGATAGTCCAGGATCCAAGCCCGGGGAGCAGTGTTGCCCACAGTGGGATCTTCATAGGCCAAACTGATCTAAATAATCCCTCATTCCGATTCCCTTCCCAGGTGATTCTATATTGTGTCAGGGTGACTATTAAAAGTAATCCACAGTCCTCTAACTCAGAGTCACCACCTGACTATCTTCTTAAATGTATTAATTTATACACGAGTGACCCTTAGACTCCCTATGATGACTTGGTGGTCTATGAAAAAGCACTTGACCACATTTGATTCCTTTAGTTAGGTTCTGCGTTGGCTACCAAGACCCTGGTGGTATGGGGGTGGGGGAGAGGAAGAAGGAGAAAATGTGTATAAAACATGATCATGTCAGAACAAATAATTTTTCAGTTTCTCTGAGAGACACTCCTGCTTCCACAGAAGGAAAAAGCAACCATTGAAGACAGAAATAATATTGCCATTGCAATATAAGATTGACTTTAAGTCACAGCTACTTAGGCCAGAAAGGAGATTGCAGGGCTGCCTATCTTTAGCTCTCAGAGGCACCTGTCCTCCCTCTTCCTCAGGGTATGGAGGACATACCCAAATCCACCCCTGCCGCCCACTGGCACACACTTACCCACTCTGCCATCAGCATGTATTTTTTAAGAGCCTCAATGATTTATATAAGATTATAATGCTTTAAAACTAAAAAAGTAAAGACAAGCTTGCAGCCTTTCTCCAAGTTTTATTTCTCGTAAGAAAATAGACATGAACAATTTATACCCAGAAATACATAGAGGTAAAATATTATCTTCTATGTGCATAATTTTGTGGAATTTTTAAAATGCTTAGTGTAAATTATGCCATTTGTCTCCCAAACCCTTGTCTGCAAATGCTATTTTGCTGAAACAGAGGATGCAGCGAAGGGAAGAAGCAGGTGGGAATAGGAGAGCGAGGCTCCTGTTTGAATCTTGCTATTGAATACTCAAGCAGCCTTAACCTCTCTGAACTTCAGTTTCTTCATTGTCAAATGGAGATAATCAGCTTATTGTCAGTATTGAACTGCCTTGTGACAGATAAGATCGCCTCCAGGGTGGGCGGGAGGGAAGCCTCTCTGGAAGGAGTTCAGGAGGGAACAGAGGGAAGAAAAATGATAGCAAATATAGACCCGTTTTATTTCAGAGCTTTGTGTAAAGGAGATCAGGGAAACGGAGTGGCAGATGGAGAGGAAGTGGAATCACAGGAGTTTTTTTTTTAAGGCTGAATATATTACAGTGTGTGCACATGGTGATGGGGATGAGCGCGTCCTGTCCTAAGGCATTGGATACTGTCCATCGAGTGCACAGTACTTAGTTTATATCCCTACCTCAACCCCTCTCCTTTGTCTTCCTGAGCCTTCTGGGCACTTCCCATGGGAGCCCAGGGGACATCTTACATGGGGTATGTCCAAACAGGAGCTCCTGTTTCCTTTCCCAGAGTCCCCCTCTCCCTCCCTAAACATCTGTTCCCATTGCAATCTTCTTTGGACATGAATTTTCCAAACTCTCCAGATAAAATAACTGAAGGAACTATGTCTCCCCTCTCTCTCTTGCATGGCTCAGGCCCCCATCCATTCCCTGTCTTCTCAGCTGGTGTGTTTTCAAAACCCAATCCCCTCTCACAGCTGCACATGTTGGTCCTCCACCATCATCTCTCACCTGCATGGCTGCAATGCCCCCAGCCCAGGCTGGATACCTTGCTTCCGCTTACCTTATACACACTCCACCAAACAGCGAGAGAACATGTATCATGCTGTTCTGTACCTGCACTGAGCATCAACGTCTTCCTGTGACACTCAAAACATCAGCCTAGAGCCATACCATGACTGAATGCTCTCTGAGGTCTAGCACCAACTCCCTGCTGATACTCTCAAGTCTGTCACACCACTTTCATCTGTCAAGGTACTAATTCCAGCCGCACAGGCTTCCTATGAAGAAGACAAGCAACCTAGAGGCAAGGGTCTGTGCTGGCTGTCCCCTCTGTATGGCCTTCCCAGGTACACCAATGAAGCACTACAGTCAGGAACCACGTATCAGAGATGCATCCACAGACTCCTCTCCTACATAAGCAGGACTCACTGTCCAGGCAATCCCATACCATTCCTCTCTTGCTTCACTTTTCTTTATAGTCATTTATACTGATTTTCATATACCACTTGGCATTTTCTACATATTATGTAGATCCTTATAACTGAGTAGAACAAGAGTTCTTCATAAGAAACAACTTTGATTCTTCTCTATACTGTAGCTTCAGTTTCTGATGATCGCTCTGGACTTCAGTAAGTGAAAAAAGTTGTGGACAAATTAAAATATACAATCTGACATTTCTGGGTTTCCTTTCTTCTAATAGGTGGGTATGAGCACATTTCAATGAAATATTCCATTATGTATCTAATAAAACTACATTACCAGGGCCACTCTATTGTTCTTTAGAATAAACTCTATTTTTCACAACTAAACATTCGCATTAAAAATGAATCACATAGAAAACAGATTCGGGGGCTGGAGAGATGGCCCAGCAGTCAAGAACACTGACTGTTCTTGCAGAAGACCTGGATTCAAATCCAAGCACCCATATGGCAGCTAACAACTGTCTGTAACTCCAGTACCAGGGGATCTGACAGCCTCTTCTGTCTTCCACGGGTGTTGCACGACACGGGTGCACTTAGCTACATGCAGGCAATACACTCATACATATAAAATAAAAATAATAAATAAAATATTTTTAAAAAATAAAACAGATTCACCTGTTTCAACAGGAAAATAAAGAAAATAAGCTTTACTGTCAGCTGCAGGCTTCCCTAAACATCCAGAGTGGCCAAAACATGCAGTCTGGCTGTGAGAAACACCGTTTAATGCAGATTTTTCAATCACAGCATCATCTAGGTTGAAGTGAGTTGAAACCACTCACAGGTCTAATAGTGGAAGAAATGGTGACATAAACATCAGAGCAATTCAACTTATCTTTAATTATTTTGCTAAGTGGCAATCAAAATAATCAGAATAAAAATATGAAGAATACTTGTATGTGGGAAAACAGAATTAAAAATGAGTGCCTATTATCCGTTTCATTACTTAAACACATATCCATTAAAAAACACCATACACTAAAAGTAATTTTATCAAGTTGCTTAAATGAATGATTTTCCTTTCTGAAGTAACTTTGGAATGTGGTATCATTATGTTAATTAAGAATAGACACTTTCTGAAAGTGGGAGAGAACATGGAAAAGTTCACTGAATTAGAAGCCAATAAATATTTCAAGTTTGTTTGTGTGTGTGTGTGTGTGTGTGTGTGTGTGTGTAGTGTGTGTGTGTGTATTCAGTGTTTATGTGTGTATGTGTTGCATGTGAGTGTGAAGGCATGTGTACACACACACACACACACACACACACACAGGGCAGATGAGGTCTTCAAGAGTCTTCCATCACTCTCTGTCATATTCCCTTAAGACAGGGTCTCTCACTAAACCAGCTCACCATCATCGCCAGGCTGGTTGTTCAGTCAGATCCCAAAATCTACCTGTCTCTGTTCCACCACTGTTAGATTCAGGCATGCATAGCCATGCTGGGTTTCTAATGTAGGTAACAGGGGATTGGAATTCAGGTCCTCATGCTTGCAGAGGCAAGTACTCTTACCCACCGAGCCATCTCCACAGCCCTTCAAGTTTCCTATCTTTCAATAACTTTCTTAAAAGAGCATACTGTGAGTAAGTTAATCTCTCAATCTCTCTCTCTCTCTCTCTCTCTCTCTCTCTCTCTCTCTCTCTCTCTCCCTCCCTCCCTCCCTCCCTCCCTCCCCTCTCTCCTAATCTCCCCCGACACAGAATACATTTTCTATAGTCATATATTCCCAGGGTTAAAGTGACAGAGATAATGCTTTTGTTCCATCAAGTATGTGGGTGTACAGATGCTGCAATGACCCAACATCCTTTTAACTATTTTGAGACCACACAACTGAGCTCCAATCAATACAGCACCATCAGAAGTGATAGGAAACAGTTCACAAAATACCTTCACATAAATGCCATTGATCTCTGCCTCATTCAAGAAAGTTGACCCAAAACACTTCAAAAACTACGGCCAGAGTGAAACTCACCTACCAGACCATGAGGAAAGCAAGAACTAAATCTTAAATGTATGACATCATGAACATTGTCTGTGTCAACTGGACATAGCTAGTGCTGTCTTTCCTATTAGGATAAGATCATCTTATCCCACAGAACCATGGCACTATGGGAAATCCCCCAAGGTCCCAAATGAGAGGTCTAATGCAAGGGCTTGGTGACTTTCTCATGGGAGCAAACTGGTTCACAGGTTGTTATTGTTGCTTTATAAAAAAATTATTTTATGTGTGGGTATGTACATATGTGAGTGCAGGTGCCCACAGAGGACAGAAGAGGGTGGCAGATTCCCTGGAGCTGGAGTTACAGGCCACCTGATATGGGCACTGGCAACCAAACTTTGATCTTCTGCAAGAGCAGTATGTGCTCTTAACCACTGAGCCATGTGACTGATGCTTTCAAAGTTTCTCTGGTATATTCTGCCAGTCACCAGAGAAAACCATGAAGACATGGTTAGTCTCCTATTCGCGACAGCTTCTGTGAATGTACAACAACCAACCTTGGATCTGAAATGGACTTAGGCCGCAATGGTTAAATCTATGAAATATGTACAGACATTTTTCCATCTTTCAATAAACAAGACACTGTATCAACCATTTACATGGCATTTACCTTGGACTAGGCATTGAGTCATCTACAGATCATTTACCTTATACCAAAGAATGTGCACAGTGGATACCAGAAATCAAGAACGAAATGAAAGACAAGAAGTTCACAAATATGCAGAAATGAAGTAACATACCCCTAAGTGACTGAAGATGAAATCACAAAGGAAATGAGAAGATGCCTTGAGGCACACAAAGAGCATGATTCATAAGATGCTGCTAAACAGTGCTAAATGTGAATGTTTTCTGTAAGGCCAACATGAATAAAGCAGATCACAAATCAAAACCTAACTTTCTAAATGAAAAGAACAGGAAACAAGGAGCAAAACCAAACCAAAAGCAACTATAAAAGCAATGAAGAATAAACATTGGGAAAAAAAACTGGACACAGAAAAAAGAAATGGAGAAAAACCTAAAGGCTGATTATATGAAAAATTAATTTAAAATTGGCAGACATTTAAATATAATAATTAAGAGACTGAGAGAAAATTAAAATTATTAAAATCAGGAGTTAGAGAGGAAACTACTACCAACCTTACAGAAATAAAAAGGATTATAAAGGAATATCGTGGACAACTCTATACGCATTGTGGAAGCTAGATGAAAATATCACAACAAAATAATACTCTAGGATAATATTCTTTATGAACTGACATGCAGAAATCCTCATTTCAGCAACACATAAACAAATTCTAAACTGTGGCATATAAAAATCAGTAGAGGAGTATAATGTAGGACAGTGAAAGTCAAAGCATCATGATCATCTCCATGGATTCAGAAAAAAGAAGTAAATGGAAAACCAGATCCTTCATGACGAAAATACACTCAACAATCTAGAAACAGTAACTAGCCCACCTTCATAAAGAGATCTATAAAAATCCACAGCCAGGGTCATATTAAAGGGTGAAACCAACGAGGTTGCCCCCAAATTTCTGGCTTACAAAGACTATAGTAAGTAGTGTGTTCCTGGCTTCCTTTCTTTGTTTTCTGTGACTTCTTCTGAGACAGAATCTGGCTGACTTGGTACTCACCATGTAGCACAGGGTCACCTCAAAATCATGACAATCTACCTGCTTCGTCCTACTAAGTGCTGGAATAATAAATGTGCACCACCACACCTAGTTAACGGTTCAGAGTTTTTTGTTGTTGTTGTTTAGTTTTGTTTTGTTTTTGAGACAGGGTCTCCCTATAGCCCCAGATGGCCTGCAACTCACTATGTAGACCAGGCTGGTCTCAGACTCACAGAGAGCCACCTGCCTCTTCCATCCTGAGTGCTGGGATTAAAGGTATGTATGATTACACCAGCTTAATGGTTCAGTTTTGATATACAAAGTTTAGGACTAATCTGCTTTCTAAAAATACATACATTAAAATATACTAACAACATTTCAGCACTCAGCAGGCTAAGGCATAAAGATTGTGAGTTGAAGGGCAGCCTGGGCTACATAATAAGACCCTGTATGGAAAAAAATAAGTAAATAGAGTTGGGAGATAGCTGGCAAAGTGCTTGCCATGCATACCAGAGTTTGGTCCCCAGAGTCCAGACTAAAAATGAATAATAAATAAATAGATAAGTAATGACATGAATCTGCAATCCGAGACTGCAGGGAGGTAAGTGTGTTCCTGAGCTCCATGGCCAGCCTGTCTAACCCACTCAGAGAGCTCTAGGCCAGCGAGACACCCTTCCTTCAAAAAAGCAAGGTGGATGGCTCCTGAGGAGTGACCTTCAAAGTTATCCTCCGGATTCCACACTCATGTGTACATACAACACACACACACACACACACCACAATAAACAAACAAACAGTAATAACAGGAAAGGGTAGGGAAGAAGAAGTGGGGATGGGGACAGGGTGACATCTGGCCTGGTGGGCACTGTGGTGATTAGTATTAATTGTCAACTTGACAGAATACAGAATCACCTGAGAACAAGCACCTGAACATACCTGTAAGGTATTATCTAGATTTGGGTTAGCCCCTGACAATGTCTGTGAGGGGCTGTCATGATTAGGTTAATTAATCTGGGAAAACAAGTCTTAAGTATGGGCAAGACAAGTCCATGGATAGGAAGTCTGGACTGTATAAAATGGAGAGAACCAGCTGTGTACTAGCATTCCTCTCTCTCTGCTTCCTGACTGTGGACATCATGTGACCAGTTGCTTCAAGTTCCTGCCATCTTGACTTCCCACCATGATGGTCTGTACTCTTGAACTGTGAACCAGAATAAACCCTTTCTCCCTTAAGCTGCTTTTGTCAGAGTATTTTAAGAGAGCAACAAGAAAAAAAAACTAATACAGACATCAAGCAGCATACCACACCCATCAGGGCTCCCATCAGGAGCCCAGCCTGTGTGGTGGAAGATGAAGTTCAGCTCCCTGAGATTCAACTCATATGTCCAATGCATATGCCCCTTACAATCAGTATTCATTGTTCAGAGGGCTGAGCCTACTTTAAAGGCCTAAGGTTGTATCAAGGTCAAAGGACCAAGAGAAGGGCACTACGTGCAACAGTCCCTCAGAAGGGGGAGAGGGCAAACTATCAAAATACCTATTCTCTTTTTTTTTAATTTTTTTTTTACAATTAAAGTTACAGTTTTAACAATATGCAAAATATTACAGTAATTCAGATTTTTTGGCATAATGATTACAGACTTGATAAATACATTTTATATCTCATAATAGTGATGAGGATTATACAAAAGCTATTAAAACAATTATGAGAATAAATTCTATTGTCACTTAAGTATCTAAAGCTATTTTCCTTTGCGTTCTTCCAGAACGATTTGTTCTTATTCTTTACCTTAATTTGAGGGACTTCAAGAAGATACTTATTTTTTTTTTTCATACAGAAGAATTCCTTCCAAAGCAATTGACATTGAGACATTTTCACATGCATTTCTAATCTCTATATACAT
>NW_008334203.1:760619-810003 GCF_000622305.1 Nannospalax galili | reverse complement strand
TCAAGAAAATGCTGTATCATACACAGCTATCAGGATCAGCCTTGAATAGTTGGTATAACATACAACCTCTCTATTCAGTCCTGTGTCTCCCAACAATTGTCTTAAGGGAACCTCATCAGACCTGGACTCCTAGACTTCTACCAACTCTTGCCCTCCATATACCCTTCCCTCCCCCCTCCCTTAATCTAACCCAATTTTTATCCAAAATTCCTATTCTCAAGAAAATGCTGTATCATACACAGCTATCAGGATCAGCCTTGAATAGTTGGTATAACATACAACCTCTCTATTCAGTCCTGTGTCTCCCAACAATTGTCTTAAGGGAACCTCATCAGACCTGGACTCCTAGACTTCTACCAACTCTTGCCCTCTGTGATAAGCTCCCCTGAGCTGGCCCTGCAAAGGCATCCAGCTGGCCTCAGAGCAATGCACAAATATTTCTTCAGTTCTCCTCGACACAGGCAATGTCTTCTCTAAGTAAAATTTTTGGGCCCCAAGTTCGCTTTGTGTTCTGTCCTTTTATGGGAGGGTGTTTAGCTGTGGGTACAGAGAGCTGCTGAAGACAAATGCTGGTTTTTATCTGCTCTGCCTTCACTCAAGGGAAAACAGACACAACACTGTTAAGGCGATTAATTAAGGTTAGGCTGGGGAGTTATGTAAGCTAGCAGGTATTCAAGCCCAGTCACCACAGACAGGCTTTAGAGGACTCCATGAGGAGCAAAGCCTGAAAACCCCTGTGATCACTCAGACCTGAGAACTCTAGATTCAGTGGCAGTTATGACTCTGAATCAAAGGTAGCTGAAATAAGCACGTTCCTTGTATTATATTGCTTCTGAAATATACTTTGGGGGTCTGGAGGTGCAGCTTAGAGGAACAGCACCTGGTTAGCATGAGCCGGGCTCTGAGATTGATCTTTAACCCTGCCGATAATAAAACAAACTCTCTCCTTCAGCAAGCCATCAGTGAGGAGAATTCTAAACACCTTTGGAAAACAACAAATAAATCTGAGTGCAGCTATGGGCAGCAGATGGTCAACAAGAAGTGACATATGTCATTATGGCCAAGGTCAAGCCTGGGCTGCTCTACAGACTTTGATGACCTTAAACAAATACTCATAGTGTTCTTTCTACCAGTTAGGGTGTGATCATCACCTCTTGAGGTGAAAATTAAGATCTGAATGCATTTATGGCTCCAAACCAAAATGAACTTAAATTATAAAAATTTTAAATCAGAAAGTATCCAAAATGTTAAATGGCTCCATCTTCAGGATAAATCTGTAAAAGCTTTCTTTTTCCTTTCTTTCCTTCTTTTTCTTTAAAATTTTGAATCCCCCCAAATGCAGGAGCCATTTTAAGTCCTGCTTGAATTGCATAGTTATACCTGTGGTCCTGAATCCCCCACAGAGCTCCAGCAACTGTGTTGCAGAATTGATAGTGCCTGTGAGCAGTGTCCACTGCGAGTCTGAGAGTCCCCAGGACTTCACTCAGGTAAACATACTCATAAGACAAACTCTCATGATACTCAAAGGCACGCTTTCTCCCCAAGGGCATCTGTCAGATGCTCTCCTGAACATCTGTATATCTTATTGGGATGACAGTCACAGCCACAGGTCTTAGTTTCTTCTTCGTACAGAAGGAGAAACAGGATCTGCATCAACTTTCCAGCATTATTTTGTAATGCAGTCCTTGTACTTGAAGGTTTTATATATATATATTTGTTATGAATTGATATGAAAACTACTAAGCATATCTATTCACATGATGTTTTAAGAAGATAAAAAAATACAAGGACGGGAGAAATGGCTCACTTAGTAATGCACTTACTGTGCAAGCACAGGGACCTGAGTCTGAATTTCCAGCACCCACCTAAAACCTGTTAGCCCAGTGCTGGGAAAGGTAAAGAGAGGCAGACCAAGGGGCTCACAGGCCAGCCAACCTAGGTGAATCAATGGTCCCCAGTCAGTGAGATGCTGGATCAAAAACTAAGGCAGGGAGAGACCAAGAAAGATACCTGATTTTGATTTCTGGCTCACACACACACACACACACACACACACACACACACACACACACACACAATGTCCTTCTACCTCCAAAATCACAAATGAATGGACAATCCAGTATGAAAAATATCAAAATATCAATGAAAACAGGTCAAGAAATAGCCAAGTAAGCAGATGACTCTAGATTTGAATGAGACCAGGTATTCAGGAAGTGACCAAACAGAAAAAAAAAAGGATTTATGGGCTGGAGAGATGGTTCAGTAGTTAAGAACACTGGCTGCTCTTGCAGAAGACCCAGGTTCAGTTCCTAGCGCCCACATGGCAGCTAACAACTGTTCATAACTCCAATTCCAGGGGATCAATGCCCTCTTCTCCACAGGCATTGCACACACATGATAGACCTACATACATCCATGCAAAACACTCATACATTACACATAAAATAAAAAAATTTTAAGTCATTTATTTCTTATTTTGTTTTAGTTTTCCTCTTATTAAATCAGGGTCTCCTTGTAGCCCCAGCTTCCCTGGAACTCACAATGTAGCCCAACCAGGCTGGCCTTGAACTCACAGAGATCTGTCTGCCTCTGCCCCTGAAGTGCTGTGATTAAAGGCATACGCCACCACACCAGGTTGTAAAGCCATTTATTTTTTAAAAGGTATATGAGTAGATCTGGGGATATAGCTCAGTTGGTAGAGTGCTTTGTCTAGCAGGTATGAAGTCCTGGGCTTCATCCCTAGCACTGCACATACCGAAAGCATGGTGGTATAACCTTGCAATCTCAGCACTTGGAAGGTGGAGGGTGGGGAGAGGGATCATAAGTTCAGGGGCATTTTCAGCTGCATAGCAAATTTGAGTCTAGCCTAAACTGCGTGAGACCCTGTCTCTAAACAACAAAAAAATACAGAAGAGAGTGAGGAAGAAGGAGGAGGTGGAGGAAAGAGGAGGAGAGGATAGGAAGAGAAGAGGATGAGGGGTAGGATGATGGGGAGGAAGAGGAGGAGGAGAGGAGGAGGGGGAGGAGGAGGAGGGGAAAAGGGGGAGATACATGAGTAGAAAAGGGCAGGGGTATACAGCATACAGCCACTTTTTAAGAAAGCAAGAAACAGATTCTATGACTTCCTCTTACAACTAAGAAAGGAAATCCACACTTGGTATAATCACCAAATAATCTGAAATTCTCAGTTCTCCTCCGACGTCATTACATCCATCATGTTAGCTTCAGTTACTGAAATAAACAGGTGGATGTGGAGAGGAGCTGGCAGGCCTTCACGGTGGATAGCTATCGTCATCTCTGCAACACAAACTCCCGAGACCAAGTGACTTCATGTGCACCGGGCACTGGGGTGCCACAGAAGACAAAGTGCATGTGTTGCCCACTCCCATGAAGATGACTGCCAGCCAGAATGCTTGCTGGGAACAGCTTCAGGTGAGAATGTAAGAGAGTGAACAGACACAGCTCTCTGCTCAGTTTACCCAACTCCAACTTGTCATCAATGTAGTATCTTGGACATACTGAGGAAAAAAAAATTTAAGACCTAAGAATTTCCACAACCAAACATGAACAATGATGACGAAAATTTATGTCACAGCTAACATACCCTGAGCATGGTCCATGGGTCAGAGAGCTGGCTTTGTTCTATGAACATACCATTGCTGAATCACTTGGAAGATTCTCTTGAGTTACTGATCCTATTGCTCCTGTCTACATAAGGGAAATGGAGCACAGAGGATACAGCCAAATACTCCACCATGGGAAGTCAGGTGGAGCTGAGATTAGAGTGAGACTTTTTTGTGTTTATTAGGGGTTGGGGGTGGGGAGGTGCATGTATCAGCCTGTGCATGTGGAGGCCAGAGTTTGATCTCCCTCACGTGTCAATCCTCTGTTCTCTCGACCGTGTTTACTGAGACAGGATTTATCATTTGTTTGGAGCTGGCTAGATTAGGCTAGGCTATGTGGGCAGGGACCCTTCTGTCTCCACCTCCTCAGATCTAGAATTATAAACCTGTGCTAGCACACCTGGCTTTTTCCAGGGGTTCTGGAGATCAAACTTGGGTCCTCATGTTTGTACAACAAGTACTTTACTGATGGAACCATCTTCCCAGCCCTGATCCAGGCTTTGATATAAAAATTGAGCCTTTCACCATGAAATCACAACTTCTCGGCTGTGGTTTCTCATATCCTGGAAGCTCACAAAATAAAATAGAATAAAAAACATTCAGGTCCATCTCCCACCCACCTGGGAGACCTGCTGGATCAAAATCTGTATTTCATTTGAAACCCCAAATGTTCTTTAAATTCAAGTTCTATCCGCAAGTGTGCCATAGACAGGAGGACACTTGCGTCTGGAGTGATCAGGGGATACTGTGACCATCAAAATCATAGCAGCAACCATAACCTTTAAGGTTCAGGCTCAGCACACCTTCCCCGACATAAAACCCACCCCTCATCATGGTCAAATGCACTTGGGACTGACTGGGATGGACAAAGTTGAATTACTTTCTCTCCTCTGGGCTCTAACAGAACCTGTAATGTTAAGATACTAATGAATCCATGAATCTCCAAGAGAGGTTTCCTCGATATTTATGGCCATGGTACCCCATAACTCATAACTCCTATTAACATCTTCAGCAGACAGTGTGTTCCCAGGGTCATATTATGGGAAATATTTATTCAAAGGAGACTGTCATTTTTTGTGTGTGCTTGGATGGCTGCTTTACCCATCCTTCCATAGTTTCAGGCAATTTGCTTGTAAACAGCCGTCATCACAGTTGTGTGGAATTGTAGCAAGTATTTATCAAATATCCACTTGTGTTGTGCGCAGGTGAAGACTAGAAGTCAACCTCAAGTGTCTTCCTCAGTCACTCTCCACCTTATATTTTGTGACAGAGTCCTTATTGAACCTAGTATCAGCTAGACTGACTGGTCAGTGAGCTTCTGGGATCCTCTAGTCTCCAATCCCTAGTTCTGGGGTTATCCAGTCTCATATGTAGATTTGGAAGATCTGAACTCAAGAACTCATGGTTGTGCGGCAGGCAAGCATTTTAACCATAAAGCCAGCTCCCTACAACTCTCCCTTCCATTTGAATGGCATGAAGCATGGGAACCACTTGAGCTACTCTTCTTGTGCTGGTATTTTCTCACTTCTGTGTGCCCAGCAGGAACATGTGTGGCCTTCTGATGGGGTGCAGTACTGGAGAAGAGGCGCCAAGCTGTCCTCCTCCCCAGAATGCTGTCTGGAGCAAACACGCAGCAAATCCACGGGAAAGAGACAAAGAGTCAGCAGATGACACAAGCAGATAGGGAAGAATTTCAGCTACTTACCATGATGCTCCTCAAGACAGAAGGGGGTGGGAAGGGAGAGAAAGCAAAAATAAAGGGAGAGTAAAGGAAGGAAAGAAAGAAGGAAGTCATGGAGGGGAGAAGGAAGGATAAAAGAAGAGGAAGAGTGGGCAGGAAGGAGGGAGGAGAGGAGAAAGAGTAAGTCAGGGAGGGAGGAGGAAGGATGAAGGAGAACAGGGAAGAAGGGAGTGAGGGAAGGATAGAAAGGGAGGGAGGGAGGGAGGGACAGAGGAAGGGAGGGAGGGACGGAGTGAGGGAAGGATAGAAAGGAAGGAAGGGAGGGACGGAGAGTCTGAATATATAATAATTCCAGTCCAAAGTAGTATTTTTGGTCAGAATGTATTCAGTATATGCCTAGTGATAGTGATATAGTTCAGTGATTAAACATTCACCTAAAAGGCATAAGGTCCTTTGTTCCATTCCCAGTAACACAAAAATAAAGGAGGAAAGGAAGGGAGGGAGGGATGGAGGGAGGGATGGAGGGAGTGAGGGAAGGATAGAAAGGAAGGGAGGGAGGGAGGGAGGGAAGGATAGAAAGGAAGGGAGGGAGGGACAGAGGGAGGGAGGGAAGGGGAGAGATTGGAAGGGAAGGGGGGAGAGGAGGGGAGGGAAGGGAAGGGATGGGATTAAGGTAGGGAGGGAAGAAGGAAGCAAAGAAAGCAGAGAAGAAGGGAAGGAGGGAAGGAAGGAGGGAGGGAGGAAGAAAGGAAGGCAGGAAAGAGAAGGAGAGGGGAGGGGAGGAGAGGGAAGGGGTGGTATTAAGTTAGAGAGGGAAGGAGGAAGCAAAGAAAGCAGAGAAGAAGGGAAGGAGGGAGAGAGAGGGAGGGAGGGAGTAAAGAAAAAATGAGAGGAAGAAAGGAATCAATCAATCAGTCTTGGGCAGCCCCTGCTACAGATTGCACTATTTGTGAAGCCCCTTGCTTGGGCAACTTTTGTTCAGAACTCAGTGGCAGGTCAGTGATTCAGAAGATCTTTCCTTGGACACTTACTCATCTTGACCCTGAGAAGAAAGATGAGCCCACTCTGTGACCATGCCTGTTTCCCCACAGCAAGGACAGCAGGTTTGTGGAGCCCAAACATCACAGCTAGAAGGAGAGCAGACAGACCATGCCTATAAATAATCCCGCACATTAACCAAGGTCTTGTCCATGCCCGGGGTGCCCTGCTGAACAGTGCACTTCAGATACCACAAGGCTTTACATACTCAAGACTTCGGGAAATATTTGATAGTTTTGTGTCAAGCACACTTCTGGGTGTTGGGTATTAGGAGTTCAATGTATAGACCTGTACTCACCTCCATTCTCTCCCAGAATAGATCCATGGCTGAGTCCATAGAACCTCTCAATGATCATCTTGTTTTCAAAAGAAACTTGGCTTATGATTAAGGGTGATGGGAGGTGACCTCGGGTGATGACAGGTGAACCCAAAGCTATTACATGGATCCTCCTACAGGGAGAGTCTTTCCCAACTGAGATCTTAGGGAATGATGACCAGGGAAGACACTAAGACATGGTAAGTTCCTAACTTAGAAGATGATGTGGCCATGAATCAAGGAATGCCGGAAGTCTACAGAAGCTGGAAAGGCAAGGACGCATACTGTCCCTTAGAGCCCACAGAGAGGAAGTCAGCTCCACCAACACTGTGACACTAGCCCTGGGAGGCCAGTGTTAGTAGACCTCCGGCATTTGAAAGAACAAGAGAATAAATCTGTTTCGTTTCAGCCACCAATTTTACAGGGATTTATTACAGTAACAACAAAGCATTAACCAAGGGACTGGGGAGATGGCACAACTGGTAAAGTGCTTGCTGTGCCAATGTAAGAACTTGCGTTTAATAGCCAGAAACCTTGTAAAAAAGAGTCCAGTGTGGTAGAGCACTGGGGAGCTAGACATGGGCAGATCCCTAGGGCTCACTGGCCAGCCTGCCTATCCTTCATGCCAGTGAGAAAGCCTGTGTCAGATAAACAAGGTGATGGTGCCTGAGAGTCAGACGAGGTTGTCCTCTGGCCTCCACAAACGTGAACATACACATGCATACACAAATGAATGCAACATTACCAACAGAAATCCTGCTCTGGAAGGGCCGTTCTAATGAAATGCCCATGTGCATCATTGCCCTGATCCAAGGAACAGCAGAGGTTCAGGGGCTTAGTGACCTTCACACCAGAGATGTGGAACTTACACTCAGGAAGTCAGACTCTGAACTTGCACTGAATCCATTATTTAATATCATGTTCATAAATGCCTCATGGGGAGCTTGCAACTGTAGTACATGGAGTCAGGGAAAATGTATGTTTAGGGCTCTGTTCTTCAGACAACTGGAGTTGGCTCACTCGAATGGAATGAAATGGGAGGAGCAGAAATCTCATTTCAGAGCTTACCTCTCTCTCTGTATCCCTTACCCATTCTGTGTGTGTGTGCGTGTGTGGGTGTGTGCGCGCGCGCATGCGTGTACAGTGTGTACACCCATGCATACACAGAGCAGAGGTCAACCCTGGGAGTCTTTGCTCAGGGACTGTCCACCTTGTGTTGACACAGGGTCTCTCTTTGGCCTAGATATTGCTAACTAAGCTAGGCTGGCTAGCTAGTGAGCCCTAGGAATCCATCTGTCTCTGTCTCCCCAGATCTTGGATTATAAGCATGTATCACCATGCCTAGCTTTAAAATTTTTCTTATCTATCTATCTATCTATCTATCTATCTATCTATCTTATACATATGCATATGGATACCACAGCACATATGTGAAGGACAGAGGACAACTTATACAAACCAGTTCTCTCCTTGTACCTCCAAAAATCAAACTCAGATCATCAGTTTTGTGGCAGGTGTCTTTACCTGGACAGCAATACTGCCAGCCCCATGCCTGGCTTTTAGGTGGGTTCTGGAGTTTGAACTCAGTTCCACATGCTTGCAAGCACGTACTGACTGAGCAACTCCCCCAGTTCTGGTCCCTCCTTCATTGACTGAGCATCTCTCCAGAAGGCTTCTCCTTCACTGCCTGTCAAGCCAGCTAGCCTGGCACATGCAAGAGTTGACCACAAAGAGACTGTGTCTCAAACAAAGTGGAAGGCTAGGATTGACATCCAAGAGTGTCATCTAATGTCCACATGTGTATCATGGACATTGTATGCTTGCATATGCACATATGCATCATGCACAAATATTTATAAAAGAAGTTTGGATGCCTCTGTGGGGACCCAAAACCCAGGTATTCTGGTAACCCTTTTTTCTACACTCCAAGTGTTATATAGATGCTATGGAAGGACCTTTCTAGAAAAAGTTCAAATCCAGCTTCTGCTTAATGAGCTAGTCAGCTAAAGAGTGAACCCAAAGCTAGTAATGAGCCTGAATTTGACCTCTCTCACTGCCACACTGCCATGCCACAGCCCTATACTGGCCCAGAGTTACAATGGGGGAGTTCTCTAACATCTGAAAGCACCTTGCAAGAGCAAGGTATAAGAAGCAATGCAAATGTCCAACAAAAGGGGTTGCTTTAAATATATCGTGACTCAGCTAGACTAGAGAGCCTTGAAACAGACACTGACGACTGGTGTGCTGTATCCATGACTTATGTCATCACCATGATTACAGCACACAGAACTCTTATAGTCTCTCTCTCTCTCTCTCTCTCTCTCTCTCTCCCTCTCTCTCTCTCTCAAAGTGTACATGTATATTCAAACAGAGAGAGGAGAGGAAGTGAAATAGAGACCCTACAAAGCTGGGCATTGTAACTGCTAGCACCACTCTGCCAGTATTTGCTGGCATTTGTTATATTCGGGGCTTTGATGTATAATTAATCATCAAATGCTCATTTCACACTGACAACTCATAAGGATGCATGCAAGGGGCTCTGAGAGAAAAGAAGTCCAGGGATCTGAGTGACTTTATTAATTTCTTTACTTGGCAGCTCTTTGCTGCAGACGGATCAGGGGTTGAGCACTCTTACAGGCTCTGAAGATGCAGTAAAGAACAGCACACATATGCATTTGCCACGGGGTTTACACCAGAAAGGGACTGGGGGATAGAGAAATGAGCAAATGGCCAACTCGGGATTTAGCACCAGTTTCAAAGACTCCCTCATCATGTCCTGGAATGTGACCCTTTCGAACATCCAAGTGTCCAAAGAGAATTTTAGCAAACTCCTACTTTACCTCAGCTGCCCAGAGACACAACCCCTTTGAACGCTTCCATTCGTAAGAATTCAAATTCTGAATATTTTCTCTCCACGCATCTTTCATTTTTCATTAACTGATGCCGAGGCCATCAGTCTGTAGGTCTGTGCTGGAAAGCACCAGCCTTCTGTACTTGCTAACTTAAACTTGCATGTTCAAGTTGCTTACATTCATCAATCTACCCACCTGGCAGCAGCTGAGGGCAAAAAATCCAGGATCACACTGCCCTGTACTTCACAGCTCTAGCTCAGTGGCCCTTGTACTGCTGATCTGTCTTGAGTCACATCTTGACCAGATTTCTCCCCATTACACATGGGACTGAATGGATGGATGAGCATGGCTTACAGGAGGCCCACCAGGAACCCAGCGGCTTTCCCGAGGCTGTGTCTCCATGCAGCAGGCAGCAGCAGCTCCCAACTTCATTACTGTCTCATTGTCCCCTGCTCAGATGTCACCAGCCATCTGCCCTTTCCTAAAACCATCAAGGTCAGTGGGACACAGAGAGAGTCCACAAACGAGGAAGCAGAGAAAGAGAAGTGAAAGAGCCCTTGACAAGGCAGGTTGACTAAGCCAGAACTCTCTTGAGGGGCCTCACTCTTGGAGTAGGGATCAGAGAAAGGAGAGTTCAGGGCAGGGGCATGGGGCCCCAATTATAAGACATACTTCTCACTAATCCATGGTTTCCCTTCTGGGTTCTCAGACACCTGCAGTCATATAAGGTCAGCAAATAATAAATGGCATCTAAGGAGATGGCTAAGAGGGTAGTGCTTGCCACACAAGCATGAGGACCAGATTTTGGATCCCTCACACCCAGGTCAAGGATCAAGTATCTGTAATCTCAGCACTGGGGGATCAGGGAGGACAGCAAGTGCATCATGAGGAGTTGGTGGCCAGCCAAAAGGGAGCTCCAGGTTCGGTCAGAAAGCTGTGGTCAAAAATAAACTAACTAACAAACAAATAAGGTAGAGAGTGATAGAGGAAGACAACTGACATTGACCTCTGGTCTCCATAATGCATACACACACACACACACACTATTAAATGGAATATTTCCAGTCTGTATACACCACACACCTGCTCATCATATACCACCTGCCTATCAGTCACTTAGCAGCTTTCCCAGTTACCAGATCAACCACTGCTGTGCTACAAAGCTTTTTACTAGTACCCCTTAATTTACCTAGTGACCCCAAAGCTCCAGAGTAGCATGCAGGCAAGTGAGACACTCCAAAGCAAAGCAAAATAGAGCT
Organism: Nannospalax galili; assembly: GCF_000622305.1. Taxonomy (NCBI): domain Eukaryota; kingdom Metazoa; phylum Chordata; class Mammalia; order Rodentia; family Spalacidae; genus Nannospalax; species Nannospalax galili. The sequence goes on along the minus strand of NW_008334203.1, from coordinate 799,234 downwards.
TCCTTTAGGCAAAAATATGAAAGTACTTGACTTAATAAGGAAAGAAAACATTATCTGCTGAAATTACAGACTCATGATAAGACTCACAACAAGCTGTTATTAGCGCTTTCCAGTGCCTAAGTTTTTCTTTTTCTATTTTTCATGTGTATGAGTGTGTATGTGTTTTTCCTGTGCATGCATGTATGCACGTTTTTGGCATGTGTGTGGGCACACATGTGTGAGTATGCGTGTGCATGTGGAGGCCCACAGTTGATATCAGGAACATTCTCAATGACTTTTCCACCTAACACATTGGGGCAGGGTCTCTCAATTAAGCCAGGGCTTCAGGAGTTGGCTAACCTTGTTAGTCAGCATGTCAGGACATCCCCTGTCTCTGCCTTTCAGGCCTAGAATTACCTGGCATTTACATGGGTTTCTGAGAATCCTAACTTCAGTCCTCACATATGGATGGCAGATGCTTTAACCTCTGATCTGTCTCTCCACGATTCCTGTATTAAATTTATAAATTATACTTTACAAAGATATGTGTGGATAGGAAAAAGCCTAGCATATGTAGTCTGGAACTATCTATAGTCTCAGGCATCCAGAGTGTCTTGGGACATGTCTCCCACTGTAAGAAGCGACTACTGTGAGTGTCTAAGCAGCTCGGTGCCAGAAAGACAAAAATACTTTTTGTATTACGTGGCAGGTTCCCTGGTGGGCAATTTCTATTCATCATATGCAATTATAAAAGCCCGCTTTCCAAGTCAAGCATAGCAGCTCAAGTCTGTAATTCTAGCAACTCAGGGGGCTGAGCCTGGGGTATTGCCATGAGTTCAAAGTTAGCCTAGGCTATAAGCCAGGTCAGCTATAGCTATAGATCAAGACCCTGTCTCCAAAACATTCAGGCTGGAGAGATGGCTCGGTCTATAAAGTGATGCTCTGCAAATATGAAGATCTAAGTTCAGTCAGCCCCCCAGTGCACTTGTAACCCCAGAGCTGTGGTGAGTTGGGAGGGGAGAGACAGGAGGATCTCTGGGACTTTCTGGCCAGTCTAGCTGAATTAGTGAGTTCCATGTTCAATGAGAGACACTGTCTCAAAATATAAAAGGTGAAGAGCCATTGAGGAATACACTTCACATGAGGGCTGGGAGATGGCTCAGTGAGTAAGAGTACTTGCTATACAAGCATGAAGACCTCAGTTCAAATCCCCAGCACCCATGTAACAGCTAGGCATAGCTGCACATGCCTGTAACCTCAATACTGAGGATCAGAGAGAGGCGGGAGCTCACTGACCAGTCAACCTAGCCAAAACACCAAGCTTCAGGGTTAGTGACAAACCTCGACTCAAGAAATAAGGCAGAGTGATGTAGGATGACACTTGATGTTCTTTTCCGGTGTCCACAGCTACATGCATGTGAATAAGCACACACACACACATGTGCGCACACACATGTGCGCACACACACACACACACACACATTTTTGAAAAAGCAAATAAACAAGCAAAGTCACCAAAACAAACAAATCACTTTCCAGGCTGCATCACTTAACACCTTTTATAGGTTGTGAAACCAGGGATCAAGTTCAATAGGTTGCATATAACCACCTTGTATAAGAACCAGCATGAATTCAGTTCTGTTGAGCCCCAGGCATAAGACACAACCTCTTCCCTAAGCTGCTAATACATTATTGAGAAGTAGAAAAATAAACAGAAGGTGAAAACAATTGTTACGGAAAAAAAATATCAGAGAAAATAAATGCACCCCCCTCATGGGACAGGAAACCCTCTGCATCAGGCAAGGATTTCTCCTTTTCTTGTGTGAAGAGATTAAACTAATAGATTATGAGCATTATTCTTAAGCAACGTATATCAGGGTTGATGGGAGCCTGTTCTTGAAAGATAAGCTGCATATCAGCTCTGAGGGAAAATGAATTAAAATGCAAATCTCAGCATGTCCCCCATTGTGAGACTACCTTTAATAGATATGTCTCCATGAATATATCAGGGACCAAACTGTCACTGCGCATCCCAAGTAGATCCAACCAAGCTCCTGTGGCATTTCAGCAAGGGTCAAGTTTGTAATTGGATTTTGCCATGGATGGGGTTTGTAATTGACCTTACCCTTGATCCGCCATCTTTGCTACATAGGGAAAGCATAAACTAAACCCACATGTTTCCCTCTATCACCCATTTTGAAGCAGGGGGTGACTGAGGACCAAAGGACACCCCTATAATTCTCTGCTTCCTAGTCCTAAAGGGAGGAATGCTCACATGGAGGCCCCAAGACTATGCCATGGCTGCTGACAGGCCTCTTCGGGCAGACAACTGACTATGCATCCATGTAGAACAGTGGAGGAAACTTTCAACAGACCGTGTATTTGGCCATCTTGAAATCCCTTTCTCATCATGATCAAAAGAGTCAGCACTGCCCCAGTTAGAGAAGCCAGGTGTTCAGAAGTTTGCCAGGTTCCAAACAAGGAGTGATGCCACATGCAAACCACAGCAGACAAAATGCCAGACAGCTGGGAGAGCAGAGGAGGCAGGGAGGACAGCAGCAGCCACCACATCACACTAAGACCCAAACAGATGGGGCTGCAGAGACGGCTCAGTGGGTAAAGTATTTGCTATACAAAAGTGAGGAACTGAGTTTGGATCCCCAGAACCCAGGGAAGAATCGGAAGTCATAGCCTGTCTATAATCAGGCTCTCCTACAATGAGACAGGAGTTGAGACAGGAGAGTCCCCAGAAACTAGCAGGCCAGCTAGCCTGGCATATACAGAGGGAATGGGACCATCTCAAACAAGGTGGAAGCAGAGGGGCAACACTTGAGGTTGTCTTCTGAACTTCATACATGTGCCATCACACACACACACACACACACACACACACACACACACACACACGCCAAAGGTAAAAGAGCAACAGCCAGATGAGGAACATGAGAGGACTGTGGGTTGGGGCCAATAGAAACAGTCTGTGATGGAGGGTGACATGTACTATGCCTTCAAGAGGAGGTGGATCTTGAAAAGGTAATGAAGATCAAAGAAATATCCAGAACCACCAACTAGAAAACATCCTTTGTCTTGTTAGTAACAGTGTGATGTTTAATGGTGATTGCCAACTTAATAGGATCTAGAATCCGCTAAACAAGCCTCCAGCACATCTGTGAGGGATTATCTAGATTAGGTTAATTGACGTTGTGGTTGACACCATCTTATGGGATCCTAAAGTGAATAAAAAGGAGAAAGGGAGATGACACCAGCATTCATCTCCCCCTGCTTCCTGACTGCAGATTCAATGTGACCAGCCACCTCAGGGTCCTCTTGCCTAGGTTTTGGGTTACTGGTTTGAGTTGGGTCCCTGGCATTTGGATTCTGAATAAGAAAACGTGCTTAGAATCAACATGTTCTTCAGGATGGAAAAGTCAGGAGGTGGAGACAGTTTGGCAGGAGGTTGGGGTCAGGTCATCTACTTGAATTATCAGCTGTTTTCTACTTTGAGTCCCTAAATAATAATAATGAGAATAAGGAGAAGAAGAGGAGGAAGAAGAAAGGAAGAGGAAGGGGGCTAGCAGAAAAAGGAATGGGGAAGAGGAGGGGGGGAGGAGGAGGAGGAGGGAGGAAGAGGCAGCCTATACCACCACCACTGGGACAGGGAGATGAGAGGTACATCCTGAGAACTGCAACCATTTGCTCCCTGCACCTGTGTTTGAAGCACACACAAACTTCCCAGAAGAAACACTACCAACCCCCTCCCACCAAATCAAGTCACTGCTGAGGGCATCCTGGTAATCCAGACGCCAGTACTACTGGCCTCTCCCTTTCCCTGCACCTAAACACTCTAGCTTACCTTCCATAGATAATGACCAGACAGTTGAGAGTGCTCTTAAATGATCCCTAGTTACTGCTGAGCTGCAGAGCTAAGCCAAGAGGTGAGGAGTGTTTCAGTCATGAACCATTTCATTCCCACACGTGTGGCACACGTTCACAAGTTCACCTGCATAGTCACCAGGGGCTTTCAGCGCTAAGGCCTGGTGTTTTAGGGAGCCTGTGAAGCAGCCACGTAGGAGCCAAGCGCTAACACTTGAAAGGAAAGTCCACCAGGGGGCAGACTTGCTATCTCTATGGGTTTTGTAGAGCTGGGAAGTGAGGCTTGTGCCATCAGCGGCTTCCTGAGCCCTGTTTCCTTTTAGGATTTTAATGTGTTCGGTAATGAGCCCTGTAACTTATGCCACAAGCCTGCCAGGACTATGCCATACTATCATATTACTGTCATGTTTTTGGTGTCTACAAAGGTAGTTTGAGAGATCCATATTTTCAACCCCAAATAGGTAAATAAAAAACAAAAACCAGTGAGCAGTTTCTGCACAGGTAGCCCTTATTCCCCACCTGTTCATCAACCTCACTGCTTTCTTTTTCAGAAATGCTGTCAAACAGGACAAGCGGTACCCGCCTGTAGTCCCAGCACTCAGAGAGCTGAGCCAGGAGGACTCCTGTGAGTTCAAGATTAGTCTGGCGTACACAGCTAGTGCCAGGCCAGGGCTACACAGTAAGAGGATGGAAGGGAGGGAGAGAAAGAGGGAGGACATTATTATGGCATTAGTGTCCTAATCAAGCGGTTGAGGAAACAGGGACTGAGACATCTTCTTAATGTTTCTGAGATCACCCAGCTGATCTGTGAAGGGCGAGAGCCTAGGAATAAGTCAACAATCAAGAATCCAAGTTTTCAATGACAGCAAAAACATATCCAAAATGATTTATTAAATATACCCATGAATAATGATAAGCCTTCTCATATTTAGATCTGTTTGGTGGAAGGCATATTTTCTTCTTCAACCTTTACTTAAGATCCTGTAATAAATATGCAACTTCATAAAATTCCATGATCTGACACGGCATTTAGCATGACGTGGCAGTAAATATTTCCAACACACTGACATCCTTCTTGTAAGAAGTGCTGCCAAGAAAGTTCATCTGCAATTAGAACATTTTAATTTGAAAATGCAAAAAGGAAAAAAAAAGGGCTTTGTGGAAAATGTCACTCTTACCTAGTGTAGAAACTTCAGAAATATAATGCTCCTCCTGAAAGAAATAATATGCAAGGAATAATCCCAGCACCTGGAGAGATAATCCCTAGAACTCTAACTTCATCTACAATTATTTACAATATGAGCAAGCTTATGGCACAAAAAAGTAATCTAGATGTCGACATTAAATATGATTTGCAGATATATAAGTATCTGCCTGGCTTTGAAAACACAGACATAATCTCACAATAAATAATTCCTCCGGATTCCAAAGTCCTTTGATGATGACTAGTCACAGAATAGAAAACACAGAAAGGAGGTGATATCTGACAGACTGTGCTTCTCACTGTGTCCCTAAACTGGTACTTTTATAATTGTTCACCTTATGTTTAAGGTTCAGGTAAAAATATCCCCTCAGGCACACCTCACACCTCCTCAATGCAGCAGACTTTCGTTAAAATGTCACCTCATCCTGGGATTTTTACCTATCTGTGGTTTTGAAATTTACTTAAATATCTGTTTAAAATAACACTTTCTCCTGGACTGGGGAGATGACTCAGTAAAGTGTTTGCTGTGTCAGCATGACAAGCTGAGGTTAGATACTCAGAACCCACAGAAAAAGCCTGGTGTTGGGTTGAGGGGCAGGAAAAGAGATGGCTCAGCAGTAAAAGCATGTGCTGCCAAGTGTGAAGCCTTGGGTTTGAGTCCTATGACCCACATGGGGAAAGAAAGAATTGACTCCTACAGGTTATTCACTGATCTCCACATGTATGACATGGTATGCCCACACCCTCCCCCCACAAAAAATCAAATATAATTCTTTTCTTAAAGCCAGCACTTAGGAGGTAGAGACAGGAGGATCCTTGGAACTTGCTGGCCACTCATTCTAGTCAAATTGGTGAGCTTCAGGTTCAAGGCAAGACTCTGTCTCATAAAACGAAGTGGGTGGTAATTGAGAAAGACATCAGACTTCAGCCTTGACCTCCACATGCACGTGCACATAGGTGCACACACTCCCAGTGCACTCACTTGCACACACACACACACACACACACACACACACACAGTGTTCTAATGAATAACTTGGAAAGAAAAAATAGCCAATAAAATCTCTCCCAAAGAAAGTTCATAGGTTCTATACTGCAAGATACTTGAAAGCCAAGTAGGCAGAATGAGTGTATGATGTATCCCAAAGTAAAGACACAATGGATTTGTCAAGCTTAGAGACCATCCAACACTGGCAACAGAACACAAATTAACATAAAATGAGCTATAAAAGGAGAATCAGCAATGTGTCTGATCTGTTGAGTCCTAGAATATTTTGACTGTTGAAACTGTTGAAGTATTTAGGATAATCAAGGGCCCCCACCACCACAAACTTGCCCACTGCTCATGCTAAAACAAGATTCCTTCATGCAGAATAAAATTCATAAGTAAGATGTCTCTTAACTTGCTACCCAAAGCTGCTTAGTTTAGAACATTTCTTTGTGTGTGTGCATATATGTTCATATGTGCATCTATATGTGTGTGGATATTGCATATATGTGTGAAGAGTAGAGATCAATGTCAGATGCCATTCTCAGTCGCTCTCTGCATTAGTCACTTTCCTATTGCTGTGATAGAAACACCATGACCAAGGGAACTTATAAAAGGAAGAGTTCATTTGAGTTTACAATTCCAAAGGGGCAAGAGTCTATCATGGTGGGGAGGCATGGCAACAGAGGTGGCTGGAGTAGGAGCAGAAGCCAAGTTCTCATATCTTCAAGGAGGCATAGGAAGCAAGAGATCCACTTGAGATCTGTCAAGGCTTCAGAACTCTCTAAGCCTACCCCCAGTGACATGCATCCTCCAGCAAGCCACACCTTCTAAGACCTCCCAAAACAGCACCACCAACTGAGGACAAAATGTCCAAACACTTGGAGCCTATGGGGGACATGCTCATTCAAACCACCACACTCTCCATCTTATTTTTTTTGAGACTGAGTTTCTTATTTAACCTAGAGCTCACCAATTCACCGAGGCTGGCCAACCACTATCAGTCTCCTTGGGCACACTGCTGGGCTGGTTTTGTTTTTATTGTTTACGTGGGTTCCGGGATTTGAACTGAGGTCCAAGTGCTTGCACAGCAATCACTTCACTGACTGAACTATTTCCCCAGCCTCTAGTTTAGAATTTTTCTTAAAATAATCAAAGTATGAAAGAAAGAAACAAAACAAAGAAAGAAACTGCCTTGATACTGCATGGCCTTCAGAGATCATCTTACACTACCTCCTCTTACCCAGAATAATTTGTAAAACACTCAACTAGTATTTTAGGCAAGAAAAACTCCTTGGTCTGTTCCCATGTTCCATCTCTTCCACCTATTCCCTTAGGCAGGAGGCCTCCCATTGCAGGGATCCACTCACAGCCATCCTTCTGTTCATCCCGGGTCCCGTGGTGATTGGTACCATACCTTCTCAAGGCTGGACTATAACCAGAACTACTGTCATAGCACAAAAGCACATCGCACAGCCATTCTTCTGCACATGTGCCTTCCAGCAGGTATCTTTCACCCTTGGAAGCACTGATGTTACTGGGTGGAGGATGAGGGAAGACCTCATAAAACTTTCACCTGGTGCAGCATCCCACTGGAAGGAATCTACATTCCTCTGCCCTTCATCCCCTTCCTGGAGCAGATGGCCATTGCTACTTGTTACAGAGATGAACCAATCGCTGGAACATGAATGGAAGAATACACTGGTACCTGCCACCTAAACTATGAATTCTATTCTTTGGCAAGCTCCACTGTCTGACTCTCACACTTCTATCAAAGGGGTTTTCATTTGTGTAATGGTTTTTGCACTAATGCTGATGAATAACCCATAACTAAAACGTCAGACTTTCACAGAGGAGCATGAGTAGGGAGCCCTGGTAGGCGTTTGTGAAGGATGGGGATTACATCCCAGCTCCTCAACTTCTGAAAGCATATTTGGCCAGAAAGCACATACTCTGCTACCTCTCCTGGTTCAACCTATTTGAAGTTTGTCACTAATGATCAGGGCTTGATCAGAGGATTCACAGAGGAAAATATATGTCTGTAATATTAATACAATGCAAAGTGATTTCGATCTTGAATGAGACAAGTCAGAAGCTTGGTTTCTCCAAAATAAGTCAGGTGGGCACTGAGGACAATAGTGTTTTCCCAACATCATGAAAACCACGGGCTCCAGCCCTTTCAAAGATGATCTTCACCATAAATGATGGTGGACATTGGTCATTTGAAGGTCACCATGAAAAGCAGATGACAGGGCCTTTCTTTGCAAATGTTGTTTGAATGTTTACGTTCTGCCTTGGACATTAACATCTATATGGTTTTCTCTGTAGAACATAATCTCTCTTCAACTCATGTGAGATGTTTCATTAGGCAGCTGCCCCAGTCAACACAGTAGACAGGGAGCAAGACAGTTGATTGATCGAGTAATGACTTCATTAATTTTGTATTAGTCCATTTTCTATTACTATAAAAAATACTGGAGGCCAGGTAATATATAGAATTTTATTGGCCTTATGATTCTGGAAGCTGAAGAGTCCAAGAGATGGAGCCACCATCTGCCAAGCATTTAGCAGGGGCTTTTGTCCTTCATCATAACACAATAGGGGGCCTCACATTGCAAGAAAAAGCACAGCTCAGGTTGCCCCCCTTTTATAAAACCGATGATACCATCCTGTGCTACCTACTCTCAGGACTCAGTCAATCATCCTCACCTCACAATGACCCCACCTCCAAATACCATTGGTACATGAATTTGGGGGAGTTTCAAATACATGAATTTTTCAGAACACATCAAACTATATCACATTTATTTAATTATTAATTATTTAATTGTTTAATTACTTATCACCCAAACAAATGGAAAAGCCACACAATAAAGCCAAAGATAATATAGTTTATCAAGCTTACATTCTAGTTGTGAATAGGAATGAGGGGTGAATACACATAGGATGAAATACACATAAACAAGGGGTATGTGTTCTAGTCACAATGAAATAGGGTCACATGGGGAGAGTGATCTCTATAGACTGAGTGGTCAGAGGAAGACTATAGAAATGATATTGAGGCTTTGTGGAATGCTGGACTTGATGTTAAGAAGATCAGGTCGGGGCAGAGGGATGACTCAGCAGTAAAGAGAAAGTACTGTTTTAATAGTACTGCTCTTGCAGAGGACCTGAGTTCAGTCCCCAGCACTCACACCGGGTAGATCACAGTCACCTGCAACTCTAGCAGCACAGAATCTGACATCCTCTTCTGGCCCCCATGGGCAGTTTCACTCATGTGCGCATAGCCACATACATACATACATACATACATACATACATACATACATACACACAATTTAAATGAAAATAAATCTTTCAGAATACCAATTCAAGTATTTCTGGGATATATCAGCAAGTAAAAAGACCCATGATGAGAAGCAAGGTTGACTTAGAAACATGGACCAGAACAGTAGGAGGTAACAAAAGCATCAAGAACCAAGTCATGGAGGCCTTGCAATGAAGATGACAACTGTGGCTTCTGTTCTCTTGATGTGAAACAATTGGAATGAGCCATGATTTGACAAATGCCTTTAAAGCACTATCCTGGCTGGATGTGGGGGCAATTACCAGAAGCAACAGTATTGTAAAACTCTGAAATAGTCCCAAGGATGATGGTGTTTGTCTTAACATGGTGACTCTGAAGGAGTGAAGGATGAGTGAGGAAGAGCCTCCAGAACTTGCTAAGGATAAGATGTGGTAGATGGAAGCTGGTGGAGAAGAGAGCTTGACTCCCTACCTTTGGGCAGAACTACAGTGAAAGCAACTTCAGCAAGGGTGAGATGAATCTCAAGGGCGTTGTACTGACCTGGGTCAGGGCAGCTTCGGCAAGGCACAGATTCCACAGCTAAACTCCAAGCACCGTTATCTACGGTTGTTACAGCTGTTTATGACTGACAGAAAATACCAGCACAAAACTAAAACGATATTGATTCAGTACTTAATATCCTTTACCTGGCACTCTGAAGGAGCAATTTTACATTCTATAGCCAAACCACATCAGGCTTCTATTTGTCTTATTGGTTTCTGTGGGAAACAGGAGGAACCAAATCCCATTCCTGACAGAATGATAAGGAACTGTAGGACAGAACCTTAACAAGAGAGCTCTCGAGAGCTGCTGGAAATTGAGGTGAAGAGCCCATTCATTATGTATCATTCTTGATACGAAAGAACACACATTTCATCATTTGTATAGAATCTGGAAGTGCAAAGAGAGACAGAGGGGAAGGCCCCCAACAGGTATTTACTGGGTGCCCAACATGAGACATACATTGCACTGAGCACAGAACAGAATGCTCTCTCCTCTTGCACTTATGATTCTCTGGATTATTTATTGGACACAATCTTCAAAGCATCCCCAGTGTCAAAGAAAAATCATGAGCACAATGTAATACTTTGGATTTGAAATGTCCTCAAAGGCCATGTGAAAAAACTTGATTGCCAGCCTGACTGTGCCAATGGAAGGTGCTGGAAACTGGTAGGTGGAGCCTAGTTGGACAAAGTAGGCCACTGAGGGCATAACCTTGAAGGATATATTGGTTAATTAACCTTGAAGGATATATTGGTTAATTAACCCCTTCCATTCCCTTTCTTTGCTTCCCAGCTACCATAAGGTGAACAACTTTGGCTCTGCCACACACTTCCCCACATAATGCTTTGCCTTGACACAAACTCAAGGTTACAGAACAAGGTGTCTATGGTTTAAAGGCAGGAGGCAGAATAAATCTGTTCTCCATTGAAGATGTTTACCTCAGCTATTTTGACACTTCAGTGGAAAGTTAAGTAATATAGACAGCTGGTACTGAGAAATGGAAATGTTGTGACTGTATCTGACAATGTTGACTGAAGGAAGTTGTAAAAAGTTGCAGATGCAAGCTAGACAAAGTTTGGAGCCATAACCAATGGGTGACTCGGGTGAGATATCATGAGAGCAGAATCCTGGCAAGCATACAGACAGTGACAGCAAAGTTCAAGTGGGTTCATGAGGGAATGAAGACATTAGTGGGGAGTAGACTGGGCATGCCTTTTGTCACCTTCTGACAAAGAACTAGTCCACATTTTATCTATGCCTTGAGGCTTCAGCTGTTGGAAAGTGACAGACTGATTTATCTGGCAGATAAAATTTCAAGACAGAACATTCGGGTTTTAGCATGGATATGAGGAGCTAGTTTTAGTCAGATTTACAGTGAGAATCAAAAGCAAAAAGTAGGAAAAGTTTCTGAAAACATATTTTTCCTAATGTTTTATATAGTGTGGAGAATGAACAATAATCTTACTTTGAGTTTTGAATGAGTGAATTTATTAAGTATACAGCAAGCCAAAGTAAGGATAAATAGCAAGAAATAGATGATAGGTTGGCAGATAGATGATAGATGGATCGATAGATAGATGATAGATTACTGATAGATAGATGATAGATGATAGAAAGATTAGGTGATTGATAGATGATAGATGATAGGTAGATAGATGGATGATAGATGATAGATAGATGGATAGATAGATAGATGATTGATAGGTAGATAGATATATGAGAGATAGATGATAGATAGATAGATAGATAGATAGATAGATAGATAGATAGGAGAGAGAGAGAGAGAGAGAGAGAGAGAGAGAGAGAGAGAGAAACATTATCAAATCAGGTTCTCAAAACACCTGACAAAACATGATCGGGGAAGCTGAGGCAGTCAGCTGGAACTGCCACTTGATCTTTCTCTCCATGTCTGAGCTTCCAGGTTCACATCCCCACTGCAGGCATTTTTGTATCGTGAGCTAAACAACAGGAACCTCTGTAGGAAACGGTTTAAGTCTTAGAGTTTTCAAGGGCTGCTTTGCTGTCCTCTTCCTTCCCTGGCACAGAATTTTGGAGGGGGACAGTCTATTTCCAGACAAGGAACCTGGGAGGATTCTTTGAGACAACCAAGTTTGGGTCTGAAATGGGGGGGAAGAGCCAAACGTGCTTCCAGAACTAGCTTCCCAGTGAGACCAAACAGTACATGACACAGTTTACCAGATAGGAGTTTATCATGATAATGTGTATTACACACAGAAAAGGAACACTGCTAATGCCATGGATTAAAGGATTCAACTGTTAAAGAAATCTGATCAGTAAAACAAACAGGGGCTGGGGAGACAGCTCAGCGGTTAAGAGCACTGGCTGCTCTTGCAGAGGACCCGCATTCGATTCCCAGTACCCACATGGTGGCTAAGAACCATCCTTAATTCCAGTTCCAGGGAAATCCAACACCCTCTTCTGACTTCCCCGGCATTGCACGACATGAGTGCACTCACATATATGCAGACGATACACTTGTACACATGCGAAAAGATAAAATAAAGTGTGTAGAAAAAAACACTTTGAACTGGGACAAGAGGAAAAAAATCCTTGAGAGCCTCTAAAAACTCAACAGCCCCAACCATCACAGGCTCCAAGAATCTCTGTTGAGAAAAGAGACCCAGGGTGCCCTGCACATACAGGACTACCTAGTGAATTGTCTCCTTAGGATTTGTTTCCCTGTGTTCCATCATGTAGGTCCCTAGAGGCTGCTGCAGCTTAGGATAAAACAAGCCCTGGTGACAGAGTTCACTCTGGCCACAACGTTGGCATCCTCTTTGTGGAGCTGGTGTGGCAGGTATGCAACGGCACAAAGGAGTTACAAGATCACGAACGTTTCCATCCAGATTTCAAGGCAAAGCCTAAAAGGTCAGGCAGGGCTAGAAGTCCCTGCAAGCAGTCCCTAAAAGGGTGCTATCTGAAGCTTTGCCATTTGAAGGCATAGCTGCTTTGAGATGCCGGGAGTACAGCATGTCAGCTGAGGGAAAACAGCAGGGGTAGCAAGCAGGACCAGCCAAGAAAGAACGCAGGAGCTGCAGCTAGCTAAGTCACAAGGGAAGAGCAGCTGAAGCCGCTGGCACTCACAGTGCACAGACTGGCAGGATGGTGTTTGTCCTGCTGGGTTTCGGTCTTGTTTGATCCAATCCTTTGTTTCTAATCTTACTGGAATGGGATTTTTAACTCTGTGTCATTATATGTTAAAAAGAGGTAACTTTTTAATTTTTTTAAAGCAGGATCACAGATAAGCATTCACTTTGAATCTCAGGGCAGACTTTGGATGTTAAAGAAAAGCTGGAATGTTTTAGACTTTGGAGGATTCTTACATATGAACTATATTCATTCTGCATGAACATGAGTCTTCGGGTACCAGGAAAAGAAGAAAATTTTGTGGCTTATATCTGAACTACCTGGGTGCAGACAGATAGTGCCATTGGGCAGTGGTGGAAACTTTAGGCGGTAGATGCTTTTTGCACAAGTACATCACTAAGAATGTGTCCTTGGGAGTCTGGACCCTTTCTGTTTTCCTTGTTTTTCCAGGAGGTAAGTAACTCTGCACCCAGTAAAACCCCTGTGCTGCTCTGCTTCATCAGGAGCTCGAGGTAACCACGAAAAGTGAACATGGACTGAGCCGTTTGAAACCATGATCCAAAACAAAACTCTCTCCTTTCAAGTTATCTCAGTATCAGGAAGGTGACTAACACACATAGAAAGCTCTGAAGAGCTATCAAGTCCCCCGCAGAAGCATGTAGCCCGGAAATCTGTTCTAGTTGTGAAGGGGAAAATAATGAACACCACTTTACATAGAAGCCTTAACCAATCTAAAAATTCAAATTCCAAGGCCTGTCATTGCCCCATACCTAGATAACTGCAGAGGAAACAGTTCTTAAATGCAGAAAACTAGACCATTAACTTCTTTAACACAAAGGACAAAATGATTTCAAGTCAACTGCTCTAGGTAGGGACTCTGAGTTTTCCTCGTCACACCCACAGTGCTAAACTCACAAGATTTGCTCAACAAATATTTGCTTAATGAAACTAACAACTTGAAAGGAGGAGAAAAGCAACCCTCCATTTGCTGGAACATTACAGCTAAAATGACAGCAAGTCTCACTGAAAGGTAATCATGTATAAGTGTTCCAATAAAACTCAAATTGGGGTTTTATATGAAATCAAATGAGAGTCTTTATGACTGAACACCCAAGATGCCTCACAGGCATGTAGCAACTGGTATAAGGAGACATGATTCCTGCCACTATTGACTAACAAGCTGAACCTCATTGAACTTCAGAGTCTTATTCACAGCCATCTGATGCTGTAGTTACATAACTAACAGGGCATTGCCTTCATTTCAGTCCACCCACGTTCACTCAAAGACTGGCTCAGACAGGCTCAGGGCTGCACCACACTACTGAAAGCATTGTATTGAATTGCATCTGATGCATAGCATTAAAAAATGTGCATGTGGGTATGTCTGTGTATATGTGTGTGTGTGTGTGTGTGTATGCGGTGTGCATGTGTGTATGCTGTGTGTGTGTATGCTGTGTGTGTGTGTGTGTGTGTGTGTGTGTATGCTGTGTGCATGTGTGTATGCTGTGTGTGTGTATGCTGTGTGTGTGTGTGTGTGTGTGTGTGTGTATGCTGTGTGCATGTGTGTATGCTGTGTGTGTGTATGCTGTGTGTGTGTGGGTGTGTGTGTGTGTGTGTGTGTGTAGGTGCCCATAGAGGCCAGAAGAACATGTCAGATCCACTGGAGGTTACAGGCAGTTTTGAACAATGCAATATGGGTGCTGGGAATCGAACTCTGGTCCTCTGGAAGAGCAGTAAGTGCTCTTAACTGCTGAGCCATCTCTCCAGCCCCTGATACATAGCACTTAAGGTGCATATTACTGATGGATGCTGAGTATCTACCCTGCCTTCCTTTTGTGAAAGTGTTATAGATTCACTGCAGGCAATCCCTGTTTCCTATATGGTTTAGATATTGCTTACAGCACTTCATGCATCTCTCTTCTAAGGTAGTCACATGGCTAGCTCTGCCCAATCAGTGCACCTCAACTTTCTGTCCCTGGTAGTTGGTTTAGCACTGAAACCCACCCAATGTGACCTAAACTTGGTGCATTAATGTGAACTATTGGAAAAAGGTAGGTTATTTTCACTGAGATTCACAAAGATGGCAAGATATAAATCTGAAATCATCAATACTCATCTCAGTAAAACTCAACTGATAATAAACATAACACAAGGGAGGGTAGATTTAGGTATGCCTATGAATTAATCAAGCCATTAAATTGAGTTATTCAATATATAATTACATACAAATTGTATATTATGTGTAAATTAGGATATAATTTAATTAAACCTTGATATAGTTTAAGTTTGAAGTGTCTCTTGAGGCTTGGTCCCTAGCCTTGGCATTAGTGAGAGATCGTACAACCTTTAGGAAGCAGAGCCTAGCAGAAGGAAAATGGACTGGGGACTGGAGAGATGGCTCAGTGGGAAAAGCATTTTCTATACATTCATAAAGATGTGACTTCATATCCCCATTACTAACATAAAGCTGGGTGGGGTAGCATGTATCTGTAATCTTGGTGCTCCTACATCAAGATGAGAGGCAGAGATACAAGAATCCATGGAAGCTCATAGGCCAGCTAGCCAAGCACACACAGCCACAACCAACACAAGAGAGACACATTGACATACTTTGGACACAGGACTTGGAGCAATCAAACTAGAACTGATCTAGAAGCCTCTTCCCAGAAGACTAGGTCTCGTAGATTCTGAGGATGCTAAGCCAATGGAGAAACTAATGAATGGTTCTACCCAGCTGTAAAGCTTAATAAACACAACTATCAAACATCAAACTATCTCTTTTGGTAAAGTAGTGACACTTTTATTTTAGGAGTAATCAGCAGCTCTCTAGTGGACTTAAGGCCCACTCAGTGGGAGGGAACTCATGTGTGGTACTGTAAACATAGCCAAATACACATGGCTGGAAAGTTCATAGATCATGGAGAAAAACATATCCATACACAAATGCAACTTCTTACTATATAACATCAAACTATCTCTTTTGGTAAAGTAGTGACACTTTTATTTTAGGAGTAATCAGCAGCTCTCTAGTGGACTTAAGGCCCACTCAGTGGGAGGGAACTCATGTGTGGTACTGTAAACATAGCCAAATACACATGGCTGGAAAGTTCATAGATCATGGAGAAAAACATATCCATACACAAATGCAACTTCTTACTATATTCTAAATATATATATATTTTTTTTCATTACAGACAAGTATACTTCTTACCATTCATCAAAAAAATCTTGTTTTTGCAACAGATGAAGACTATTACAGAGTTTCACAACTGGTCAAATGCATAATGAGTATCTGTGAGATGCCCAGTCCAAACTGACACACCTAGCAATGCAGCCACTACAACTTAGGCTCAGGGAACATAGCAGAACAGGGATCAGAAAGAATATTAATATATCTCTGCGCTCTCATCAGCAAAGCTTCCTTATGCAATGGATAGTGATTAACACAGAGAGCCACAACTGGCCAAAGTATAGAGAACAAGAGACTGCAGAATGCTTGTCCCTGGGTAGAACTCCTATATAAAACCTCTGCCACCCAGTTCAGGGATTATTGTAAAGAAGGAGCAGAAAGGCTGTAAGAGCTACAGGTGATGGAAGACCACAAGAAAGTTTTCTAGGAAGCTTGGAAATTGTTCATATGAACTTACAGCAATGGTGACGGCATGCACAAGACCCACACAAGTTCAAACCAGACAAAAACCTATCGTAGAAGTGTGGAAATGGGTAAAAAAAAACCCTATCTTAGCTGAGAAATTAGTGGAAACTGATGAATACTGGGAAAGAGTTCGCTTTCTTTAAGGGAGTGATGCTAGATACATTGTCCAGTGAATGGACTCATACCAAGGGACATTTGGGGACACAAACTTGGTTTGATAGACCTTAACATATATTACAGAATACATAAAACCCAATGGGGGGCTATGGAGGAGTAGATAAAAGAGGGGGTGTAAATATGATCAAGATGTATTGTATGAAATTCACAAAAATTCAATTGAAAATAGAGAGCCTGTTTCAAACAAGATAAAGGCAAGCACTAGCACCAGAGACTGTCTTCTGACCTCCACACACTTCATACCTGAACTCACACACACAAACATCATATGTACATATAGTAAATAAAGCATAAATAAATACATAAAAGAAACTTAAGTCACCCAGCAGTGTGCCCTTGCAGAGGGTATTAGGACCCTGGTCCCTCCTCACCAAGTCCCTCTCTCTGTTCCTTCCCTCCCAAATCTTTCCCTCTCTTGCCTTACTGGTAATCGTAAGACAGGCAGTTTTGCTACAACACATACTTACCACCACGTATTTGGTCTCATCTTGGGCCCAAACCAACAGCACCAAGTCATCACAGACTGAAATTGAAATCTCTGAAATCAGGGTCCACAAAAAAAAAAAAGCTTTCCTTCTTTAGTACCTGACTTTTCTCAGATATTTTGTCACAGCATTAGAAACCTGACTAATACAAACCTCTGGGGTGTAATTCAGGGACAGCTGGTAGAGAGCTGGAATCATAAAGAAGAGTCCACAAAAAGAAACAGCAAATGGTAAAATCCAGATTCCAGAGAAAGGAGGGTTTCCAGAAGCAGATAGAAAGCAAAAATACAAAGTGCCCAGCTGGACTTGAATTAACATTGGTGAACTCTCATAGACTATTTAGGCCATACTGATGCTAATTTAAAATTAACTGAATTTCAGTCAGTTTTCTGTATCTTCTCTGACAATCATCAGGCTAGAGAAGTAGTAGATTAGCTTTCTGAACCCAGCTGGGCCAAGGTGCGTTACATACTGTGAAACTGTAACCATCCATCATCTCTCCCATTAATTGAAAACTTTTAAAACAGAACAGTTGGGACTGGAGAGGTTTTATGAGCATCAGTTGCCCTTGCAGGGGATCTGAGTTCAGTTCCCAGTACCCACATGGTGACTAACAACCATCCATAACTCCAGTTCCAGGGGACACAACACTCGCTTCTGGACTCCACAGGTATTACACTGTGCAGTTATGAGTGCACTTACATAAATGCAGGCAAAACATTCACACACTTAAAATAAAATAAATTTTTAAAATTAAGCTCAATGTCATTTTGGGCTACATAGAAATTTGTAAGCCAACCTGGGCAACAAATCAAAGTACAATTCCAACACAGTTCACCTGGGGAACCAATGAGTTGATTGGGCTTACTTACCGAGCATGGTTGAGGTGTTACTGACAAAACATGGGTGATTCTAAAGCAGCCCCACTGGAAAGTTTATACCAAGTGTAGATAATGGCTTCCCCATAGCAACACAGATGAAACCCCTTCACCTGGTCTTCCCCAGCCTCTACACTCTAGTCCCAGCCCTATAACTGGAGACCACGTGTAATTAAGGCAGAATTTCACACAAATGTCTGGGAAGAGTGGCTGGAATACCAGATGTAGGTCCTGGCCCCATCCTTCTATGAGGGAACATCAGCAGTCTATAAGTCCAATCATGAGGGACTCTTGCAAGTAACATTCTTGATGTCAGGAAGATGGTGGCAGTTTGGGAGGATGGTATCTCACAACAAGAACACAAATGAAATAACCATCAAATGTACCTGAGGATTTAAACAAACACCCTCCTCATCTTAAACACAGGAAAGCTCAGGGAAGTATGGCAGCCCAGGTTAGGTAGGACAGTGGTAGTTGCCACCCACAAGGAAGGTCCCAGATTCTCCTCACATTCCTGGCTTGTCCCGGCTTGCCTGTTGCCTTCTTCCACCATTGCTTCGGGATCTGAACATCTTGCCACACAGCTATGTCAAAAGGCAGCCTTTGCTCATTATGTCTGTTTGAAGGTCATGAAATCTGTTAAAGGCACCCTCAGCAGAACCCTCATATCCCATGGTAAGAACAAAATTCACCTTAGAAAAATTCTCGGAATGGACATGTTTTATAATTAGTCAAAATGTTCTATTATCCAACAGGCTCCTGGATGCCAGGCCTTTTAACAAAATGTCCTATTAGTGGAGTGGACGGTAAGGTGAGGGGGTAGGTAAGCTGGGGCATCTAAAACCACATGTCCTAAGAAGCAAAAGAAACTCCTATTGGGACATGAAGGATTACTTATTTTTAAAAGATATTCTAGAAAATCTGGGCTGGAGATGGTAGAATGTTTGCCAAGAATGCACAACACTCTGGGTTTGATCCCCAACACATCATAAAACCAGACCTTAGGGTTCACACCTATAATCCCAGTCCTTGGGAAGTGGAGACAGGAGGATCAGAAGTTTAAAGTCATCCTTGACTACATGGAAAGTTCAAGGCTAACTTGGGATATATGAGATATTACCTCAAAAAAAATTTTTAAATGGAAAAAAGTGGGGACTAGAGAAATGGCTCAGCCATTAAAAGTACTTACTGATCTTTCAGGGGAAAGAATTTGGTTTCTAGCACCCACATGGAAGCTAATACTCATCCTTAACTCGAGTTCTGGCACCAGTCACATATGTTGTACACTTGTATACGTGTGGGCCAAACACTCATACACTTAAAATAAAAATAAAATCTTTAAAAATTAAATGAGATTCTAAAAAATAAAGCAAAAATTAAATGAAAGAAAAGGAAAGTCTAGGAAATTAGATGGAATAATGGAATGAATCCTAAAGACAGTCCTGAACCTGAACCCTACCTTGGTTCTATGACCGGAGGTAGGTCCCCCCATTTTATTCTGCCAAAGTTCCAGTGTTTAAAACAAAGAACAGAGCCCCTAACTTGTGGGCTCTGTAGAGAAGATGAAATGACCCCACACAGGTCAAGCGTTCATCATAAAGTCATCCATATGGAACATCCCTAGCAATGGCTGCTAGCATCATCCTGAAAGACGTAGCCAGCGAAATAATGGCAGTATCTCCAAGTGAAGAACAATATGGGCTCTTTGAAATGCTTAAAATGAGTGAGTTCCAAAGATAGCTGGCATTACTAATTCCTCTGGGGATGCCTTCACTCTTGGGCACTTGTCTTCTTCCCCTCAGGCTCCAGAGGTAACCCTCTGAGCCCAAGTCTGGACCAGGGGAGATGGAGTGAAGAGTTTGTCAGTTACAAACTGATTCCTACTATGATTTGCTTTGAGAGCCTGATGCCATTTCACCTGGGCCATGGAGCAGCTGGCAGACACAATTTCTTCTGATCACTGCTGATTGGGATGTTTCTTAACTGATAACTTAGAGATTAAGAGTCCTTTCTTCCATGACCAAGTCTTTAAAGTGGTTTATATGAGCAAGGAAAAACTCCCTCTGGATCATAAAACTCACATGACGCATTCCCAACTCTGTTTGTGCAGCAGCCTGCCCTCTGGCCTTCTTGTCTCATTATCCAGACCACCAGGATAATTTCCCCCAATCACCCAGAAACTCCCAGATATCAAGCCCTGGATGGCACAATAGTCTTTCATTATAAAACCACCATTCCGTGTCTTAGTTTCTCATGGCTTGCCTCAGAGGCTCCAGAGGGTCATAGAGCAGATCATGAGGGCTAATTTGCCACTGGACAGGACTCTGCCTAGCCTCCAAACTTTCAAAGAGCAGGCTGCTGCCTATTAGTGGGTAGGGACGTTGAGGATAATGTTTACCTCTCAGACACTCCAAATTCCTAGAAGAGTAATTAGCTAATATTTTCTTTGCTTGACCGTGCATTACATCTCTTCCTTGACATTTACATCCATGCTTAGTCTCCCTCCTCTTGATTCCAACATCAATATTAGATTTCTGCCCAGGGCAATGAACAGCCAGACAGTGTCTAAGAACTCACAGACTGGGGGTGAGGACATGGGCTGGCCAGTCAAGGGTTTTCTGTGTAAGCATGGGGATTCTCAGCACCCACATACAAGATGGGTTTGGTGGCACACACCTGTGATCCTAGCATTACAGAATTTGAGACAGAAGGATCCCTGGGGTCACTGGTCAATCAGCCTAGCCAAATCAGTCTGAGATTCAGAGAGCAGTCCTGTCTCAAAACACAAGGTACAAAGTGGTAGAAGGAGACTCCTCAAGTGGGCTTCTGGCCTCCACACAAAGGCACATGCATGTGCCTAGTCTCTCTCTCTCTCTCTCTCTCTCTCTCTCTCTCTCACACACACACACACACACACACACACACACACACACACACACACATACACACATACACACACACACTAGTAGATTTACTCAAGAGTCTCATGTTCATACTTGCTGGCTTCCACTTCCCTTCCTATTTTCCAGTAAAGACCTCACAGAAAATGAAACCTCTGCCCCTGTCATCACAGACGTAGTATCTGAGTCTTCCTGTACCATATCCAACCTGCTGTTGAGCAGCCTGCAGCTCACCTGCTGACTCAACATGTCGTTCCCTGGTTTGTAAGCATCATCTCAGTCATCACATGTTAGTGACCTTGCCACCATCATCTTCCCATTGACCTTGGGAAGGTCATCAGCCCTGTGTTACAGATGAGCAAGTTGAGGCTGAGAGTAAAGTGATGCATGATGTCACAGGTTTAGTCAAGGCCAGCTTTAGTCAAGGACCCACAATCACACTGACTGTGTAGTCCACAGTATCACCGGATGACTATGCCCATGGCTTTCTATGAACTTCTCCTGATTTTGAATCTACAGCCCCTTCTTTTTTGAAAGATCTTTTTTTAAATTTTGATTTATGTGTGTGTGTGTGTGTGTGTGTGTGTGTGTGTGTGTGTGTATGTGAATGTGTGTACAGGTGCCCTCAGTGGCAAAAAGAAGTCATCACATCCCCTGGAGCTGCGGTTAGCAGACAGTCTTCCCTTCTTATGAAAGGCCTGGCCCAGGATGCACCCCACAAAGAGGGAGACATTGAATGTTTGTGTGTCTATGTATATGTATGCATGCATATACATACATATCCATGTTCCTGTGTTCAGGTGCAAATGTGTGTGTCAGTGTACATGTGGAGGTCAGTGGGCAACCTTAGTTGTCATTTCTCAGGGGCAGTCAACCTTTGTTTATGAGACAGGCTTTCTCACTGACTTATTTCAGTGAGGCTAGGCTGGCTGGCTAGGAAGCCTCAGGGATCCCCCTATCTCTGCCTCTCTGGGGCTGGGAATATAAGCATGCACTGCCACACCTGGCTTATACATGGGTTCTGAGGGTAGAACACAGTTCCTCATGATTACAAAGCAAGTCCTTTAGCTCTCCCTCCAGCCAGTGGAGAGAGAATGGGAATTGATTCTGAAAGCCAACCCTTTATTACATCTCTGCATCCTAAACTAACATATGGTCTTTGATGTCCTTTTCTCATTGTTCACAAAAGGTTCTCTTTCTTTTAAAAAATATTTATTTTTATTCTATGTGTATGAATGTTTATGTCTGCATGTGTGTAAGTGCACCTGTGTCATGCAGTGTCAGCAGAGGACAGAAGAGGGCGTCAGATCCCCTGGAACTGAAGTTAATGGTTGTTAGCCACCATGCGGGTGCTGGGATTTGAACCTGGGTCTTCTATAAGAACAGTGAGTGCTCTTAACCACTGAGACATCTCTCCAGCACCAGGTCCTTTTTCTTAAGTAGTTCTGGGCAGATGCTGACCAATGGAAGCTCTCCAGGGCCTGTGCTCTGCTGGGGACACATGGTTTACCTCCATGAGTTACCATTTGTGGGCCATGTGAAGAGAGCCATCTGAATGTCATGCATGATTTGAAGGTGACCAAGCCAGAACCACCACGCTGCCTAGCAATTTTCAATCAAGCACTTGTAGCAAATGTTTCCACGGCCATTAGATTCATGGTCTGCCATGGGGAACAATTTCTTCTCCTAACTTATCTGGACTACATATACAAGCTTAAACACTCCACTGGGGCCTCTAAATTCTGACCCCAAACTTGAGCTCAGCTGACTTTCAAGACATGCAAGCAGCTGCTTTCTGAATTACGGCAATTTTCTTGCTTTAAGCTTGAAGTAAACGGGCTTCAGGGAGTTGCAGCATCCACTTAGGACTTTCAGATGCAGATTCAGATGAGGCAGACAGCAGCTAGTGGGGGGGGAGAGAGAGAAAGAGAGAGAGAGGGAGAGAGAGAGACAGAGAGAGAGAACCAGACACAACTGTAAAAGTGAAAGCATGCATGTGCAGGATGGAGGGGGAGGGGAGGGAAATAGATAATAAGAGACAAGGGAAATTATGGATTTGCAGGAAAATGGATGAAACTGGAGCATAGTATCAGTGAGGCAACCCAGACTCAGAAAGATGAACACTGAATATTCTCTCTCCTATGTGGAACCAGACTTCTACTTAGCTTCCTCTGTGTGTGTGTGCATGTGTGTGTGTGTCTGTGTATGTGTGTCTGTGAATGGATGTGTGTATGTATGTGTCTGTGTATATGTGTGCATGTGTGTGTGTGTCTGTGTATGTGTGTCTGTGAATGGATGTGTGTATGTATGTGTCTGTGTATATGTGTGTGTGTATGTGTGTGTCTGTGTATGTGTGTCTGTGAATGGATGTGTGTATGTGTATGTCTGTGTATATGTGTGCATATATATGTGCGTATGTGTGTGTGTTTGTGTGTGTGTGTATCTGTGTGTGTGTCTGTGTGTGTGTCTGTGTATGTGTGTCTGTGAATGGATGTGTGTATGTATGTGTCTGTGTATATGTGTGTGTGTATGTGTGTGTCTGTGTATGTGTGTCTGTGAATGGATGTGTTTATGTGTATGTCTGTGTATGTGTGTGTGTGTGTGTGTGTGTGTGTGTGTGTGTGTGTGTGTTTATGGGGGAGTGAGCATCTGTTGAGCCAAGAAAACTAGAACGAGACCCATAAGAGGAAAAGAAGAGTCTTTAAGGGAGAGGGGAGGGTGACAGAGCACTTGTAATATGAAATGCAAGGAGAAACACTGGGGATAGAAGGATCTAAGTGGAGATGGGAAGGCAGAGCAAGAGTGACCCAGCAGAACCACATCTGCATGAAAATGCATAAAGAGACCTGAAACTCTGTAAACCACCTGAAAACTTTTCAAGAAAAGAGAAACAAGTAGACTGTCCTCAGCTTCTCACTGGTCTAAGTTTATTATCAAAGCGCCTACAATTATATTAATCCACTGAATTGGCTCTGACACACGATTCTATTAGTATAGTCCGTCAGCTCTGATAGAAACCTAAATCCTCCCCACCACCCTGACTGGGCAATAAAGGAAAAGCCACAGCGTATATGACAAATTTATATAAAGTTGTGGAAGTGTGAAAATTATTTAGAAACCCAAGGAAGAGCTTTTCACTTTGAAAGAGTGGCTCATTAGCATACAGATATTCAGCCATGTAAATTAAACTTTTTTTCCTCTTTTGAAGCAAGCGACTTCTGTACCATCCTAACGTTCCTCAAGGGTTGCAAGAAGGTCATCCAAGTCGAAGCAGAAACACAAAGGGTGGGGCTGCTGGATGATTCCTCCTTCTCCTTCTCCTCCTCCAGCTCCTCCTCCTCCTCCTCCTCCTCCTCTTCTTCCTCCTCTTTTTCCTCCTCCTCCTGCTCATCTTCTTCCTCCTCCTGTTCCTCCTCCTCCTCCTCCTCCTCCTCCTCCTCGGCCTCACACGCACTCCTCAGCAACATCAGAGAAAACAAGTGAGCCCTAGAAAGCCAATGTGTTCCTCTCTACTCTCCACCCACTCTGTGTTTTTCCTGGCTCATAGCAGAAACTCATTAGTACCTCCCCTCTTCCAACAAGCACGTCTGTTTCTAGGGGAATGATCACTTGGGCCGGGAGCTATTAGGTAGAGGAAGACAGAGCATTACATAACAACCGAGGGGAGAGGACAAATTTGAATCCACAAAGGAAGCAGTTTCTAGGTCCTTGAAGGATGAGGATCAACTCAGAGGACATTAAGGAGATGTTTATCTTGTTTACTACAGATGAGAGCTCATAGGAGGAGAAGGGACTTGCTCAATGTGCATGCATGGCATGCTGATTAGTAAGAAGCCACACTTGGGCTGCAGAGACAGTTCCTTTAGTGAAGACCTTGCCTTGCAAATATAAGGACCCAAGGGTTTGATCCTTAAAATCCAAGCAAAAAACTGGGTGTAGCAGTACATATTTGTAGTCCATTCCTGGGGAGGCAGAGCCAGGTAGATTCCCAGGACTAACTGACCAGGCAGCCTAGCCTACTTAGTGGGTTCCAGGTCAATGAAGAGACCCTGTCTTATAAAACAAAGTGAGGAACGACATTGAGATGAGCTCTGGCCTCCACACTCATACACATGTGCACCCACAGGTGCCCATATACACAAAAGGAAGTCATGTTCCCAAGTCCTGTACCCCAGTGCCCACATTCTATTTGGATTTGGTAGATTTCACAGGAAACCCTTCTGTCTACACTTACCTTGGAGAAAAGGAGCCTGGAGAGCTCTTAGGAATATGGGGTAACCAAAAACAAAAGAAAGTAAGAATTATAGTAAATGAGAATAATTCAATTACATGCCACATAACTCAAGTTCATGCAGGAGAATAACCAGGTAAATAAAACCAATGCTTCACTCATTTAAGAGCTATTTTGAGGGTTCATTGTGTGCTAAGCACAGATCTGGCTCTCAGGAATAGAGCAATAACCATGAACAAACCCCCTGCTCTCATCAAACACTATTTAGTGGTGTCTCTAAAGACAAGGTAAAGATAATAGCCACCATAAGATGATTTGGGGGGGGGGATGCATTATGCCATGTGTGGACTAGATAATATGGAGACAGACTCATGGGAAAGAAGTTACATACCTCTGAGAAGGGGCCTTTAAAGGACCCAGTAGTCATTGGGATCATTTCAGAGAAAGAAAAGAACACAGATAATCAAGGCAGGGATGGATTTTATTATTTTTATTTTCTAGAAAAGAGAGAAGTAAGTTCCAGAAGCTGAGGTGCCATCCATGTCTGGGCAGTGTTTATCTGTGCCTTGAGATTTCTATAATTTCAACCTCTCTCTGGTTTTCTCCTAGCCCTTTCAGTGTGAACCAATGATAATTCTCAAATGGTGGCACAATGCAAATACCTGGGTTACCGTCCTGGGGAGTTAGCAACATCAGGAATAGACATGACTCAGGACCCTCTCTGTAACCCCCTGATCACACCTAGTGCATTCTCATAGCCTTTCCACTGTCAGCTGCTGCTTTTCTTTCCAAGTTATCAAACCCATAATCCATGACTGTTTGTAACCAGCCAACCCCTGCCCTGCCCCATCACAGTGCACAGGGCAGAGCACCGTGTGCACAGAGAGGACAGAGCAATGCTCATTTTGGGGGACCACTATGCACTTGAATACCAGGAACTCACCAGAGTTTGACATACTCCTTTTTGTCCACCTGCACCACAATTACTGTTTGAGAAATCTTTTGTTTGGTACACATAATCAGGATGTAATTTGTGTAGTGATTTTCAGCTGGGAAACTGCTCTCATGAAGATTCTCATTTACCATCTATTAGGCCATCAAAGTTCTCCAAATACTCTCTATTCTAGCATTGTTGAAGAACAAGTATGAAGACTGAGCATCTTTCCAAAATTTTAAATGCAACAATAGCTAAACTTCTCTCTCAAGGATGTGGCTGTAGATGTAAGAATAGAAAGAAAGAATAGACAGGATCAGTGTTCTCAGTTTTGTCCAACACAGGACTAGCAGCACGCAAATGAAACATGAAAGGGAAAGAACAGGTGGATATTTTGCATGGACTTCACTGCACAGATGTTAACAGGCCTCATATAAGGTCATCAAATAATTGTAATCATTTTGGCAGCTAATGCAAAATAAAAATGTAGGACCCACTATTAGAAAATGATCAATGATTTCAGCACAGAGGCAGCGAATCATGAAGAAAAGCTGGTGTCCTAAGAACAGAAATGCAGTACACCTTGCTGGGTACTCCCAGCAAAAGCTACACCCTCACCATTACACAAGAAAGGTCATGTAATTTATCCAAGGACATCCAGCTAATAAAGGGTGCGATAAACGTTAAGTCCAGAATTCTGTGTGATCTATCCACTGACTATGCTATCACACACACATACACACACACACACACATACACACACACACTCATATACACATATGTACAAATATACACACTTAATTGATTGTAGTCTGAAAATTATGGTGACTCCCCAAAGCGCCCAAAAAAATGAGAAATCTTAATGACTTCATGCCCTTCAGAACTGCTAAGTATTTTGATTGCATTTCATTAAATTTGCAAAGTAAAACTTGATTTAAAATTCCAAGGCCCCATTTCAATGATCAGCATTTGAGGCTCCAAGGAAATGGTTGAAGCGAATGACGGGTGGGAGGCCCCCTTCCCTTTTTCTCTACTTTGTGAGCCTTGGAAATTTTTAATGAAAAATTTCATGGCACATGAATCAGTACTGGTGGGGAGGGGAACTTAATCATGATGGTGCTATTGAATTCTCAAACCGCTTCACATTACATGGAACTACTTCAAATCCCAAAGGATGCCATCTCAACTCAACCCTTGTAGATTTAGCTGATAGGCAATCTCTCCTCTCTCTCTCTCTCTCTCTCTCTCTCTCTCTCAGATAAATCAAAGCATGCCAAATGCCCTTTACCTTGGAAAGTTCCAGCTTGTTCCAGCTCCATGCTCCCTCCTAACAATGCATATCTGTTCTATTATCAGTGCATTCACAACAGTCACTCGAAGAGGACTTTATTCAGAAGGCTATCATAACTAGTTCTGTGCCAGACCCTTGGCTCCTTTTCATCCTAATTACACAGGGCACTCTCGACTTTAGGATCTCAAAATCTGGGCTAGGGAGACAGGGAGATGGCTCCGTGGGTAAAATGCTTTCTGTGTAGGTGTGAGGACCTGTGTTCAGATTGCCAGCACCCACATAAAAAGCCAGCCTGTGATCCCGCACTTGGGAGTGGAGTCAGAGATAGATGGATCCCAGGGGTTCACTATCCAGATAGTCTACTTGAATCTCAGTTCATGAATTCTAAGTTCAGTGAGCAACTGTCTCAAAAAATAAGTAGAACAGCACAGGAAAAAATCCCAACAACAGCCTTTGTCCTCCACATATGTATGCACAGGAGAGTGCACTCATACACACGCATGCACACACACACACACACACACACACATTACATACACATATACATGCAAAAGAAGATAGAGTTACATAATGGCTCACACTTGCAATTCCAGCACTTCAGGGGGCTGAAGCAGGATTGCCATGAGTTCAAGCTCATGGCTGCCATGAGATACAGAGTGAAACCCTGTCAATAAATAAATAAATAAATAAATAAATAGATGGAGATATTTAAGCTGAGCCCCAAAGAATCATGAGGCTTCCTTGCTCATAGCTGGGAGGTGAATGGTCAAAGGACTTGGGGGAAAACAAAATTCTACAGTTAGAACAAGTTTGCAGGATTTGAGCAACAGACAAAAGAAAAGGCATAGAAATGTATCAGTCATCTTTCTGTGGCTATGACAAAATACCTGAGGAAATCAACTTGAAGGAGGAATGGCTCCTTTTAGCTCACAGTTTGAGAGATTACAGTCTGAGCACTTGAGGCAGAACATCACTATGAGAGGGGAATGAGGTGTGATAGCTGCTCACCTTGTGGCAACCAGAAAGTCAGGGGAGGGAAGAGCAAGCACAGTGGATCTGGGGTAAGACACATCCTCCAAATGCACACCTTCTTTGCCTACATTCTCTAACTAGGCTCTCTTCAGATATGAACTCATCAGCAGATTCAACCATCTCTCAATGTTACCACCAGCTAGACACACAGCCTTCAACATAGGAGCCTTCAAGACACTTCCTATCCGAAGCACAAGAGGCAGCAAGAAATCATCACCAGTCGACTTGTAATTGGGAGATTTGGTGTTGGTAGGTGCTAAAGGGGGAGGTTTCTGAAAGTTGCAGGAGCAGAGCAGGAGGATCACTTAGGCAGACAGCTGCAGAACGCCCAGGAGAGACAGATCCCAGATCCTGGGGCGAGGTGGGAAGCGGTGGGTATGACTAGGAACAGATGGGTGTGGGAGTGCCTCTGAAGGTGGAAACAGCAGGATGTGTTGACAGACTGAGAGGGGGAAAGGCAATCAGTAATAATGCCCAGGTGGTTGCTCTAGCAACTGAGTGGATGACGATGCCACTTGCAGAAATGAAGATGACTTGGGGGTGTATATGGGGATTTTTTTGAGTCAGAGATGATGGAAGGCACCCTCTCTCTATACTTCATTATTTTTATATTTATACCAACCTTGGTTCCTCCTTAAAAATCATTCGATTTTCATTTTTCTTGCCGATACCCCTTCTAGGTTTGACTGCTTGGTGTATTTGAGAGTTTATAGTTTTCATTTATCTATGCATGTGGACATGTGCATACATATAGGTGCTCATGTGTGTACATGTATGTGTGTATGCAAATGAGTGGAGACCAGAGGGAAGCCTTCCTGCTCTTCATCAGTTACCATCCAACTTGCTTTTTGGGATAGGCCTCTACTTTTTCATGGGGCTGGTCACATAGGCAAAGCTGGCTGGTCATGGAGCCCCAGGAATCCATCTCTCTCCAGCATTCCAGCACTAGGATTACATGTATATATCTCAAGCCAGATTCTTTTTCACATGGGCTCCAGGGGATCAAACTCAGATCCTCACATTTGCAAGACAAGAAATTTACTGAGTAAACTATCTCCTCACCCACTTCAGGGTTTTATTTTTATTGCTGGGCAATCTTTAAATTTGACATGAACACAGGTGCACATGTAGCCACAGTTTTAAACACACACACACACACACATACACACACACACACACACACACACACACACACATACACACTCACTCACTTCAGTCTACCTCTAAATTGGAATGCTTGCATGCTAGTTAATAGTTTGCAGAACCCTGTCCAGAAAGCGCAGTCTTCTAACCTGGCTTGAGCCAGTTTCCTGTTCAGTTACTGTCTCTTGTCAGATGGGTAAAGTAAGGACAGAAGGACTCTTCTGGCTTCTTATGTGTGTTTGTGAGTATGCAAGAGTGTGTGCATATGTGTGTACAGGTATACCCCTCCCCCTCTGCATGCTCTTGTGGAGGTCGGAGGTTTTAATCAAGTGACTTACTCTTTTTTATTTTTTTATTATTTTCCCTGTTCTTTTTCTCCCCACCTTATGTTTGGAGACAGAGTTTCACTGAACCTGGAGCTCACTAATTCAGCTAAAGTACTCAGTCAGTGAGCTCCGGGGATCCTCCTATCTCTGCTCTTCCAGCACCGGAGTAAAAGTCATGTGCTACCATATCATGCCCAGCTTTTTACATGGGTGCCAGGGATCAGAACTCAAGTCCACAGACTTGTGCAGCAAGGAATTTACTGCACTAAGCCATCACTCCAGCTCCTGATTCTGGCTTCTTAAACATATGGTCCCTCATAAAGCCAATTAGCTGGACTCTGTCAGGTGGCCTCAGACTACCATCTCACCCTCCAGCCGCTGCAGAATAGATGCCTCTGGTCACAGAGGATGCCCCAGGAGAGGGCACAGCCAGATGAGCGCAAATTCATCCTCACCCAGATGAAAAATAAGTCAAAATACCTGCCCCAGGAGTGCGAATCTTGTCAGGGCCACACACAAAGTGCAGCAACACCACTAATTATTTTAAGAATTACAAAATCAGCTTGCAAAGTGTTATTCTTCCATTGGTAATTCTATTACTGTGTTCCCCCCCCCGCCCCTAAGGTTTGAAACAACTGACATATGTCAGCAACCTTGAAAACACTATGGGCAAGACATAAGAGACTCCCATTTGCAGGCGAAAAGAAGTACAATTCTCTGAAAAAGAAAATGGCTCATCTGAACTTAAATACAAGCGCTGTGGATAATATACAAAATGCTAAACAACACTCAAAGCCTTATCTCCCGGTTCACAGCCACAGTGCCCCATGCTTCTCTAGGTTCTTCCAAAGGGGAATTCATTTACAGAGTGAAAAGCAGATAGCCATTGCTCCAAGACAATAAACCCAATAGGTCCCGTAAACCACAGGAGTACAAACTCTATATTCTGCCAACCACTTGCAGAGAAGGAACTGCTCATAATTTGTTCTAATAAACATGTGAAGTCAAATGTCAAGCATCAAAAACATTTATCTGAGCTGTTAGAAATTACAGAGCCATTGTTCAGAGGGCTGTGTATAATGGAATATCCATCAAGGCCAAACAAAGGCTCCTCTTTGTCCCACTCCCCACAACAAAAACTGACAACACCATACTTTCTCAACCTCGTGGTGATGTGAGGCTGGAGTCCGTTATGAGCCACGACACGTGTCACCTCCCTCGGCTATGGACACGTTACAAGAAATTACATGGAACGCTATCAGAAAATTGAAAATCGAATGAGTGCTTCGCTTCGTCACTGTAATTCTTCAATGCTATTCCAATCTTATGCATATTAGAAGCCACTTAGAGCTTTGTAGCCTAACTGAAGACAGAATGAGGTTTTCATTACACTTTTAATAGGTTCATTGGGAGGTTTCCTATTAACAAGTACTTGAAGGAGAATAATTTGGCAGATCTTTGAATTGAAAGAGATCATAAGGGGGCAACCAAAATGGTGCTCATGTATCGCTCTCTAATTCCTTACTGTGGATGTGATGTGACCAGCTACCCCAAGTTCCTGCAACCTTGCCTTCTAGTCACAATGGACTATACCCTTAAACTGTGAGTCAAATAAAAACCTTTCTTAAGTTACTCTTGTCAGGTATTTTGTTATAGCAATAAAAAAGCGACTAAAACAGAGGGAAAACAGTAGACCAAAGAGATGATTCACCAAGTCCAACTTGATGAGCCAGCAAGTTTATTGGAATCACTTAAAGGAGTATGGGTGAGTCTTGGGCAGTTCCATCACCAAAAAGTCCATCCCAGCATGGGTAAAAACTCATGAAATCTGCATCAATGGAGTTGCAGGTGCAACTCATAGGCAGCTGTGCCAATGAAGAATCTTTCCTTTCTCAACAATGGTTTCCTGCTTATACAACCTCATGGTGGGCCCTAAAGAGTCTTGCAAGTTCCTTGTGAGTTTCATGAGCCTCCTGAGCCTCCTTCCTTCCTCCATGAGGGACTGCTACAATCTGGAGAACTATACAACACTATGTCCAACAGCCCAAGTACACCAAGAACGCCACTGCAATGCAGCCTTACCTGGCATAAGAGTTTAGAAGCAAAAAGGAGTTCCTCACTATGACCAATGTCACCGTCACCACCACCATCATAAGAACCTTCAAATTATCTATCATTATCAATATGCAGGATACATACATGATTTAGAGGAATTATTATCCTCAAAATAAAAATCAGACTAGGCTGCATACCCGAGTGTCCTTTGTGAGTGTCCTTTGACTAAGATCAAAGAGGCTCTTCTCAAGAACTGAAGAAAGAAACACAAGTCCACAGAGCCATTTTCTTCTACAAACAAGTGCAGCCTTCACTGGGTTAGCAAGGGAATCGCTTCCTGCACAAGAAGGTATTGTTCTGTGATGAAATAGTACTCCACACCATCAATCTGACTTATGAACATAATGGTATGTTAAGATAAAGCACTTCTTGTCGAGAACACAAGCCCATCTATAATGGCTAAGGAAATGTTTTCATTAAAACATGCAGGGATAGAAAAACTCCAAGTGCAACTCTGTTGCCATGGAAACCTGCAATTCAACTTTTAGCGTGTTCTATGACAGCTCCTTTCTCTTCAATGTTATTCCTGAAAAGCATAAATAAAAAATTTAAGAGTGATAGCGAGGACAGAGGGTAACTCAGACCCCATGAACTAAGAGGAGCACATCCACTGTTACTTCAATCGTACTATCCGCTCCACACTGTTTTATTAAATCCACTCACTCACCAATATACAAACTGAGTATCACTTATGCATAAGACCAGAAGTTTTGGATTTTAGGTGTTTTCAAACTTTGGAAGAGTTGCATATTTATAATGAGATAACTTAGAGATAGAAAACAAGTCTAAACATAAAAGTCATTTATGTTTTATGCACTGTTTTACATTATAGTCTAAAGGAAATTTAATAAAATGTCTGTAAGAATTTTGTGCATGAAACAAATTTCTGTCATGCTGAAATTTCTCCTGTGGCTTCATATTGGAGAACTGAAAACGTTTTAGATATTTGAGGGATTTTTTTTTCTTTCCTTCTCTCTCTCTCTCTCTCTCTCTCTCTCTCATTTTGCAGGGCTGGGATTAACCCCAGGCTCTCATACATTCTAGGTAAGCACTCCACCCCTGGGCTTCATCCCAACCCTGGGCATTCTGTTTTTCAGGGTTTGGGGATGAAGGATGCTCATTAAAAGTATAAATCATGAGTCACACCATAAAACAGTGCTGCTGAGATGAGTAAAAGGGTTTAAAGAACAAAAGAGAAGGAAGCCTCTTTTCCACCTGGCAGATATAAGGGCCATTTTGAAGAAACAATGAGAAGTGGGCTGGGTCCTGAATGACAGACAAGACTTATAAATAAAAGAAAGCAACACTGATAGACAAAATCTGCTAACAATAGGGCAAAGCAATAAAAACAAGAGCATTTGGACTAAAAGCAATAATTTGGTCGAGATAACGTCAGAGACTAGATAAGGGAAAAGAATTCACTATTCATTCATTCATTCACCCACTTGTTCATTCATCTATAGTCATTCATCCATGTGTTCATTCATATACTCAAGAATTAGTTCATTTATTTATCTTGCTAACTGAAAAAATACGAGTGCTTTTTCTTCTATGTGCAGAGATGCCATGGTAAAGAATGCAAAGCCATTCTCCTGACTTACCTTCTGAGGGATCTTTGGGTGTGAAATGAACTTGGTTTAGTAGAGGAATGGATAAAGCCAAAATTAATGCAAGAAATGACTGGGGTGTCGACTGATAACAGAACAGTTTCCTAGAAAGCACAAGTCCCTGAGTTCTACCCTCATTAAGGCAAAATAAATAAATAGAAAATAAATAAATAAACAATTAAAAGTGATTCATGAAGTGATGTGTGAAAGCAATGGGGGCCCATGGTCCACACAGAGAACACAGGATGACTACAGATCTCAGAAGCATGCAGGTGAGCTTAGGTTTGAGGGTGAGTTCCCAGAGAGTAATGTCCGATAAGCAGACAAATAGACATCGAAGACAAACCACAAAGCAGCCAGCGTTGTATCTGGAGACACAAAAGCAAGAAATTTCTCCTTTCTTAAGTTTAGCTCCCGTCAAACACCAACCATCATTTTTGTCTAATCATACATGCAGGAAGATCACAGAGGCTAATAGATATCATTGGGAAGAGAGATAACCTGAAGATAACCTTCAAAAGCAGTATTTATGTTGAGTGACCAAAATGCTCATAAAAGTGGGGTGAGTTGAAGGAGAATGGAGTCAGAAGCATATTCTACAGGGATGCCTGCACCAGGCCCATGCCACAGAGAAGTCAAGAGTAAGAAAGAACTAGGAAGAAGTCAAGGGCACCATACAGCCTCAGCCTCGTGAAAAACAAAAGCAGAGACCATAGACACCCAGTGGGTTAATGCTACTACAGAGAAAGTGAAGGGAGTTGGGACACATCAATGACCATACAGCAGCCTCTGAAACCTTTGGAGATGATGGTGTCTGTAGAGTAGTTAAGTGCAGAGTCCAAATAAATGGAGCTGTCAGGAGGTAACAGAGACAGACACGAGAACTCGAGTCACAGTTGTGCATTCAGTGGTTTGAAGGAACTGTAGCCCAAAGAGACAAAAGACTCTAAAGTCACGTATAGAATACAGAGTTCAGGGACCAAAGGAAAAACCCACCAGAAGAAATGAAGTTGACCCTGTCTTTAAGAGCGGAGATAATTAAGACAGAAATGCTGTCATCACAACAGAGAAGTCAGAGCCATTTGTTTGTTTTTTTATTATTTCTCCCCTCTTCTCACCAAATTCATAGAATGAACAAAAGCTACTCCTCCCATGGGCTGCCCTGAAGGAGACTGGACATCTATTTCTGATGAAAAGGGCTCAGAGAAGTCTACAAATTATCCAAGAACAGAGTAAGTTTAGCAAGGGTTGGATAAGACCTGATTCTCTACTGTAACAAAACACTGGAGAATATGTCATTAAGCCAAACTATCAGTCACAGAAAATGGAGGAGGAGGAGGAGGGGGAAGAGGAAGAAGAGGAAGAAGAGGAAGAAGAGGAAGAAGAGGAAGAAGAGGAAGAAGAGGAAGAAGAGGAAGAAGAGGAAGAAGAGGAAGAAGAGGAAGAAGAGGAAGAAGAGGAAGAAATTTGTAATGAAGAAGAAGAGGAAGAAGAAGAAGAAGAAGAGGAGGAGGAGGAGGAGGAGGAGGAGGACGAGGAGGAGGAGGAGGAGGAGGAGGACGAGGACGAGGAGGACGAGGAGGACGAGGACGAGAACGAGGAGGAGGAGGAAGCAGAGGCCATTTGGAAAGATATTAGAGGAGGAGGTGGCCATTTTGAAAAACAAGTAGGAGGAAACAGCCATTTTGAAAGGCAAGTTAAGAGGGGGATATAACCTCTACTCTCACCGTCTTTGAAGAGCATCACAGACACACCAGCCAAGACCACATCCTGTTAAGAGACTGACCTAATCCTGTTCAAGCCTGACTCTTGTCCCTTGTCCCCTACTTTCTTCCACCTAAAGAGGGGATACCATTGGCAGGCTGCTAGCAGGATAAACACTGAGAATGAGATAAACACATGGAGAAATAGAATGAGAAAATATAAATAGGGGACAAGAAAAGCAGGTGGCAAGAACTGTGGCCATGTCAATCTACACATTGAAATCTGGAGACGTTATAGTTATCTGAATCCTGATAAGTTTGGAGACAATATTTCAATGGTTATATTTTGTTACTTTGTTTCAAAGAAGATGAAATGTGGGCCCTCAGGAATTTGTGAGGTAATCCTATCTATTTAAATGTTTTTTGTTAACATATTTGTTATATAAAGTGTTGGGTTTCCTAATAACATTTTTATTTAAGTATGTCATGTACTCCAGCCATATCCCCCACCATTATACACTTTTATTCCCTTTCTTTCCTGCTAGTCTCTGTAAAAGCCTAAAACATGGTCCTTCTCTGGCTGAATTGTGTTAAGCTGGTTTGTTGCAAGCAACCTTAACCTTAATGTAGCTTTAACCCCCAGAGGTTGTCCATCCATCAAAAGTCCTACCACATCCCCGATAAGGAACTGAGTGAGGGACTTGGGACAGAACACTCATTTAGGAAGTGATAGAATCAGGCTCTCAGGTGGGTCAGTGGGGCATTAAATCCCATGTTTCCCATCATTTATACTTTATTGCTTCCTGGGATAGCCACGTCACTCAGGAAAAACCAACAGTTGCCTAGTGCTTAATGGCCCTGAGAACTGTTAGTTCCAGTGTTCAGAGAGAGGTGACCTTGGATTTAGTCTGCAGGACCTTGATCCCAGCTGCACGTGAGAATGAGAGAGACATGTAAAGAGCCCTTAATGCAGTCTGGAACACAGCGAGCTTTGCAGAAGCGCTGGAAATAGTGATGATGACACTAATTGACAGTTATACTGCATGATCATTGCTGTACATGGATTCCCAGGGTGTCTCCCTTTAACCCTGGCCTCTTCATCTTCATACCTTTGTGTTATCCTCTACCCTTGAGTGTGGACAAGACCTATACCATCCTTTTAACTAAAAAGTACAACACAGGTGGCAGGATGCTGCTCTGGTTATTGCTACTAGTTCTAATTTGCTTTCTATTGCTGTGGTAACACTGACCAAAAGCAATTTGGGGAGGAAAGGGTTTATTAGGCTTACAGGTTACAGTCCATCTTCTAGGGAAGTCAAGGCAGGAACCACAAGGCAGGAAGTAGAGACCATGAAGGAATGCTGCTTACTAGCTTGCTTCCACAGGCTTGTTCATCTAGCTTTCTTACACAGCCCAGACCAACATTATTATACCCAATGCAAGGCACAGAGGCATGCCATAAAGTGATCATTAAAAGTCCTTTAATAGCCGGCAGTTGAGAGCAAGCCAATGCTTCTTGATCCCAAGGAGAGGC
This sequence comes from Nannospalax galili, assembly GCF_000622305.1. NCBI lineage: Eukaryota > Metazoa > Chordata > Mammalia > Rodentia > Spalacidae > Nannospalax > Nannospalax galili. Next base: position 762,221 of record NW_008334203.1, on the reverse strand, counting down.
AGGGTAGGGTTTATAGGTTTATAAAGCCCCCAAATCACAATTATATCATGCCAGGGGCAAAGCCAGTAACCATAGTTATACCATACCAGGAGATGGTTAATTTATATAAGTTTTCAGTTTTGTTAACTGAAAGTTTCTAAGTTTCAGTTTGGAAGAAGAAGTTTCTCAGAATCACAGAAACAATGGACTCCCTGGACCTGCAGGTATAGTGAGGAGGAAACTTTATACCTGGCTGTGTGTACGTTTCCAAGTATTGTAGAACCAATGTACTCCCTGAAACTGCAGGTGTGGCCTTCATGCAACCATTCTGCCTGGCTGCATGTGGAGAGTGGGAACAGGAGGTTGGGGAAATGCTGGGAAGAAACATAGGGTGAAGCAAAAGTCAGCTAGAATAAAATGGAGTCAGTCTGGGCATGTTACACATGTCCAGGGATGGTACCGCCCATAGTGGACTGGGGCCTTCTACATTGATTAGTAATTAAGAAAAAGCCTCACAGATGCAGCTGCGGGCCAATCCAATAGCAGAAATCCCCAATCAAGTTTCTCTCTTCCCAGATGATGCTTGTTTGTAACAAATTTTGTGTCAAACACTAACCAGTACAGTACCTCATCAAAGAGTCCACCTTGCTGGCTGACTTGCCTTCATCTTTCTCGTGCCTCTTGCTGACTTTGAAGAAACAAAGATGCCTTAGCCCCTGTGGTCATGAGGAACTGAATGCCAGGACACAAAAGAAGTGGATCTCTCACTCACTGAACCTCCAGATGAGGCAGCAAGCCAGGTACCTTGGTTCAGCCATATGACGTTCTAGACAGAGGGCACAACTGAGTTGTGTGCAGACTTCTGACCCACAGAAACCATAACGAGAGGGAATAAGCATTCAAGAATCTTGGCAGCATCAGGAATGGCTACAGAAACCATAGGACCCGCTGGGAAACAGACATATGAGATTCTTTACTCAGACTCCAATCAAAATATCAAAACGGCAAGTGTAGGGCATTAAACCTAGTACAAGGCCCTTGTGGCATGGGGCCTGACGACATGGGTCACATCCCAGCAGATGAGTCTTGCCCAGCAAGTTGTTCATTTTATATCACTACGAACAGTGGAACGAGAAATCACATGCTTCAAGAACGTTGGAAATCCAGATTAAGGTTCAAAGAATGACGTGTGGCATCATCAGCCAGACTACCTGGGACTGAAACCACATCGCAGCACCATTAGCTAAACTGCAGTGGAAACAGTGCTCAGAGTAGCTGAACCTCTGTTTACTTGTGCAAATGGAGATAACTGTACCTCAAAAAATTGCTGAGATTGATGATGCATATCAAGCTTTTATGAGAGTCCAGCAAAGAACTGGGAGGATGACTCAGCCAGTACAGCACTTCCCTTGAAAGCATGATGGCTTCAATTTGATCCCCAAAACACATGTAAAAAGAGCATGCATGATGGCATGCACTTGTAATCCCAACCCTGAGGAGGTAGATACAGGGTGATCCCTAGAATTTGCTGACCAGGCAGCTAGCCTAGTTTAATTAGTGAGCTCCAAGCCAAGGAGAGACCCTGTCTCAAAGAAGGTGAGTGGTACTTTCTTTCTTTTTTTT
>NW_008334203.1:745850-760558 GCF_000622305.1 Nannospalax galili | reverse complement strand
ATTTTCTTTTCCCCCCCCCCCCCAACCTTTTTTTTTTTTTTTTTTTTTTTTTTTTTTTTTTTTTTTGAGACAGGGTCCCTGTAGCTCCAGCTGCCCTGGAACTCACTATGTAGACGAGGCTGGCCTTGAACTCAGAGATCCGCCTGCCTCTGCCTCCCGAGTGCTGGGATTAAAGGTGTGTGCCACCATGCCCGGCTGAGTGGTATTTCTTAAAATGACATCTGAAGTTGGCCTCTTGCTTCCACAGGCATCTGCATACATGCATATGCATGTGCCCACATGAACACACATGTTCATATATATGCATAAAATTGTCCAGTACATAGTGGGAATTCAACAAACAGCAGATCAGCCAATCCACTGAATAACAGTCTACTTTCCCTATCTTGATATTTACCACCTACAAAATTTGTATGCAACTGTGGCAGCTTCTACAGATTTAGAAAATAATCACCTATTGATGTGATTCAGTAAGTACCTGGATAGAGGAAATATGATAGATGAGATTCTCTAAAATGTCTCGGATCAGAAGCAAAACAACAAAGCGAGTAGGGAGTTTCCAAAGGCAGAGGGGTGCTAATTAACAACTCAATTAAAAAAAGGCAAATTAAACTTTATGGTTCGCTATCCTCCGCTGCCTGGTAAATTGTTTAGCTAGGCGAATGATTAAAAATGATCATTTCAGAACACTGAAATAGCTTCCAAGGAACACAAGGATTTTTCAATATTATACAAAAGGTTTTCACTGCAAAATAAACTTCCTTGATTAAAAGGAGCAGCACTGCTCTCCGCATGGAGAGCCAGCAGTACAAATGTCGGCTTGTGATGCATTCGGTATTTTGGGGAACTGTACAAGAATTTTGAAAAGAAATGCTTCCTTATGAATAAAACACACCATCATTTCCTTTTGTGCACTGTGCCTTCGCGGGCCCCGTACAGGTTATTCCAGAATACTCCTCACAAATGTATAATTTACATCAAATTAGTTTAGAACTGAGTTCTGAAGAAATGCACAGAGCTTGGGCATTCTTAAGAGTGGGTCACCCCCAAAGAATCTGAAAGATGGTCAGGAACCCTGCATGGAAGCAAATGAAAGCTAAAGCTCTTCTCTCTGAATTCACCATGATTTATTTATTTTTCCTGTGATTACTTCAGCAGTTTTGAACTCTTTCTACCCTGCAGCATCGGAGACCAATGGCACACATGTACCAGGAACCATCAGTGTTTAACTGGGGTCATACAGCCACCAGGGGAAGATTGTATCAAAAGGCAAGTCCATTTTGGTACATTTGGAATTAAGTTTGAATACTGTGTTAAAGACAGTCTCCAGTAGGTGGGGCTATCGAGGCGTGGCTGGTAGGGTGCTAAGGAAAGGGTAAGTCCACAGCTGAATGAACTGTTAAGAGGTTGCATTTAGCCAGTGGAGGAAGTAGGTCATTAGGGGGTGTGCAATGACCCCAACCCCTCCCCCTCTTTCTGCTTCCTGTCTTCCATGAGGCAAACAACCTCCCCAGTCACATGTTGCCTCCACTATGATGTCATGCCTCAGCACAAGACCATAGCAAGGGAGCCTGCAGCTGTCTATTGACTGGAACCTTGGAAACCATGAGCATGAGCCGAGCTAAACTTTTTCTCCTTTAGGTTGGCTGCCTCAGGTACTTTGTCACAGTGCTAGGAAGTAGAAGTTACAGGGTGGTAACCCAACCCAAGGAGGACAGATACAGGCCTTTGATGGCTGCAGTAGCAGGTACAGGTTGACCATCCCTAATCCAAATACCTACAATCAAAATGTTCCCAAACTTAGAGCATTTTGACTACTTTCATGATGCCAAAGTAGAAAATCCTACAAGTGACCTAAGTCACAGGGAAAACACAACCACTCTAAAAATAGCTCCTAGAATCAACTTCAGGGTAGGTGTGCAAGGTGTGTGTGAAACATAAATAAAGTTTATACTTACATTTGGATCCCATTCCCAAGATAACTTCTTATTTACATTTGAATAATGCCAAATACAAAGAAAGTAGTTCAAACATGGGATTCTTAACCGGCCTAAACAGCTTCCACATCTTCCACACCACAGTCTTGCTTTTATTCAACTTCCTTGTGTTGGGTTTATTATTGCTTTGATGACCACCTGGTCCATATAGTGCCTAAACAATCTTTAAATTACCAAGCATTGCTTCTAATAGCAACAGTGACCCTGCCACCCCAGCTATGCTTTGAGCTTTCTATTATTCAAGTCTACCACTGATGCTGGGAATATAGCTCAGGAATAGAACATGTGCCTGTTGCTGTGGTAAAACACCCTGACAAAAAGAAATTTAGGGGAGAAAGGGGTTTATTTCAGTCTTTAATTCCAGATTACAAGCCATCATTTTGGAGAAGTCAAGGCAGGAACTTGAAGCAGCTGGTCACATCACACCCACAGTCAAGCACAGAGAGAAACAAATGCATCATGCTCACTTGCTGGCTTGTGCCCAGCTCGCCTTCTCCACTTGTACACAGCTCAGGACCTCCTGCCTAGGGAATGGTGCCACCCACATTGGGCTGGGTCTTCCCACATCAATGTACTTCATTAAGACAATCATACATAGACAAGTCCACAGGCAAAGCCACTGTAGACAAAACCTTATTGAGACTCTCTTCTCAGGTGACTCTAGGTTGTGTCAAGTTGACAATTAAAGCTCACCATCACATGTCATCTCCAACACCAACCCTATTCCCATGCCTCAGGTTAACTTCCATCCATTCAGCTGAGACCCTCCATATTTCCTTAAGAAAGCTTATGTTCCTACACTTAAACGCAATGATTTCTTTTCCCTTATTGTCTTACACTGTGAACATCGAAGTTAGTGATTTTATCTACCCAATATTCATCAGCATAGATGACCCTGTTTGACTCACTGCCCCTCCTATATGCCTCAGAGACGTGATGGCAGTTAGGATAAGGGATGATCTTTTATGTACTCCCAGTACTGTTCAACCTTTAACAAATGTCAGAAACAATGACAGACCCTGCACTGAGCTCCACAGCTGCACCTCACCCCATCAGACAGAGCCTACAGAATCACAACTGAGAGCAGTTGCTTTTCACAGGAGTCAGGTGCTCCCATGCACAGCCATGCCCTGCATGTAGATGCAGACATCTGTTAGCTGGTGCATTGGGATGCTGTCTAGAATTAAGCATGTGGGATCCTCTTCTGAACCCTCAGTCATCCAGAACTTGCATGGCTTCTGTGACCTGCCTAGGACCCTATTGCTGGAGAGGAGACCCCGTCACATACTATTGCATCATTCTGAAATCAAGCACAAGGATGATGGGGCCACAGAGGGGGAGCTTGCTTCCCAGTTGGTCCCTTCTGCTCCATCCCTGCCTACTCCAGAATAGAGCAGAAAGCTTTGGAATTCTCTGAGCTCACAGGACCAGGTGGGACTCAGTATGCTTCCCTGCATGGTAGTGAGGTAAGACCATAAACTTAATGAGATGTTCCCTCTCATAAACTTACTTGCTGAGCCAGATACAGCCACAGGATCCTGGTGTTCAAGGCTAAGTTAACAGCTGAAACTTGCTTATCACTGGCAGAGCTGAAACAAATCTTCAGGATAATGAGTGTGGAACAGGAACCATGATATATACTGCAAACCAGGGCCACTTGATCCTGCCAGAAACTCTAAATGAGAACAAAAGGGTATCTTCTAACTTTATCTGGAATCTAAAGCAGAGGCTAGAAGAACAGAAAATCAAGTGTGGGGCATGGAAATCATGAAACACAGCATGAACTAAGGCCTCATGGCAACATAAACCAAGGAATTTAACTGTGTGAGAGGAGTCTATGTGGTTTTCAGAGCAAGAGCAAGGCAAGGTGCAGGTGTGGTCTTGTGGACTGCATGAACAAGAACTTTCATTTCAAGAGCACATAGACGTCAACAAAGGGGAGTAAACAGGCAGAGAAATAGTGTTTGGTTTGTTTGATTGTTTGGTTTTAATTTATTTATTTTTATGTATGTGAGTGTTTTGCCTACATGTAAGTGCACCAGCACATGCAATACCCACAGAGGCCAGAAGAAGGCATCAGATCCCCCTGGGACTGATTGTTAGCCACTATGTAGGCGCTGGGAACCAAACCTGGGTCCTCTGCAAGAACAGCCAGTGCTCATAACTTCTAAGCCTTCTCTCCACCACCTGTTTATTTGTTTTAGTTGTTTTGTTTTGTTTCTGGGACTGGCCTAGTCCAGGCTGATTTTAAACTCCCTAGGTAGCCAAGGATGACCTTGAACTTCTGATTCTCCTAGCTACACTTCATTAAGTGCTGGGATTACAGGTGTATGTCACTACTCATAGATTATGTGGTGCTGGGATCAAACCCAGGGCTTCATGTATACTAGACAAGCACTTTACCAAGTAAGCTACAGAATCTGAACCCCACATACCATGATCTTTAAATGGCTGAAGACAGAGATCTAAGGTGCTTTCTTCATAAATAAGAGTCACTGTCCTTCCCCTATTGGCCAGCCAGCTATGCTAGTTTTGCTCATTTGAAATGATACATAGAGACAATGACCACTCCAGGGTCTGTGTTCCCCCAGGAAGTAAGTGAACCTGGACCAGTGAGCAGTCCCTTTGTCACAGGAGGTGAGACTGGGCTTAGGGGCAACTTGTCCTGCATCCCAGGGGATTCAAACAGGAAGACTGATAAACACACAGGGATGGGTAAACTGATGCATTGTGATCTGCTCATTCCATGCGATGGTACTCAGCAGTATAAAAAGACTAGCTTAGTGATGCCTGCATTGGCATGAATGGATCTAAATGTATCACAAAAAGCCTAAGAAGCAGGACACAGGATCTTATGTACCACATAACATCATACAATGTCTAAGAGTACACAAAAGAGGTTGATGGCAGGTAGTTCAGAAGCGTCATTTTCATTTTGTAGGTTTGGGCTCTAACCGGGAGGAGACAAAGTTAAGGCAGTGTATCCATTCATCAAACTCCCCTTTCTTGTGTATGTGTTTGCATATGTGTACGTTTGTGTGTTCAGATGTGCATGTATGTGTGTACATGTGGAGGTAAGAAGACCCTGAGGCCATTGTTCTTCAGATACTATCCATCTTCTTTTTTCAGACAGAGTCTCTCACTGACCTGAAACTTGCCAAGTAGGGATCCACCTATCTCTGCCTCACCAGCACTGGGATTAAAGGTCTACACCACCACACCTGGCTTTTTAAAAAAAACTGGGTTCTGGGGATTGAACTCAGACCCTCACGTTTGTATGGTAACACTGAGCCATCTCCCCAGCCCCAATTCTTTGACCTTAAGATTTATACGTTGCACTATATATGCCTTCTATCACATTTAAAAATAAATATTGCCTTAAATGAACACTGTAAAGCAGAGGTCAGCAGACCAGGGCTGTAAGGCCCCAACTGTGATGAAACCTATTCATATAAATGCATTCTTACCACACACAGCCAGACCTATTCAACCGCCTATTGTTTGTGGCCGGCTTTGCACTAGAATAATAGTTGAGAAGTTGAGACTGAGGTTCTGTGATAGGCAAAACCTAAAATGCTTATTGTGTGGCCCTCTCCATTAAAAGTTTGGTATCTACTCTTAGACCTAGATTCAGCCTTTAAATCCAGTTTCTTTTGTATGTGTGTCTATGTGTGCAGGTGTATACATGCGGAGACCAGAGGCTCAACTTGGGTGTCATTCCTCAGGCAGCATCGCCCTTGTCTTTTGAGACACAGTCTCTCATTGGGTCCTGGAGCTTGCTGATTAGACTAGGCTGGCTGGCTAGTGAGACCCAGGGATCCTCCTGTCTCCATCTCCTCAACACTGGGAATACAAACTCATACTACCATGCCCAGCTTCTTGTGATTTCTAGAGATTTGAACTCAAGCCACTGAGCTCGCACAGCAAATGCTTTACTGAGTCATCTTCCCAACTCCTAAATGCAGCTTCTGGGACTCGCCCTTTGCGGATGACTGCAAAGCAGAGGACACTGGGCAGACAGAGCATGCAGAATTTGACCTTCGGCACCCACCGCATCAGTATGTAGTTGTTCTCTTCGATCATACAGGTACTTTACTCACTAATCTAACTTAATCATCCTTGAGCTGTAAAAGACCATTTCCTCCCCGCTAGCCTTCTGTGGAGAGTCGGAAAAAAGTCCCTTCTCATATAGTTATGTCATCACCCTTCATGAGCTTGTAGAGGTTCCCATGGGCCAGGGTCCTTAGCACATCTGGCTGAACTGATCTGCTATCTCCACAGGTGGCTGTTGGAGAGACTCGGGATAGAAAGGAAGGAGAATTCACAGAGCACTTTCTGTGCACGTCTAGCAGATAATGACATTTAAGAAGCTTTACTTACAACTGATCTGGCTTCATGATGATTGAGCTTGCTCCTTAATTAGTTTTTAGGAGCCTATATTATTTAGTATGATTGTTGTATTTGACCAAATCAGAGCTTAGCAGGCTCCAGTTCACAAAGAACCCTGATGTATTTTATATCAGCATTTAACTGCCAATTGAGGAAGAAGAAAGGGAGTTTTTGCCATGAAAACCTTCCCCCATGGGTGGTTCAGTTTTCTTGGGAGTTGTATACTTGTAAGGACGTTTCACGTATCCCATTTCCTCCTCTGAGTTGCCAGCATTTTGGGAGAGCAGTTTTGCTCTGTGACATGTGAAGTCTCGCCATACTTTCTTCTGTCCCAGACATGTACTAGAAAGGGAGTTTCTACAAGGACAAAGCACAGCTGCTTCCATTGCTGAATGAAATCTACCAGAACTCTGTTTCTAGATCTGGCTATTGGTACTAAGGCTGTAACATATTTCATGGCTTCATCCTTTTCTGAGAAGGATGCTGTATGCTGTTGTTAGTCTGAGGTAACTACTAAAGAGTCCAAGTGCTAGGTAGTAGCTGACTGCATGCGTCTGTCTACAACAAATCTTTCTGTGTTTTTACACTTGCTTCAGCAAAGCATTAAAGTTCCTGTGGCACAGTGTCCTCACCAACATTTTGTGTTGGTATTATTTTTAGTTTAAGGCTTTAATTTGCACTTCCCTAGCAAAAACAAACTTGAACTCTTTCATATGTTCATTGGTCACCCTCAAAGTGTTTAATATGAAATTCAAACTTAAATCTCTCCCCTGCATTTATCACATTGGGGTATGTCTGTGTGTGTTCATGTGTGTGCCAGTGCACATAAATACCATGTGCACGTAAGACCAAGTGCCAACCTAATGCACTGTTCTTTAATAGCCATCCACCTTGTTTTTACTGACCTGTAACTAGAGGATGCTGAGTGTTCACAGTTGGTAAAAATCACAGTGCTATTTTGATCTGTGTTTTTTTTTGTTTGTTTTTTTTTTGCTTGATAGGTGAGGTACATTTCCACCTTGACCCTGGTCATCCAGCAAGACCTCATTCTATAGATATCAGATCTCATTCCTGTGTGTGGGCATGATGGGATCTTAATAGATTACAGGTGTTTGGCAAGGTAAACCCATTGTGGTGTGGGTGGATCACAGGGTCCCAGCCCTTTGCACATTTTGTTCTTTTTATTTAACTCTCAGCTTTGCATCAACTGTTCCCTGTTGTCTGGTATTGCCTGCCAGGCCAAGCATGCACAGCCCAACCCTCAGCTCATCCTCTGAAGTAGAACTCAACTCATCTATTAGTACACACACACACACACACACACACACACACAACAGACATACACACACATTCCTCATTTCAAGAAAGTTCCATTTCATTAGGCCAGGGGCGGTAGCACATGCCTTTAATCCCAGCATTCAGAAGGCAGAGGCAGGTGGATCTCTGTGAGTTCAAGGCCAGCCTGGTCTACATAGTGAGTTCCAGGCTAGCTGGGGCTACAGGGAGACTCTGTCTCAAAAAGACCACAGAAAGAGAAAGTTCCACTTCATCAGGCTGGGGTTCTCATCTCTAAACCCTCAGTCCAGGAAACCTGTCACTCATTTCAGAGCTACCTCCTGGGCACAGAGCAGCAAAGGGCTCCAGGACAGAAATCCTAGGCTTCCAGGTACCTTAGCACATGCCTTTCCTGCTCTCAAGGAATAAGGAATGGTGTCATCTTTTAGAGTAGGGGTTTGCGAATGTGAGCACAGATGCCCTCAGAGACCAGAGGAATCCCCTCTGGAGCTGGAGTTTCAAGCAAGTATGAGACACCCAATGTCCGTCCTATGAACTGAACTCAGAACCTCTGCAAAAAGTGTGTGCTCTTAATCACTGAGCCATCTTTCCAGTCCCTGATGCCAACTTTTGCTCAAGGCCTTCAATCCATAGTAAAGGAGGGTAAGCCTGGTGTCAGCAAGGGGAACACAACTAGACAGGAAATTCTCTTTAGAGTCCTGCAGCCCAACGTAAACGTAATACTGGCTGTACTTAATTTTAAAACATCCAGTGCTGCTTTAAAAATGTGAAAGTAGAGGCAGACATGGTGTTGCATACCTGTAATGCCAGCACTTGGGAAGCTGAGCAAGAAGATCATAAGTTCAAAGCTAGCCTCAGTTACAGTACAAGTCCCTGTCTCAAAAAGCTAAAAACCAAGAACAGGTAAAAATAAACAAATAAAATACCCCCCCAGTGTGTTTGTGTGTGTGTGTGTGTGTGTGTGTGTGTGTGTATGTGCGTGCGCGCATAGTCCAGAGGTTGACATAGAATGTCTTCTATCAGTTTATTTTTTGAGCCTTCGTCTGTCACTGAAACAGGTACTCACTGATTTGATGATACTGGTGGATAGTGAACCCCATGGTCCTCGTGCTTTGCAGAGCAGGGGTCACAGAAGCACATCACCATGCCTAGCTTTTTATGTAGCTGCTGGAAATCCAAACTCAGGTTCTCATGCTTGGGCAGTAAGTACATTACCCAATGAGTCATCTTTCCAGCCCCCAAAATGGAGATTTTTATATCATACTGTAGACCAGGTCTTCAAAAACACATGTGTATTATCTATGCAGGGCACCCTTCCACTTACCTGGCCATGCTCCCAATGTTCAGCATCCACATGTGGCCAGTAGTCAGTCCACCAAGAAGCACACCTGAAGATAATCCTCCAATACAGTGAAACCTGAGCAAACAGGTCTATAGAGGGTTTCATGTAAATCTGTAGCTCTCTAAGATTCTCAATCCACAAACCCCTTCCTATGCACTTCTCTACAGTCAAAAATACTTGGGTCAAAAACTTAACAAGTTTTTCATCAAAAACAGAGATCTTTTTGTTAAAGTTTTACAAATAAAAAACAAAGTCACTGTTTAAAGAGAAAGTGAGCTAACGCCAGTCTGCTGAGACTTTGCCATTAGCATCCCATTGTTCTCAGAGCCTGAACATTAGACATTTATTTAATGGTGTGACCTTTGTCGGGTCTTGATTTCTAAATCTATGATGTGAACAAAGCCATAAACTGTCCTTGCTAGGATGCAGGGTGGTTTGAAAATGACTGGAGCACAGAATGATCTGGAAAGGTCCCACATGAATCTTCCTTAGCAGCTTGCCATCACCCAGCCTGTTATTCATTTCTGCAAGGTCAACTTCATTTTCACTTTTAGAATTCGAAAGCTCCATGTTCCTAAGGCTGGCAAACACATCACCATAGTCTGCGAGTCCCTGCCTGGCCCACCTCAGGATTTGGCTCAAAGATTTCTGGAATTAAAAAGTCCAGATAAACAGAGAGTTGTGTTTTATTTATTATTTGCATTTTATTTTATATGTATAAGTGTATTGCCTACATATAGGTAGATGCACCTGTGTCTTACCATGCCCACAGAGGTCAAAATAGGGTGTCAGATCTTCTGAAACTGGAGTCATGGAACTGGGATCCGAATCATGGTCCTCTGCAAGAGCAGTCAGTGCTCTTAGCCACTGAGCCATCTCTCCAGCCCCAAGAGAGAGAGATTTTTTAATGAATGGAAATTGAGGCCAGTGTTTGCATTGGGTAGAGCAGTAGGAAATCCATGCAGAAAAACAAAATGATGTATTTTTTAGGGGCAAGGACAAAGTCATCCAGCCTGCAAAATATCTCTGTTCTGCCCTTCTCTCCTACATGGGCTCCCTCTGAAGTCACCTTTCCTTCCCTCAGTTCAAATCTCACTACCATTCACTTTATTTGTCTGTGTATGTATGTTTGTATGTATGTGCACAGGTGCATGTGTGTGTGAATGGATATGTGTATGAGTACATGTGTATGAATGTATGTGTGTGAGTACATGTGTCTGTGAGAGAATGTGTGAGTGCATGTGTGTGTGTGAGTGCATGTGCAGGCCAAAGATCACTCTCAGGTATCATTTCTTAGGAGCTGTCCACCTTATTTTGTTGAGCTAGGTCTCTCCCTGGGACCCAGAACTCACTGATTCAATTAGGTTGACTGACCAGTGAGCCCCGGGGATCCCCAGTGCTGGGATTACAGATATACACCACAATGACCAGCTTTTTCTTACATGGGTTCTGAGGATCCAACTCAGGTTCTTGTGCTTGCAAAGTAAGCACTTTAAGGACTGAACCATTTCCCCAGTGCCTATCCAGTTTCTTAACCAAGCCAAACTTGTTCTTTCTTCTCAAGGCTTCTCCGACCGCTTTCCTTCTACCCCAGTTGCTCTTCCTCCTGCTGTTGGCATGGCTTCCCTCCTCTCCCCCAAGTCTCATCTTTTCAGGGAGATGGCCCTACCTCATTGCCATATCCATTTTCTGTTGAAAGCTCTGACTTGCTTTTCAGGTGGTCACTTCTTTCCTGTGAGAAAATAAATCCCCCAAAGACAAAGGATCTGTCTTTAGTGTTGTTCTTTCATTTTTCTACTTCCTAGTCCAGTACCTGGTCCCCCAGAGACCCTTGATATACATATATGTTCATAATTACATGAATATCATGACATGGAGTCTAGTAGATCTCTAGTAAACACACACACATACACACATGTGCGCGCACACACATACATATATGGAGGTCTTGAGGGAGATAGCTCATGCTACCTTATGCTTGCAGGTATGAAGAGCCAAGTTTGATCTCCGGAACCCACCCATGTAAAATAAGTTGGCTTTGATACCACACTTAAACTCTCAGTGCTGGGGAGGCAGAGGGAGGAGGATCCTTTGAACTTGCTGAACAGCCAGCCTAGCCTATTTGGTGAACTCCAGACTAACAAGAGACCTTGTCTCAATAAAACAAGGTACATGGTGCCTGAGGAACAATAGCCATGGCTGTCCTCTATCCTCTACATTGACGTGCACTCCCATGCACGTGCATGTCCACATCCATGAACACAATATGAAAACCCAAATCACATAAAATCTGTTCCATTTTAAACAGTGGGAGCAGCCACAAGCCTGTCTTACTACCAGGCACTCCCAGAGCTGAGGGTCCTGAGCATATCCACGCATGCTCATTGGCTAAAGAGCCTGATGTCATACAGGAGATGGTTTGGACTCTGACCTTGGGTTTCTTGTTTAACCAGTCTGGTCTCTTTCCCCTAAACTAAGGCTAATAAGATATCTATTCTAAGGAGTTATAAATTTTAAATAAAATCATGGATAAAAAGTTCTGAGTTTTTCACAGAGAAATGCTGTATACTCAATCTTCAAACATTACTCAGTGCACCCTGAGGTTCACCTTTCAATAATCTGGTAATATGCTCAGATGCCATCCAGAAATACTGAATGCTGTCTTTCTCACATGCTGGTAAATTTCCCATCTATGTATAATTCCCCATTACATTTCAAATGGGGTGTTTAATTCCTGGGATTTGATTTCCTGGCTGGAGGAGACAGAAAATGCAAGTAAACACCATATTGGAAATCTGTTCAATGAATTGCAGAATTCTTTTCTCGTTTGCCATAGAACAAAAATTTTTTTAAAGGATGAAGTTAAAATTGTTAAGAAGACCATCAAACCAAGTTCTTGGGCGTTATTCGGGAGGGCTCTCCCCACACTGTCATTTCACCATTTTAATACCAACAGGTATTTAACTAGAAATCACTTTTTAAACTAGTAGACCCACAATCCTTTCTAAAAGCTCTTCCTGATGACAACAGTGGGAAGGTTTGTACACCTCACCATAGAACAGGGAAGAAAATCACCTCCTGACCCTCTGCCACTGATGTGTGAGAGCCTCCCACAGGGAACCAGCCGAGGATGATAACTGTATTACTCTACATCCTGCAAGCCTTTATCTATCCAGGCTGAGGATGCATTTCTGCCAGCTGTGACCAGCTCCTACTGCCTGTTCACCTTGCATTCAGAGCCTCCAAGAGCCTGCACAGAGCTCACACTTTCCCATGAACTTAACCCTTGACCAAGGAAAGCACGCACCACATACACATCGTTTGTATTTTCTAATGACTCGAGTGCTAGCCTCATTTTAGAGTTCAGTGTAAGATACCCAGTTGCAAGTGAAGATGAAGGCTTAGCATATCCCAGAGTCTACAGTTATTCTAGAAAACACCAGATCTTCAAACCTAGGCTATACTATTGCCTTTCTTATCTCAATGGGGGAGACCAGTGTCCCCTTCACAAAACCCACTTCTCCACTTCCTTCCCATCGCTGCTCCATGATGACAAGGAATTTTCTTCATATGTTCATATAAGGAAACAATTGTAGGGTTGAATAACCTTCCTAGAAGTAGCTAAAATGTAGAAAGAACCCAACCATCTGACCACAGATGACTTGGATAAACAAAATATGGTCTATACATACAAAGAAAAATTACTCAGCCATAATATGCAAAGACATCTTGATGCATGCTGTGACATGGAAAAACCTTGAAGACAAGGTGAAAGAATCCAGACCTTGGAGAACAAATGTCTAGTTCTCCTTATGGGAGGCACGAGGACAGTCAGACTCACAGACAAAGAAAGCGGGCTACAGGCTCCAGGGCCTGGGGTGGCAGGAAGGGGTTTCCAGTTGACTGTGCACAAAATTTCAGTTTGCAAAAATGAGATAGAGTTGTGGGGAACAGTAGAAGTTAGGGCAGTACAACCTTGTGAGTGCACTAAATGCCACTGAATTCTATGCTTCAAAACTCAGATACGTTTTATATGAACTATATGTTACGATAATAAAAAGAAGAAAAAGGGACTAGCAAGACAGCTCAGTGAGTAAAGGTTCTTGCTGACAATCCTAATGACCTGAACTCTATCCCAGAAACCTACACGGTAGAAGGAGAGAACTGACTCTTGCAAGTTGTCTTCTGACCTCCACATGTGTGCTGTAGAAGGTTCATCTCTCTCTCTCTCTCTCTCTCTCTCTCTCTCTCTCTCTCTCACACACACACACACACACACACACACACTAAAATGAGAACAGCTGGGATGGGTAGATGGCACAGTTGGTAAAGTATTTGCTGAAAAAGCATGAGGATGTGCATTTAAATTCCCCACACCTATGTAGGAAGACAGGCATGGTGCACACACTTGTAATCCCAATGTTGGGAGGCAGAGACAGGTGAATCCCTTGGGTTCACTAGCCAGCCAGTGTAGCCTAACTAACAAGAACCCTCACGTTCAGTCTGAGAGACCCTGTCTCAAAAAAATAAGGTGAACAGTTCCTGAAGAGTGACACCCGATATTGACCTCTGATATCCACAAGCACACATGAGCACACACCTGAATACTTAATGTGCACCCCACATGTGAACATATACATACAAAGTGAGAAAAGCAGGATCAACTGTTGAAAGAAAAAAATGGCAAGAGAAACAGGCCTGATGCTTGTTCACAGAACTATTTACTGTCTCTTTGAAACGAATTGACATTCAAATGCCTTGTTAGGCTCTTAAAAATTGTTTTGTAGTGCCAGGGATAGAACCCAGGGCCTTGCAAATGCTTAGAGCAGGTGCTCTGTCACTAAGCAACATCCCAGTGGATGGTGATATATTGGAAATGAAATTCCTGAATCCTACAATAATTGTATGTGTGGATTTTTAAATAATTACTTAAAATCTTATAATACTTCCAAAGTACTTCCCTAACTGATACCCAAGAATTTTCCTAGAAATAACGGCAGTGATTTATGCATTTCCAGTACTTTGGATTTTTTCAGCAGGGTTGCCTCAGGCTCACTATGTAGCTAAGGATGACTTTAAATTCAATCCTTTAGCCTCTCCCTCCTAGGTTATATAGTGCTGGGGATGAACCCAGGCTTGAGTCACACTAGGCAGGTACTCTGTTAGATATTCTATAACCCAGCTTCTAATATTTTTTGGATTTAAAAAAAAAAACTAAAAAGTACTTTTATTTTTCTAATTGTGCTATTTCAGTGTTTTAAATAATTTGTATCTATCCTGAAGTTTTTAGCAGTAGCTTTGGAGCTTTAACAAGTTACAGAAAGAGAGAAGGAGAGAGAGAGATCACATTCTGCAACTCTGCAGAATGAGTGACAAAGCTTTCTCTTCCCATTAACTGAAAAGATAGAGTTACTGTCCCCACATTCATGAAGGAAGAGCCAGGGAGTCCAGGAGTGCTGAGTCAGCCCCTTGTTTATTGCCCCCTGTCAGTCAATCATTAATGGGAGGAGGATGCTGCAAGCAGCTCTACTCAGCAAACAGAGCCAGAGGGAGACAACAGCCTGTATAAGGTTGAAGGCAGCTCAAGGCGGATGTTAAACTTAGAAAATGGAGATGAGAAAATGGTAAAAACAGAAAAGGGATAAGAAATTCATCTAGTTCATTTGTTCCTTGAAGCATTCCCA
>NW_008334203.1:689893-745797 GCF_000622305.1 Nannospalax galili | reverse complement strand
GAGAGAGAGAGAGAGAGAGAGAGAGAGAGAGAGAGAGAGAGAGAGGCTTAACTACCTTTTAGACACCAGGCTCTATAACAGTAATGGAGATGCATCAAGTGTTGAGGCGTTTCCTCCACTGTTAAGAACTCCAACCCTCAGAGTCGGCAGTGAAGCAAAAGAAGATGTTAAAAATAATAGAAACAGCAGGGCGTGGTGGCGCACGCCTTTAATCCCAGCACTTGGGAGGCAGAGGCAGGCGGATATCTGTGAATTCAAGGCCAGCCTGGTCTACATAGTGAGTTCCCAGACAGCTGGGGCTACAGGGAGACCCTGTCTCAAAAAGACCAAAATAATAATAATAATAACAACAACAAAAATAATAATAATAATAGAAACATTCCCTGACTTCCAAAACTGCCCTTGACCAGTTAGCATTCTCTTGTGAAATCCCATGGTTCTCCTGTAGATGAAGGTGCTGTGAACCACCTTTGATCATTTCACAGAAGAAACCATCTCAGAGAGATTAACTTGTTGAAAGTCACACAGCTAGTAAACGTAGATGGCAGATTGCTTCCCAAGTCCTTTTGACCCTCAAAGCTACCACCATGCTGTGCTATGTGTTCAACGTCCCCCAAAAGAAGCACACAGATAAGATAAGCTTTGAAGGATGGGTGCACACCCAGGTACTGTGGAGTCTACTTGTAATTCTGGCACTAGGAGACAGAAATAGGAAGATCATGAGTTCAAAGCCAGCCTGGACACCCTCCCACTAAAAAAAATAAAAACAAAAAATAAGAGGATGGGCAAGAATACTGTTTTGTACAATGCAGGATGTAACCATCCTGACAGAAGGAAAAACATTCTAAGCAGAGATTCTTGAGCCCCTCCCTTTAGCTATCAGACTATTAAGATAATGGTCCCCAAGAAACTGTAACGTCCCCGGTAGTCTCACACTGGGAGAAAGAGAAGATTGAAGCCTGGGACCAGCTGGTGGGGAAACTCCCAGGAAGATGTTTCACACAGTTCTGACAACTTATCAGAGCACCTTGCAAGAGAGACCAGAGGCCAGGCAATAATGGGCAGGGCCACACCACCATATCCAGGCCTACTTAGTTATGTATGCCTCTAGCCCTCTGTTTAAACACATGTACTTTTGTCAGGATCCTGCAGAAAGACTTGCAGGGTCACTGGACATATTTATTTGTTCCTTTTCCCAATATGGTCACATTGAATAAGCCTCTTTTTCTGGTGTTCACTACCAACTCCTTAACTGCCCTATGGAGGACAGGTGGTGGAGCCTGACTTGGTTAGGGCAGCCAGAGCCATGGATCTGACCCTAACAACTCTGGTAACAGAAACACATCCAAGGAAATGAAAAGTAATTACTATCCAGCCTTACCTACCTGAAGGGCAGTGTGACAGAGAATTGAGAACTTGGGGCCTAGATGTGAACTGATTCAGCTGTCTGCAAAGGCTGTTTCCTCTGAAGGGGAGGAACATGTCTTCACATGAAAGAAAACAGCTGGGGGAGACAGTGGAGTGCTCCACGAAACCTCCTCTTAGGAACTTTAAGCCAGTATTCATAAGAGGGGGACCGTTATGACCTTGTCACCCATAAAACTCCAAACCTCTTAATAACATCACACTGGCAACCCCTGCTCTTTGAAGGGGACCGCTTAAACCATAACAAACCATGATCAGATACCGTCTAGTAGATGTGGGAGTTACCTCTGACCATTTGAAATACTTAACACACATGTGAACTGTGGGGACCCTGTGTTTGAGTTCTAGTGGTAATTCTCATGTATCTTCTGGGGTTTCATGTCCCTCAAAACATGTCCACAGATTCCCAGTAACTATACCCTTATAGTGACATCTGGATTGATTTTCCATTCCGTGAACTCTCACTTTCCAAAATGGTTCCCTATTCCTGGGTTAACCTTCCCAAACATAGAACACAGAGTCTGAGCTTTTATTTATCCACAACCACTCCAAGAAGACCTCAATGGTACAGTCAGACTTCCCTGGAATGTCAGGAGAATTTTATGTCTTAGATACACACTATACTGAGAATCGTATTTCATATTACCACTCTTGGAAGGAGTCTCTCACCTCCTAGCAGGTGTAATACATCTCAGCACATTTTCTGCAATCTCCACCTCTCTCTTCTTCATATGCCAACCTCCACTCCTCACCTATTTTTCTGCTATCTCTCTTCCTTGAACTCCTAGTGACATCTTTCTCATGGAAGTTCTGTTTTCTCCTCCATCAGCTGAGACATAAGCACATGAAACTAGCAAGAAGCTCAGCCTACACTTGATGAGACCATCATGAAATGTATTGACTCACACAGTAGGGAGCCCTGGGAACTTAAGCAGTGTGTACACAGCTTTGTTTATTTTATTTTTCTCTGATCCTTTTCTCTCTGCTCTTCTACCTATCTATATTGACTTCATCTCAGGCATGTGTTAAAGTGACTGCAATAACCATGACTGTCAAATTCATCAGCAGCAACCTCCATGGCAGTGCAAAGGAGCCTCTTCTCATGATCCTCTCAGGGAAAAGAGAACTATTTGCCTCCACAAAGAAACATGTGTGCCTTATTAGTGCACACTGCACTCTTTTCAAATTCCCAAAATAACCTTGGAGGGTTTGGAGAATGTCAAAGCTCAGAAGGACAAAAATCTGACTTCATGGGAGTTAGTCGTGCATATTAGATCAAAGGTTGAAAAATTATGATGCAAAGGTCAAAGCTACTGAATACTCCTGAATGAATATTTTAAAGTTTTTATTAATATATATGAATTATACATAATAGGTTTCATTATGACATTTTATACATATACATAATAAATTTAGATTGCATTCACTCCCCATTACCACCCTTGTTCCCCTCTTATCCCTTCTGATCCCCCTCCTGTAACCTGACAGACAAGATGTATCCACTGGTGCAACAGTGGCATGATTATTATGGAGGTAACCAACTGTTTTCTCACTGGATTTGAGGCTACCTCCACGGTAGGGAATCTGTTTATTACAATGTATCTGATTTGTAAGTAAAACTTTTGTGATGAATAATTTTTGAAACAAACAAGTATTTGAAAAAATATTGCATTTTCCATCAAACCAAAATTAAGGAGAAGCTTAATTTGTGAAATCCTGGTGAAGATGCTGCTACATCAGCGTCAGCATTTGCATATCACTCCGCTGCTGTGGAACTGCAGAGGAACAAGAGACGCTTTGAAGGCACCAATGCCTAGTGTAGTCCATCCCTGAGACAATCAACATGGGTAAATCAATGTCAACATCACTGTGTTACATCCTTGCTATTTCTTATGGCCAAAATTCACTTCATGTTATGCAATGTCACGATAATAAACAGCTCTTTCAAAAACTTAAAAGTTTCCAAGTCTATATGAGACTTCCTAATTCATCTATTAAACTGCATTGTACTCATTGTAATAAAGTACCCAAATATGAAATTTCTACCCATAGAAATGAACCATTTCCCACAAGAACCTAAAATATTAGTCACCATCAACTGTAATTTCCTGAAACAATATCAAAGGGGTTTGGCATTGACTGACAAAGCAGCCAGCTCTTATCATTTGTTTGGTAAAAAGTATCAAGGAGGAGGGAAAATGGTTCACTGGATAAGACCACTTGCTTTGTAAGCATGAGGACCTGAGTTTGAATCCCAGCACACATGTGAAAAGCTGGGCATGGCCTCACATCCCTGTAACCCCAGTCTTGGGAAGCAGAGACAGGCAGATCTCATGGGCTCACTTGCCAGCCAGCCTAGCCGAAATGGTAAGCTTCTAGTTTAGTGCCTCAAGACAATAAAAGCAAACAGTGCCAGAGGAAGATACCCCATGTGTTGTTCCAGACTCTGCATGTGCGTACATACATGTGCACCCTCATATGCATGCAACACACACACACACACACACACACACACATTAACTGAATAAATAAGAATATTAATGATGTGGTGAGAAGAGGGAGAACCCAAGTTAGAAGCTGAACCTTTGGTTTCACCCATATTTAGAGGGCATGGGCGGTGTGGGGCCTGCCCCAACATGTGCACTCCTGACGTGTTGTCTTGAATTGATGTGAAGGGCTCAGAGGCAATGCTCCCTGCTACTCTGTACAGGTACTGTTCCTCTGCCAGGCCATTTGCCTTTGCTCCCATCCCAGAGAAACCCGTATCACCACCAGCATAATAAAATGTCATTATTATGCTGATGCGATAGGGATGTCAGGGGATGTGCTACAAGAGCTTAAAGCCTAAAATGGGCTTTCATAAATGGGAATACCATGGTATCCATATGTAATTCACTACCAGAAAGACTAAGGAACATACAAGAATCTAGGCACAGGTTCTTGACTCATCTCACAGCTTGGGGTATATAACACAAATGAGACTAGTCACACCACACAGTGCTGATGGAGGAAAATCATCTAAGTGATTACATTTAGGATGGTTTGTTACACAGCACCATGGTGACAATAACTGACTTATCAACCTTGTTGTCTGTGAGTAACTGATACATCTTCATTGGCTGCATTTGTGTGTTACGGTCACTCCTTGGTCCAAATGAAGTTAGAAAAGCAAAAAACACACACAGTGAAGACTCAAAAGGCTGATATAATAATTTAGTTTTCTAATTTAAATTTTTACTCCATACAAATTTCCAGACTAGCACACCCTTAACCCAGTGTTGTATCTTCCAAATGCCTGCTTTTGTGTTAACATGTGCTTTCTTTGTACCAAACTCTAGGCATGAAAAACTGACTTTACTCCATCTCTTTCCCCTAAATTCATGAGCTCTCTGATTCTTAAATGAACCTTTATTAACCCAATGACAAATACTCAACCTGTCAAGAATAAAGATGACTTCTCTTTTGGAATTTACATGTTCAGTGAGCATCATAATTAACAGTTACTATATTAACTTATGATTACTTACAGGATTCTAGGAGATGGTCTCCATGTTTATGTTCATGATGCTAAAGAATCTTTGTAGTTTAATTCCTGGAAGACCACACAATTTATTGTCATTATTATAAGCGATAACTTGAAGCTTACCTTGTACCACTTAGCTGTTAGAAGAAACAGAATATAGCAACATCAAGAACCAAGCTTCATCAGAGCCAAGTGCTTTATGTAAATTATTTTACTAGGTTTTTACACAAACCACATTTTTCATTAAATAAAAAATGAGAAAGATTACATTTTAACAATTTTTATTGAATTTTTGTGATTTTCATACAATATAGTTTGATGGCATTTAGATCTGCTCCCCTCTCCACACCTCTTGCCACTGCCCCTTGCCCAATTTAATGACTATATATGAGAATTTATTTGTATATATATAATATGGCCTGCAGAATATGAGATTATGTGGTACATTTATACAATGGGATTCTACTCAGCAGTAAACAAAGACGAAATCATGAAATTTGCCAGTAAATGGATGGAACTAGGAACTGTTATAGTAAGTGAAATAACACAGACTCAAAAAAAAACAAGCGTCGTATGTTCTCTCTCATTTGTGGATATTAGCACCAAATCCCTAAATATATGTTTAATCACAACTTTAGCATAGCTTTGTATATGTGTATGGTACATGCATGTGTGCGTGTGTGCACTCACCCCTATGAGCATGGGTGGAGGACAGTCAGTGACATCAGGATATCCTCCTCAGTTGCTCCCCCCACCTTATTTTTGAGACAGTCTCACTGAACCTGGACTTTGCTGCTTTGTCTAGAGCAGCTGCCCAGCAGGTTCCTTGGAGCTTCCCATATCACCCTCTCTAGCACTGAACTTGTAGGCACTGCCGTCATGACCAGCTTTTTACATGGATACTAAGGATACAAACTCACAGAGTCAGTTGAACCCAGTCCCCTATTATGTTTCTTAAGTTCAAAACCAGTCTTCCCCTGAGTCAGATTTCATAGCTGAATTATTTCTATCCATCAATGCCCTTCTACCAAATCTTTAACAGAAGATGACATACATTAGACTGTTCTGGCTCTGCAACCAACACATCTCCATTTCTCATCCCACTGTCTACACTCAAGCAACTGCAAAGGCCTTCCTTCCTTGTTCTTCCTCCCTCCAAATCATTTCATATGTGGTCCTGAAATTAAATCCCTTGCAATACTACCTCCCTCATCACATTTTCTTTCTGCTCTGCCAACACTAATGAGTCATATTAGAAATACATGATTTATTTAGAAGAGATACTTTAATGCTACAGCTATGGGGATATGCCCTACAGCTGCTTTGGGATATCACTTTGAGAGCTTTAATTAGACCCTCAGCATCCTTTCCAGAAATGGGCTGGCAAAGCTGGTAGAAGTGGAGGGGAGAACTTTGCTACAAATCCCCTCACTCAAAAAAGATTTTGGTGGTTCCAGAAATCTACTCTGTTCATAAGCTGAGACTCAAGGCACTCAAGGAAATAAATCCATCCCAATTTATCCCAAAGTTAGTTCTAATATGTCCAGGCTATGCATTGAACCTCAGGAACAAACTGTTATCCCCAGGCTGAAATGATCTCCATCCCACCAAGACAGTGTGTGCGCTATGGTTCTTGACATGAGTACCATTCTCAGGCTGCTATTTGTCCCTGTGAGATGGCTTCATATTCATTTTCAATTATATTCATCTTCTTTCTTTTCTTCCCCTCCTCTTCCTTCACCTTTTCTTCTCTCCTTCCCCACCACTCCCTTTATCCCTATGTCTGTCTGTTTTTTTTTCTGTCCATCCAGGCAAATCTAATTTCCTAATTCTATCAGGAGACCTTACCCTCAAATCTCACTTCCATATAACTCACAAGAATCTTTTCCTTCCTCTGAATCTCTAAGCACATGCTGGTCCCCTGTGATTACCTTGAAATATCCAAACTCTGGCACTTGTGCTCTACTCCTTCCTCTAGGGTAGGATTTGTGATCTTAGTGCTCCTGTGGCAGACACCCTGTGCTCTATAGGATGTTAGTGTCATCCCTGGCCTCTACTCACTCTACAGATGCCAGCACCACCAACTTCTTAATTATAACTGCTAAAAATGGCTCCAAACAAGGGCCCACAGCCCCAGAAGGTAAACCTGCCCCCAACTGAGAGCCAATACTCTGGTCTCTGTGGCTGAGAACACACCAGGCTCTCCTTCCCCCTTTCAGTTCATTGGAGAAAGCCCTTCGCCTAGAAAATGCCTAATGTTGACACAGACTGATTTCATATCCTTCCGGATCCATCTTAATTGGAGGGTTTTGTTTTTCCAAACAGCCCAGCAGGATCCTTGTTTTAATCTCCCATTAAGCCCACACCATCACACAAATGACTGCTTCAGAATATAAGCGACTCAGGTAGCAATTGCATTTGTGCAGTTCCTGGGATCCTGCCTCCCCTAACAAGACTGGCATCTGAAAAGGCAATCCTTGATTTTATTTCCCATGTCTCTGTTTTTAGCACGGACCTAGGATACTGTGCAATTCACTAGCAATCATCAATTTCCAAGAGGGGTTATTTATGAAGCTATAGAGAATTGTGATGACTCTGTGAAGAAGTCATGGTGACCTACAGAAAATAAACCAGAGCCTCAGAGAGCTGTTGGGAAAAACGGTCTCAAAAAATAATGAAGAAAATAGAGAAAAACACAAAGCAAAGGAAGGGTACCTATTCATTCACAAAGTAGATCTTATACCTACATAGTAGGTGTGCTAACACTGAGGGGTTTATTTTATTTTATTCTATTATCATTTTTGTTTGTGTTAGCTATGTCATATATGATCACATGTGTGTGCATTTGTGCATCACATGCACATATGTGGAGGCCAGAGTTCAACATCACCATTGGTCTCCGTCATTCTCTACCTGAGTGTTTGAGGAAGGTTCTCTCACTAACCCTGAAGCTCATCATTTGGATTAGGCTGTCTGGCCAGTGATCTCCCACAACCCACCTGTCTCTGTCCCCCAGTGCTGAGGTCACAGGCTTGCTCAGTCTCCAGAGCTGGAGTCACAGTCTTGCTCAGGCATCCCTAGCTTTAATACTGATGTTTTTACATCTTCATTTTGATAATAAATCACACGAGGTCATTATGAACCTCATGTGCAGTATCACTATTGTTTTGAAAAATGGACAAGTGAAATTATTTGGGACTTAAGAAAACAGAAGTGATTTCCAAATATAAGGGGTAAGGAAATCATCCATCTCCAAATGGCCTAAAACTCCATGCTTGGTCCAGATCAACAAGAGTTCTGTTCTTGTGTAAAAAATTTATATCACATCCTGTCTGATGTAAAAAAAAAAAAGAATGTAACTAATCCCTAAGCCAACTTTTTAAACTAAAATATTGTACAAAGATTCCTGTGGCATTTTCAGCTGCCCTTAAATTTTAATAATACTGATAAAATATTCTACTATCCCCAGCCAAGTAATTTTTTATCTTTAATTGGTAAGCCCTCATTTATTATTTCTAAAGCATAAAAATTCTAATATCTAGGATTTATAACTTGCCCAGGCAATCATGACTGCCAGTGTATTTTTAAGTGCACTCAAATACAGAGAAAGCAAATCAACACTGGGGAAATTTAAGCTTGAACTACAAGGGGAAAAGTTCTCTACAACAGATACATCATTGACTAACTACATCATACTTCATCCGTTAAAAATAAACAAACTCTGCAATCCTCCCTAGAGTGAGAAAAAAAGGCTTTTAGGGGCTGGTGAGATAGATGGCTTTGTCAGTAAAGCCCTTGTCAGGCAAAAGTAAGCATCTAGCTCCATCCCCAGCACCCACTAAAGTCAGGTGTGATGGTAAATGGTTATAATGCCAGTGCTGGAAGGCAGAGACAGAGTGATCCCTGATGCTCCCTGGCTGTCCAGCCCAGCCTAATCAAGAAGCTCCAGGTCTTAGTGAGACACCTTGTCTCAAAAAATAAGATGGATGGCTCTTGAGGGATGGTACCCAAAGTTGATCTCTGACATCCACGGACATGTGCCCCCACATGCATATGAATGCACACTGCACATGCACATACAAAAGAAATGCTTGTTGGGGGTGGGGAGTGGAGAACTAAGAAACTAAGGCAAGAGACGGGACCAATACTTCTAGATAGGACAGTCTAACAGCTCATTTCAAAATCAACACAGGAACAAAGCCTAACACTTGATGTGATGATTGAGTGAAACTGAAATACCATCTGTCAATCCACAGAGGTTCAGAACTTCTTTCTGCTGCAAGTACTTTTATGCATAAAATAAGTTTTCAAAACAATAGCTTTAAGGAGAAAGTACCAAACAACTTTCAGGAAACCCAAAAGCACAGCCTCAGATGTTCCCGCTGCTACTCACGTTCACAATCTACCTGGCATCATGAAACTGGTAGTCTTGCGCTGCCCCCCACATTTCTGCAAAATGGAAAATCAAGGATCATTTCAAACCCACAGTATTCGGCTGAAAAATGGCCACCCAAAGACATCAGGTCTTCATCTGTAGTTTGAAATGTCTTTACAGGTGTTATGAATGGTAGACCAAAGGTGTTGAAATGAGGAGCACTTGCTGGATTATCCAGGAGGGTTTTAAATGTCATCACTGGTTTTCTTTCAAAGAGTGAGGCAGGTGATGTGACACATACAAGAGAGAAGGCTGGATAATGGGGATATAAATGCTGAACCAGTCTATGCCAGCAGCCACCAGCAGCAGGGAGCAGGAGGCCTTGCAGAGTCTTCAGGACTGGGTCCCTATGGATACATCAATGGCATTTTAATGGCACTGGCTGGGAAGATGTGAATCTAGAACTGTTATAGAAAAAATTCCTGTTGAGTGAGACCACTAACTTTATGATCATTTATCACACCAGTGGATGATGATGCACAGATGTCCTGTTTCCTAGGGGTTTGTTTTTGATTCCACAAACCTCTACCACTAATATTAATAATGATAATGGTACATATCTGCACCATTAACCTTCATCAACACATACCACAGGACAAGTTTCCACTTGGTGTGCTGTGCTCTCCAGTGCTCACATATGACTGCTCGCCTCCAGAACATGCTATGCATAGGGTACATCTATTTTTCTTTGAACAGCATGATTCACTCCACCCCAGGATGCCAATCTTAAGTAGGCCAAGAGAGAATTCCAAAAATGTAGAATATGTAATAATTTTAATGAACGAAGCTCAGATTCTTTCCCTTCTGAGCTACGAATGTCACCACAGTCTGACTCGGGACATGTAGCGAGGCTACTGATGAGCCATGCATCACAAATGCCTTACATCTAAAACAAGTGATGGATTTCCATCACCTGCATGCCACCAGGTCCTAGCAGACACTGCAACATTTCCCCAGTGTACCAACTTAAAAATGGAGGTTGGAACATCTACACCTGAGAGTCACACAACATGACAGAACAGGGGATAGAGAATCCTAATGTATCTGTCAACTCTCACCAGTGAAGCTTCTTCATGCAATATAAGGTGATCAACACAAAAAGCCACAACTGGCCAAAGTGCAGAGAATAAGAGACTGCAGAGGGTGTGTCCTTGGATAGGACCTATACTAAAACTCACCCACCTGGGGCTCAGGATCCACTACAGAAGAGGAGGTAGAAAGATGGTAAGATCCAGGAGTAGTGGATAACTACAAGGAAACAGAGTGTTCCCAAAGTGGGAACTTGCTCATGTAAACTTACAGCAATGGTGATGGCATACACATGATCCAGGCAAACTCAAACCAAACAAAAACCCAGCATTAGAAGTGAGGAAATGGGTAAGAAGCCCCAGCCTTAGCCCGGAACTATTGGCAGCTGATCACTGCCTGGTGAGAGGGAGTTGGTCTTCTTTAAGGGAGTGATGTTAGATAGGCTGATCAGGCCCCAGTGGATGAATTCACAGCAAGAAAAATTCAGTAAAGAAATATATATTTGGAAAAAAATAGAAGTTGGCCCTAGTGGACTAGGAGGTCAGTGTTCACTCAATGCATGAGGAGA
Organism: Nannospalax galili; assembly: GCF_000622305.1. NCBI lineage: Eukaryota > Metazoa > Chordata > Mammalia > Rodentia > Spalacidae > Nannospalax > Nannospalax galili. The sequence goes on along the minus strand of NW_008334203.1, from coordinate 734,817 downwards.
AATAAGGGGCCAAGTATGGGTCACCTCTTCAGTGTGGCTCTGGCAACTTCTTAGCTTCTAGAATTGAAGAACTTCTATAGATAAAATGGACCAAATAACAAATCACAAAAGGACAAGTTAGCCGTGTTTGTTTTAAAGTGAAAAGCTCAACAGCCCAAGGATTCTAAAACAGAAAGTAGAAGTATTTGTCAACCATGACCAAAATCAACCTTAGATGTCTTTTTCTGTGCATTTCATACAGCAGAGTCCTGCGATACAGGGACGTTTGAAACCGACTTCTTTGACTTAAGAGTAAGTAGAATGTTCTAGGGTCCATCCACATTGTTGCTTGGGCTAGAGTTTTCTTTTATTCTTTCTTTCTTCCTTTTTTTCCCCTCCGTGTGTGTGTGTGTGTGTGTGTGTGTGTGTGTGTGTGTGTGTGTGTATATATGTGTGTGTGAGTGTGTGGGTGCACACGCGTGGATTTGTGTGTGTGTGTGTGTGTGTGTGTGTGTGTGTGTGTATACATGTGCATGTGAATGCGGATGTGCACATGCCATGGAATATGTACAAAAGGCACAGGATAACCTCAGGTTTCAGTCCTCCCCTCCACCTCATTTAAGACAGGGTCTCCTGATTGTTCACCATTGTGTGCACCAACCTTGCTGTCCCGTGCACTTCTGGGGGTTTTCTTGTCTCCACCCCCTATAGTGTTGTGGGCTCACTGGGGTCATGGGTGTGCACTACAGCACTCAGCTTTACATGAGTTCTGGGAAGTGAAATTTCAATCCTCATGATTGTAGGGCAAGTGCTTTATCCACTGAGCTAGCCCCCCAGCCCAGCACTCTGGTATTTTGTTCTTCTGTCTGTCTGAACGGACATGACTTATGTTCCATGGGTCCAGTGAGCTTTGTTCATCTTTGGCTTTTCACTAGTTCATTGAAATTTGCATTGTTTACATTATGGGGCCATTCTGAATGAGGCTGCTGGGAACAGAGAGGCTCTGTGGTCCCCCTGAGCTGAGGATGGGGACAGAGATGGATTGCAAACAGACAGGTAGGAAAGCTCCTTTGGAGGACAGAACAGGGTTCTAAAATTAGACTGTAAATTTTCTAGAGATAATTGAATTGTGAAATTAAAACGTGAATTTTATGTTATGTAAATTATACCTCTATGGAGTTGTTTGAAAAACCTGCTTTGGATATTACCTTCTTTTCAACAATGCCACTTGACTCTGTGAGCAGACATTTATACATTAAGCTCCAGGGGCCCTTCTTTTAGTTTTTAATTTTTTATTGACTTTTTGTGTATTTCATATAGAACATCTTAATCATCTTCATACCCCCTTCCCTACTGGCACCCTCCCATAGACCCCCCACTTGGATTCATATATTCTGTCATTTGTGTTAAGGCCTATCATGTCCCGTGAGCTTCCTCAGATGTCACAAGGGCCCTTCTTAACATGGCAATATGATAGTATTGAGTAGACCTGTTCCATGCACTTAAGGAGCAGGTTCCAAATGGAGTTATCAATCCATATTGCCTACATACATCAAAATAGCACACTAATCCCCTTAAATACACACATTTATCTGTCAATCAAAACCATATTAATTCCTTAAAGGGAGAAGAAAAAAAAAGAAAGATAGTTTTCTGAGAAAATAAGCCAGTTTCTTAATTACAAGGTTTAGGAAGCTAGAAGTTGTATTACAAGACAGAGCATAGTTTGGTGTTCTAAGATGAAAGCTCTAGAAGGCTGAGTACTCGTGTGTATTGTGTTGCAATTCTGAAGAGAAACAGTCTGCTGGAATCACATAGGCTGAGCCTCAGAGGAGGAGGGAAGGTAATAGTCTGGTATCAAAAGAATAGGTTTACCTAATCAGAACAGAGCCAAAAACAGAGAAACTAAATACCTGCAACCACCACTTTGGCAACTGGCTTCTCTGAGTCCTCAGGAGACCCTTTCCTATCCTGCTTCATGGTTTAACAGAGGTCATGTGACACCTTCTGCCCCATAGCATGTGAACAGAAATGATACTCTAGATTTGGCCTCTAAGAATTTTCTCAAGACCCATCTCTTCTTTTCTCCTCCTGCTGTCTGCTGGCTGTCTGGTTTCAGGAAAACTAAGAAACCAGAAAACAACAGCAGCAAAAGAAGGAGTGATTTTCAGCTTCTGTTATCATCTGGTCAAGAAAATCAGCCAGACATGCACTTTGATGCTGTTGAACTCCAGGAGATATTTGTTACTGCTTTAGTCAATCCTGAATTGATGACATCAGGGGTAATAATTTAATATACCACCATATTACTATTGTGTAGCCATGATTCATAGGACATATGTGAGATCTTTCACACATATCCTCACAAAAGTGGAAATAGATACCTGAATTACTCCTCCCACTGCTTGTCAGAAGATGCTGAGGTCCAAGGAGTCCTAGTAAGTTGCCCAAGTCACAAAGTGACTATGATCACCAGCAGTATTGAAGACACGAGTTCAGACCTCTAGTCTTCTCTTCCCTCTCAGTACAGCATGGCTTGAATTGATGAATACCATGCGTTAAGCATGTGCTACATGCTCTGGTACATGAGACTACATCCCGTTTCCTAAATTATCCTTTCACAGACCCAAAAGGAGTGAGCACATGACAGTAGTTCATGAGGATATTAGTCCCAGAAGGGCCAGTGTCACAACAGTTCCTCATTCTACAGATAGCTGTGAAAAAGAAAAATAATCATGTGTCCCTTTCAAGCCAACACTGGTTTAGAAGCCGGGACAAGAGGCTTAGAAAGGATTGGCCTAGCTGAGGTTCGATGCTGAAGATCACTGCTTACTCTCAAATGAAAATTAGGAGATAGTTGAACAGCTATGACTCTCTCTCTCTCTCTCTCTCTCTCTCTCTCTCTCTCTCCCCAGCTGGCCTGGAACTCGATATGTAGACCAGGCTGGCCTCAGCCTCCCAGAGATCCACCTGCCTCTACCTCCTGAGTACTGAGATTAAAGTTGTGTACCACCAAACCAGCCAGAAAATATTCTCTGTTAGGCAAGGTAACAGAGTTGGAAACCAAGGCGAACATGATCATAAACCTTCCTATCAAATTCACAAGAGGATGAACAACCATCTCTGAGGTCAATTAACATTGTATATACAAATAAGGATAAGAGAGAAACAGGAGTGAGTCAGAGAATGAGGGCCTTTAAGAATCCCAAGTGTCACAGGGAGCCAAATCCACTCACCCAGAAGGAAGCTTTTATGCAGAGGAAGGTATCCCCAACAGCTATCTGCACTCTGATGATCTGCAATACTGAAAACATGCTCTAAGAAGATATATAGGGACAGAGACTAGGGCAAAAACTTAAGTCTGATTGGAAAAAATTTAAAAACTGGTTTAGGGCTGGGTGTAAGGGTCAGTTGTTACAGTGCTTGCCTAACATAGACGAAGCTGTGGTTTGATCCCCAGAACCACATAAACTGGGTATGGTGGCACATACTTGTAAGATCAACACTGGGCAGGTGGAAGCAGGTAGATCAGGAGTCAAGGTCATTCTTGTCTACATAGTGAGTTTGAAGCCAGTCTGCTAAATGAGAACCTGTCTCAAAGCAAAATAAAACAAGCAGAAAAACAGGTCTATACAGTCCTGTAGTTAATTTCTTACAGTAACAAATACTGATGATGCCTTAACGTTCTTTTTAAGAAGGAGAGAGAAAGGAATAGAAGGAGCAAGGGGGGGAGTTTAGCCACAATTCTGGGTGCATGCTTTTGCTGTTAGAGGGCAGATCATTCTAATAACTTCTTTCAGGTCAGGATTCACACTGCTGTTCAGAGCACTTTAATTATGAGGAAATGAAATCGGGCCACTGTGCTACACATGTAGGAAACAAAATCCAACCAGGGAAACAGTCACAGCATCTTGGGTTTTAATTATGAGGAGGTGGAGTGCTCAGAGAACACTTCCGAGCCAGAGCAATCAACCCCACACCAGGCCTCGGCATTCGGCCCATGACAGCATGTTCCTTCCGGGGCTGAACTGTTATCAATTCCCAGGAATGGCCCTGCAGGTCTCATCCCCCCCAAAATGATTGAGACAGTCATAATTTGGGTTCCAGGGCAAAGATCTGATCAGAGCATACAAGCATTACTATATCCAAAGGAAGCTATTGTACAGGTTTAAAGGCTATCTTGGTATATATTTATACAAGTGTGCATACATGTATGTGCGTGCAGGAGCACATGCTCATGTGATGCATGTCTGTGTATAGGCTAGTGCTCAATGTCAGGTATCCTCCTCAGCTGCTCTCCACCTTCTTTTCTTTTGAGAAAGGGTTTCTCACTGGACCTAGAACTCAGGTATCCTGCTAGACTGGCTGGCCAGAGAGCCCCAGTGATCCTCCTGTCTCTGTCCTGTAACTATGCCCATGTTTTATATGGTGCTGGAGATTAAACTCAGGTCCTCATGCTTGTGTGGCAACTGAGCCATGTTCCCAGCTCTCCAAGCTGCCTTTAGAATGAAACAGAATTTACATATGGCTGCCAAGAACTTCTTGTTAAGCATGAGGCTATCATACACAAACAGACACTCAGGGTCACCTGTCATTGTTTTTAGAAAAGAAAGGATTTGAGATGCAAAGGCCTACAGCAAAAGGGCTGGCTGCTTGTATAAGGACAATTCTGAAGTGGAAAGAGAGGTGGGAAGCCAACTCCCTTTAGATGTGAGAGTCTCGTGGATATCAGTGCTTAGAATTCTCATAACAGCCCTACGAGGACTTTACTGTTCAATTATGTTGCAGAAGAAGAAACAGAGTTTGGTCAAGGTCCAGTAGGTAACAAATGTTAGAGCTGGGATTGAACTGATATCGTAAAACTCTATAGAAGGAGCTTCACCTCAGAATAGTAGATGTATTCACCATTAAGAACAGGAAAGACCCTGTAAACTTGTAGAGAAGACTGCCCACCTAGTTACCCCTCATGGTTACCCACAGTCTTCAACCATGTAAGAAAACTTAAGAGTAAATCCAAGGGGCTAGAGAGATGACTCAGCAGTTAAGAGCACTGACTGCTCTTGCAGAGGACCTGGGTTCAATTCCTAGTGCCCACATGGCAGCTAACAATCATGCATAACTCCAGTTCTAGGAGATCCAATGCCTTCTTCTGACTTCCACAGGCATTGCATGACATGGGTACACTTACACACATGCAGGCAATATACTTAATACATAAAAATAAAAATAATAAATAATTTTTTTTAAAAAAAAAGAGTAAATCCAACCATGGCAGGTTATTAAGGGTGTAGACCTGGTCTTCAGATCATCCAAGAGTGAAACCCAACTCTGTTCTTATGTTAGCCTGGGCAAGTTCATTAAGATTGTTGAAACTGATCTCATCCCTGACACTCATCTGCTATCTTACAAAAGAAAAGGTATCCATACTCCTCGAAACTCCTGCCTTCCATGAATCCTTCCTTTATGATCTCAGCCTGACTCCTGGATCCTAAATGATACCAAGTTGTACCATTTGTTGGACAGATTATGACCCCTTTTATTTGGTTGGGGGTGTTCCTCAACGGTAAAAGGCATGTATGCTTAGCATGCAGAAATGCATTAGTTACTTTTCTCATGTTGTAACCAAACACCTGACAAAAAGCAATGTCAGGGAAGTACTTTAACTTACAGTTCAAAGGGACACAGTCCATCATCATGGAGGGAAAGCGTGCCAGTAGTTAGGTGAGGTGGCTTGTCACAGTACATCTGCTCGCAGGAAGCAGAGAACAGGCAGGAAATGAGGCTGAACTATAAAACTTCAAGATCTTCACCAATGACCCACTTTGCCCAAGACTCCATTTCCTGAAGGTTCCACAGCCTTCCCAAACAGCACCACCAGCGGTGGACCAAGTTTTCCAACATACGAGTCTATGAGGGATATTTCACACTCAAACTATAATAACAATGCTCTGTGTACATTACCTGGTACCAAAACAGAAACACCCATTTATTGTTTTCTGTGAGGTTCACTGAGGCAAAGAGAAAAAAACTCTACCAACATGGACAAATTTCTCTTATGTTAGGAGAGCAGGGCTTCACAAAAGGAGGACAATTAACGGTGGCAGGTTATTTTCACTTGGTTTTTTTTTGTAATTTTTTAAACACTTTGTGAGTAGGAGAACTGCATAATTCATTGTGTCAGAGTAGGAAGCTCAGTGGCATTTAGCACATTCACAATATTGTGAAACACCTCTATCTAGTTCCAGAATATTCTCAAGACCCTACATTCATTAGACAGTGGCTCCTCTTTCCCTCCCTGCCCCCATGCCACCATCTGGCAAGCACCCTTCTGCATTCTGCCTCTATAGAGCTAACTCTTTGGGCTATTTCATGTGATAAATACCTTCAAGTTGATTCAAATTTAAATTGATAACCATGGAGACAATCAGAACTATGTCCTTCATGTCTGTATAAACTATGGGATGTTGCTTTTCCCAAAGCTTATGTTCCTGAGGAGGCTGTTTATTATATCATCGTGGAATTACCTTATCCCTGTGCAAAGTGGATCAATATTTATAACTCCAACAAGGAAGCATCCTAATGCTTACCTTGGTCAATTTCCATTTTGACTGGACCAAATGGATTTTTCCATTCCTCCAGATGAGGGCTGGCTAATGAAAAAAAGCAAATCAAGTTTGACCACATTTCCTTTTATGTAAATCCTAAAGCACACTGCCCATTGGAGTCCAATAGCTCGACAGACTCTCAACCAGATGGAGGAATGTTCCCTGCCTGACGAGAAACTCGAAACCCGCCTACAGCCCATGATCTGTTGACTGAAATTTGTACCATCAGAACTACAGAATGAAGCTTGGGGAATGCAGTCTTAGCCTTCCCTTGACACAGCAGTGGTTCTAGGTTGCTTATCAGGTATCCAGGGAAGTTGGAGGTGAGTGGAAGTCAGTCTACCTCTTTCTACTGAGGGACTCCCCAAGATGGGTTTGTACCAAATCACCACATGAACTTGTGAAATGAGCAGGAAACTACCCAACCCCTCCTCACATCTCAGGTTCTTAAGTAAGCTAGAATCTGTAATGAGCGTCTGCAGTGGTTGGCTTTCTCAGGGACATGAACCACCAGCTCAGAAGATGCAAAAAGAAAGAAACATGGAGATTTGCTTGGCCTTTGGTAGCAGTCAAGACACGGCAGTGAGGCAGCCCTTGGGCAGGATTAGTATTTCTATAAGTAATTGCTCTTGACTTTGAATCATTCCACAGTGCATGCTACAAGGAACTCAAAAAGATCTCAGTGCTAACCTTGAACCTGGGTCTTGGGAGGGTGGGGTTACAGGCACAAGACTAATTTTAGAGCAGTGCTCATGGGTATGGCTAAAGAGGATATGAAGAAGCTTAGCCCACGTGCAGGCTGTGAGGTTCACGGGAGCCAGAACAGGATTTGTCGCAGGTGGCCATGTTTCTATTCTGGGTTCATCCCAGGGACTCACTGGGTGACCTTGGGCCTGTCACATCCCCTCGGCACTGCTGCCTCTCCATCTGTGAAATAAAGGTAGCAGTATCTGTCTCACAAGCCCTCCCGGGGTTGGGAAGATTAATGAGGCAAAGTCAGCAAAGTATGTGAAACTCCAGGCGATGAAGGGCAGCAAAAAGCACAAAGTTATGTTACCGACCCCCCTCCACCCTCTACACACTCTTATCACCACTTCCGCTTTGAAAAGTACAGTAAAGACTTGCTACTACCAGAGAGGGCTTTAGACCCACAGCAGTAGCTGGAAATTCGTCAGAAATGCAAACTCTCAGATCTTTCTCAGACCTGCCAACCACATGCTTTGAGGGTGAAGCCCAGTCACCTGCCTTCTAGACTGATGCCCATTCTAACAATAACACAAGAAAACAATGTGATAAAAACACTAGGTAAGTCCACAACTTCCAACAAGTTTACATCCTTATTCAGTAAACGTGAACATTGCTGATGTTAGATCTAACGAAATGAAAAGAAAATGACTGATGGAACCAGAAAGCCTCTTCACCCCGAGATGCCCAGTTTCCTCCAAGGTGGCAGCAGAAGCACGAAATCTACAAGGTAAGATGTTTCTGATGGAATTCCAAAACTGTGGCCAAAATACTAACCAGGTGGAAGTAACGCGCAGGTGGAGGTAACACGCAGGTGGAGGTAACGCGCTACAGAAAATCCACCAAGCATTAGGAGCCCTACTGTGCTGTTGAGCAAATGTGATCATAGCCCCATAAAACCCCCATATATGTTTGAGAACAGCATAACCCAGAAAATGCAGTCTTACATAATTTAAAAAATGCATTTGGGAGATTTTTCAAATAATTCAACTGTTTAATGAATTTGTACGTCTTTCCTCCTTCTTCCTCTTTCCTCTTCTTTGGGGCAGAATTTCTCTCCTTCCTCCTGGGAACAATTAAGCAGAACAATGCCCCTCTCCTGGGACTTCCTGCCTTCAGTTTATAAATAACTTCTGCACAATAACGAAGAGCATATAGAAAAGTGATGACAAGGTCACTTACCATGAACAAACCAGGCTCTGTTCCCATGACAACGCAGAGTCAAAGGCAAAGTGACATATGGTGATGATCCCAATGTATCCCCATCATCTTAAACTTTTGAAAAGCCACCTCTGGGGCACGATGGACTTCCTCTCTGCTATGGGGTGGGTGGCTGGGACCTGGGACCGAGGGTTTGAAGGTTAGACATGGAGTTCAGACTCCATCTGGAGCCTGGTAGAAGTCACACTAGGTGATGGTGCAGCCCCATCCCCAAGCCAGCCCTCTGCTTCGCTACTTTCTAGACATTCTCTGCCATCTCACACTGATGCTTTTTCTTAATTCCTTCCAGGAAGAACTCACTTGAGGTAAAGAGAACAAAGGCAGAGTATTCTCCCTCCAGTTGAAGCTTGTTAGCAGGGTCTGCCTTCCTGGGTGAATGGCATTCAGAATGGTTTCCACTGGCTTCCATTGTTTCCAACTCTGTTCCTTGTATTAGAACACACAAAGTGAGTGGGGAGGCTGGGAAAAAGATTCTAGTGATGCTTAACCAGGAAGGTTGACCCTTTCCGGGACAATCAACTCTGTATGCACTGCGAGATGCAGCCTGAGGAGGAGTGAGGTGGGTAGATTCCAAGGCATCCCATTTTAAGATGCAGAGCCCTGTTCTCAGTGCCCCAGCTTCACTCTGACCTCCATGAAGGCCTCAGCATCATGATTTGCTTATTTGCATAACCACTCTCAAAACTTACTCTGAATGTTTCACATGGAAAGCAATCCCACATCTACTCAAGTTTACTTAAGTCTCATTAACCCCAATTTCTGTGAGGAAATCATGGTGAAGGTGGTAATACCCAATGTGTGAATGGATCCTGACTAGGTACCAAAGGATTTACACATGTGGCTTCACAGAATGTTCTCAATAACACTGGAGGTTCACACGACTGTTTCTTCCAGTGTGCAGATGAGGAAACAGAGTCATTGGAGGAGACACAGTGCTGACATCTGAACCTGTGAGCTCAGAATCAAAACTCCAAGTAGCTAAAATTTCAGAGCTCTTAGCTCTGACCTGCATATTTCAAAAGCAACACTGACTTTTTTTTCTTGAAATAATTTCTGCCTCAAATGGGATGCTGACCACTGCTGCTACTCTAGCATACAGGAGTGTGTCTGTCTGGTTCTTTGTTCTTTACTTCCTCTTTCATTGTTGTTGTTGCAGTTTTGAGACAGTTTTGTCACATTATGTAGCCCAGGCTCATGTCAAGCTGACTATCCTCTTGTGCTGTGGAGTCATTTCCTATGAATTGAAACTTTCTCTCCTAGAGAAAGGGGGGAGCTTCATAAAAGTTAAGGAAATTTACAAGACTCCAAGACTTGAGAAACTATGAAAGTTAAAAGACTCACAAGGTTCATCTCTCAGGTTATATAAACATAAGTAATTGCTGAAGTAGCCAGAACACTCTTCAGAGAAGCTGCCTATAAGTTGGGTAGAGAGCTCCGAGGATGTAGCTCTGATGGATCATCACCCATGCCAGCTTGAGGCTTTCTGGTGATATAACTGCCTGAGTCACCAAAGCTGTAAAGTCAAATATGTTCACCAAGCTACACTTGAGCAGAACTATCTTTGGTCTGTGATCAGGGCCGGACCTGGAATAAACACATCTTTGAGGATCTCTTTTCAAAAAAAGTCACACATATCCTTCCTCTGCCTTGAGTACTGGGATACTGGTGTGTACCATCATGTGAGCCTCAAACTGATAGAGTCTCTTTCTCTGGGAGTCTGGCCATAACACACTTTCCATAGTAGCTGTTTCTTCTTTGCCTAAGTGCTTCCTTGTTAGTAGAAAGTTCTAGAGTTCAAAGAAGTGAGATGGATAAGAAACCTCCACTCAGAATCATATGCTAAAAGGTCTTACTTCCTCCAAAATGGCAGTTCCTAGAAAAATAAGGAGGGAAGGAAGGCATCACAGAAAAAGGCCTGGTCTTTCTCACCCATTGCAAGCACATTCGGTGGAATCTTCCGAACCCACATACTGTTAGACTTGCCACTGGAATAAAACTTAGGTCATAACAAGCATATTTCCCAGTAGGTTTCTTGTGTACACTTGAGGCCTTTTCAATGGACACACTGGGGTGAGCAATCAGAGGATCACTAATGTGAAAATCAAATTAGAAATCCTCTGTAGAACATAAATTGACAACGAGGGAAGTGTGATTTCACTCTTGCAAAAATCAAGCCGGACTAGGCAGAGGAGAAAAATGACAGGAATATGCACAGAACTCAGGGAGTCTCGCGTCCTTTATTTTATCTGTTCCTAAGAAATAACAATTTAATTACACAATACATGCATACCTTTTCTTCATTAAAAAACTCTAGACAAGAGTAAAGTCACATTTGGTCACCACCCTTAATTCAACCCCTCTATCCCGTAACTTGAAAATATTCATATTAATTTCTTGACTTGTTTATACATGAACACATATTGGATTTTTTAAATAATGTCTTCCTTTTAGGGAAGAATATCATGTTGCTCATTTCAAGACATTTACATTAAAATCCTAAACCATGAGGATACTTGCATCTTCCAGTACCTGTCTCTCCCAGAACCCTCAATGAAGACATCAAAAGAGGACCAACTGAGAGGTAATCCCTTGAAAAATAAGCTGGAAGTTTAGCTTGAGTTTTGACAAAGTTTTATAGCATTTTAAATTCATCAGGCCCTCCCTTTCTTTATGTGGACATGTGCCAGATCAGAAGGGATAAGGAGGCCACTGAGCCCTGAGTCAAGCAAGTCAGGGATGAATCCCAGTCTGAAATGACTTACTACCTACTCAATCTCACATATTTCACGTGAATGCTCATTACCAGTTTTGGCATCTTCAAGACAGGGATGTTTATGACCCCTGCTTCAGAAGGTTCCTGAGAGTGTTGATTTACTGTGACACACGCAATAGATAATCAATAAATGGCTACTATTAGCTATTATTATGACCATAAGGATGTATCATCACCACAACACAAAGCTCACATACCTCTACAACTTTTGGATAAAGGAGAAAATAGGAAGGAAGATGTGGAAAATCAGGAAGGATTGCTAGATACTCTGGAGTATGTCTTTAAGGAAAATGAACAGATTAGCAGGTGTGAGAGTTGGTATGTGGAAAATGGATATAGGATGGATGGATGGATGGATGGATGGATGGATGGATGGATGGATGGACAGATTGGATTTTGGTGGATGGATGGATGCATGGGAAGGTGAATGACTTAGATGTATAGATGAATGGCTACATAGGTGGGAGGGTAGATAGATTAGATGAGAAGGTGGATGGATAGATGCATGGAGGAGTATATGGATAGACACATATCCATACAAATGGGTAGATACATGGGTGAATGATGAATGGATAGATGCAGGAGCGGGTGAATGGGTGAATAGATGGATGGATGTTCCATACACAACCATGGGTGGGTGTGGATGTATAAATGGTTATGTGAGTGCGTGGGAAAATGGATATATATGTGAGTGTACAGATGGGTAGATGAGTAGACAGATGCATGTATGAGTACATGTAGGGATAGATAAGTTGTATACATGGATAGATAGACAGATAGATGGATGCATAGGGAAGAAAATGTAGAATCATCTATTTGATGTTTACTGACTACCTACCATGTAATCAGTTGCAAGTATCAAAAGGCAATTAACAGTGCCCTTCCCTCTATAACAGAGGGAAAATTCTTACTAATTACAAAATCAATCGGTGACATCTATAAAGGGAAAACAATGTGTGATGAGAGATTATAGTAGGTTGACTTCATTTAAGTGGGGAAGAAGGAGTCAGATACGTGAAGACATGGCCTTCAAAGGCCTTACAGACAATCAGAACTAAGAGGGGGAGAGGGATAAATCACTTTCAGAATAAAGAATCAACAATCAGAACTAAGAGGGGGAGATGGATAAATCACTTCCAGAATAAATAATCAACCTATAAATGCCAGAGGACAGGGGGAAGTATTAGACACCTCAGAGTCTCAGGGATGTAGAGTGGCGCAGGTAGACAGGATGTGATGGAGCTGGGTTCAAGAAATATGCCTTTACCCTCAGAGCAGAAGCAAGATATCGAGGTGACTAACCGTATCTCCTTCCTCCAATCAGACTCTCCATTTGCAGAGCTTGGGGACTCAAGGGTAAAAAAGTAGAGGGTTGAGTCTTTCTATGATTTGTTTACTGCACTGAGAGGTCCCGGAGCTAATTAGAGATGTTAGGTTGTCAAAAGAATAGTAAACCCTGCCTTCAGGGCTGTGCTCTGCATCTGAAGAGTAAAGGTCAATATGATAAGCTCCAGCTTTAGATTCTTGAGGTAAAACTCATTGATTTATGAGATCATCAGAATGTGGGATTTTTCCATCTTCTTGATCAGGCCAAGACTTACCTTTTAGCACCTGCTGACTTTGGAGCCAGACAGATAATAGTTCAGATCTCAATTTTAATGCTCAACAGCTGATAACAGCATGACAAGAGTGGAGAAAATGTAGATGAATGGCCTCATACAGATGTTGTGCAGCTGTTTCTTCCTCATTGAAACAGTCCTTCCTGGTAGGTGGCTCCTTAAGACTCCTTAAGACTCAGGAAAAAAGGAAACTTACAATGCTCAGGAAGTAAAGAAAGTCACAAGTCTCAGAAAGTTCCTGAAACTTACAAGAGGTAAGACCCCCCCACCCCCACCCCAAGATTATACAAGCAGTAATGACTTCTGGGAAGGGATGCTGTCAGACCTACTGAGATACATACAAGTTGAGGGGACTCCAGGAACGCAACTTTCATGAGTCATCACTAGGGTGGGCTTTTCGGTGACGTAATTGTTTTTGAGTTGTTTGTGTTCCTGAGGGTACTCCTCATCCATGTGCCTGTAAGTAACTCTACCACTTATTATTTATCTAGCCACAACTCGGTGGAATTGTTCCTTCACTCTGTTCCCAGTGCCCTATCTGGAGTAAATAGATGTTCTTCACATCTCCCACAGAAAAGTCCCACGCAGATCATCCTTGTTGTAATTACCCAAACCTTACAAAAGTTATAGAGACATAAGGCAGTAGATGAAATTAGGACTCCTATTCAACTGACTCAATAATGGTAATATTTTCTGGATTATCCAGAGGAGTCCAATATAATCACCAATGTGTGAAAATGTGAAAGAGAGGCAGAGGAAAAAAGGCATATGAGACGGCTCATTTGACTGACCCTCAGGACAGGGGCCAAGCAGGACAAGTGATGTCTAGAAGCTGAAAAAGGTCATTAAGTGGACCCCATTCAAAGCCACCCAAAGAAATGGTACCCTGCTATCCCTGCTTTTAGCTTGGGGAGACAAACCTAGGACGCTGACCTTCAGACTCCTAAGGGAACAAATTACATTCTTTCAAGTCATTGAGATTGTACTCACTTGTTATAACAGCCACAGGAAATTGTAACTGTTTATGCCTTTGTAAGTTCTCAGGATTCAGTGAGGTTCTTTGTGTAAAGTAGATTGTGCCCTGAGCACTCAGTAGTGCCTGTCCTTTCTTATTTCTATAAACTGCCCATTTTGAGCTGACAATCCTTTCACGTGCCTTTTCAAGTCACTTATTGGTTCCTGTATCTTCATCACTAGGGTCCCCAACCCCAGTAACATATGCCTGACCCTGCCCTCAGGTATCTGTCAAATAAATCACCAGCTGAGGACACTAGAGATCCTCCCAGGAATATCTACAAATAAAAGACAAACACAGTGAGTTTCTCTGTGTAATATCTTAAGGTTTCTCAAAGTCTCCAAGGATTTTAGTCTAGGATGTAGAGTGCCTTTCAACATTTGGTTGCTCCTAGTTTCTAACACCGTCAGCTCCTTTCCCTACACGCCCTTCACTTAGGTTCTGACATTTTAAATGACTAAAGGTTGTTGAAGGACATCCAAATGTCTCCTTCCCTTGAGCTTTTATATGTGCTGTTCCCTCTTCCCAGAGCAGATGTCTTCCCAACAAATTTGTTCACCCATCCAAGTCCTATTCATCCTTCAAGACCCAATGTGTTCATTACAAGGAATTTAGTATCCTCTGACTTGGGTCAGTTAGGGTCCACCCCTTCTGTTCTCCCTTAACAGGACATCCACCCTCCATGCTAGCAATTTTCATACCACATTACAACTGATTGGCTAATAGTATCTCCCAATAATTAGTCTGTAATAGCAATGTCTTTTATGATCCTGAGACCTTTTGAGGACTTAAGCATGTGACTTCTGCAGGGAAGGACACATGCACAAATTTCACATGTAATACATAGAGTCTGCAAATGATCCCTGGGGTTCATGAAGTCCCCCTAAAAGCCTAGAGCCCCAGAATAGATCTCCTGCATTAAAATGTGAGCACTCTAAGGAAAATAATTCAATCTAGCTTGTCTCTTTGTCTCCACAGTGCTACATAATATATTGCCTGGATGGAACATAGTAGCACTCAATGAATGGATGGATTGGTAGAAGGATGGGTAGGTGGGTAGATGAAAGGATGGGTGAATGCAAGCATAGACAAAGAGATGGGTAGGTGATAGAGAGATAGGTAATAGGGACTGGAAAGATAGAAGAATGAATGATGGATGGATGAATGGATGGAAGGATGGGTGGGATGGATACATGACAGATGGAGCACAGATGATGGAGCTCCACAGACAGAGCAATGGAAGGACAGATGTATGGATATATGTAGGGATGCATAGATGGAAGGAAGAGTGGGTGGATGAAGTCATAGGTAGGTGTTGAGTAGAAAAGTGAATGATTAATGTGTTTATGTATCACTGGAAAAACTCATCTAGAGAATTCCTCCTAACAGATAAATGAAGATTACTAAACCACATCCGAGAGGAAGATTAATCACGCTGCTCTCAATAATCAGCATGTGTGTGACAAAGAGGCATCTGTGAAAATCCCTCATTGACAACATGTTCCATATTGTTCAGTAGTTGCAGAAATGTTCCCAAGAAAATCAGACACAATCCATCTGATGCAACCAGGCTGAAAAATGAAAAAAAAAAATAACTAGGAGGTAAAATTTCTGATAGAGTGAGTCAGAGGAAGAGATTTTACAATCATTTTTATAGATGATAAGCTTGAACTCCTGATATTATGTACTTCTCTCTTAAATTCACTCTGTAAAAATATTGTTATAGCTGGTCCAGAAATTATGAAAAACTGTTAAGTAAAAGTTAAACAAGAGAGTTTTTATATGGGGAGCAACCTAGATTCCCAACAAAGGAAGGTTAAGTCTATTACTCTGCACTGTGTAATTAGCATACTATGTTTTAGAAGAACATTTATGATATGAAAAAATATTGGGGCTTAGGAAGGCAGAGTTGAAGCAGGGTTTCACTCTTTCGCTCAAGCTGGCCTGGTATTCAATACATAGTCCAAGCTGGCCCCAACCCCCTGACAATCCTCCTACCTCAGCTCTTAGGATGCTGGGATTATAAACATACACCTGGTTTATACCATCTTAAAACAAATCCAGTAACGGTGATCCACAACGTTCTCATATGAGTATATACACAGATGAAAAATCAGAGAAAATGCTAGCAATGGTTCCCAATGGAGTCAAAGTCATAGCTGAAGTGTAAACTTCTTGTGGCCATCCTATCATAGTTATACCTATTGATATCAAGATACAGGCCACCTCTGGATGACTGCTGGGTTAAATAAGAACTTCTCGTGGGTGTTGTGGTGCATGCCTGTAGTCCCAGCTCTTGGGAGGCAGAGGCAGGCGGATCTCTATGAGTTCAAGGCCTGCCTGGTCTACGTAGTGAGTTCCAGGACAGCTGGGGCCACAGGGAGACCTTGCTTCAAAAAGAACAACAAAAAAAAAAAATTAAAAAAAAAAAGAACTTCTCAGTTAAAGAAATGTACACGTATCTGCTCACATACACTTTTGGATGGGTGGGTTATTTTTCATTCTTGCCCAAAGAAAAGCCTTTTTATTGGATTAAAATTTACCTGAAAATGTGTTACATCTAAGATGGTAGCATTTCCAAGGTCATCACAGATGCGGAGAGTGAAACTTTCCTTATACAACTAACTTTTCCTTCATAATCCAAATTTGATAACAGATATTAGATTTCTATCCAATTTGCCTCAGCTCCTCCTGAAACATGCCAGTCTAGATCTCTCTCTCCTCTCTCTCTCCACCCCCGCCCCGGTACTACAGTTCTGTACCTCAGTTCTCAACTCTGTGTTTCCTGGATCTTATACTAGTTCCTTTTATAAAACCATTATGTGTCTAATGAGGAAAGAATGGAACGGAATGAAGCATAATGTATTGTTGCTTTTATGATGCATTGTTGCTTTTGTATTACACCAAACCAACTGTGCCTTAGAAAAGAGAAGCACCTTGGGCTGGGGAGATGCTCAGCTGGTAAAGTGCATGCTGTATGAGAATAAGGACCTGAGTTCCACCCTCGGAATCCCAAAACAAATATATGTGGGGCTGGAGAGATGGCTCAGTGGCTAAGAGCACTTGTTGCCCTCACAGAGGACCTGGGTTCAGTTCCCTGCACCTACACCAGGCAGCTTACAACCACCTGTAGCTCTAGTTCCATGGTATCCAACATCTGGCCTCTGCAGGTACCCTTACACATGTGGCACGTGCACACACGCACACACACAAATAGCAAAAGAAACAAGAAAAAGAAAAAAAAATATTGAATGTCATGACCTTGCCTATAATCCCAGTGCTGGGAGAATAGAGACAGGAGGATCCGTGGAGATTGCTGAACAGTCAGTCTAGCCTAAGTGGGGTGAGCTAAGGATCACTGAGAGACCCTATCCCATACAAAAGTGCAGTACACCCAAGGCTGTCCTCTGGAATACACACACACACACACACACACAGACACACATGCACATCTGCACACACACACATATACACACTCATATGTACATCTGCATACATGTACACATACACAAAGAGAAGAGCATTCTGTCTGAATATAACCTGGTTTAGCTCCAGGTAATGAAATACATTTAGGATCCAGGCCCCATTAGAAGACCGAACTCAAAAATATGGTGATCTTCAAGTCCACCTTTCACTAGCAAATAATAATACATCACCTCCCAGACAATGAGCTCAGATGTAATAAAAACAGCCACTTCCACCTTATTCCACTTCATTCCAGCTAACATGGCCCTCAGCAAGTCAACAAGGCTGTGGGCTCTAGGCTGCACAGGAACCAAGAACGGTGTGCTCACTCTTGGTTTATGCTTTAGCAGAAACCCCAAAGGGCACTTGGTCCTCAATGTTGCCATCCTGAGAAGCATCAGAAAGTTCTCTGCAGAGCATCCTCAGCATTCCTTCAACACACAATAGAGTTAGTTTGGACAGAAGTGTTACATGAAAACTCTGAGTACAGAATGTACAATGCAGAGTGAGTAGCAATGGCACAAAAGTGGGAAGATGCTTGATAAGCAAGCGGCAACACACAGCATTCCACTTCCAAATATTCTGCTTCAAAATTCCAGTGCAAAAGGAGAGACTGTGGGTCTGAAGGGTAAAGCGGTAGAATACGGACAGGAAAGAGCTACAAAGCCCAGGAAGATAGCATTTGCCATGCATCCAGGCCCTAGCACTGTGGCTGAAAATGAATCACTGAACAAATGAAGCCAGATGGAGCTGAGGACAGAGGTGGAATCTGGCAAGTTGATCATACAAAGTAAAGAACTTATATGCATGTGAATTCTGATGACTATTTAGCTTTTCCCCACCCTTCTCACAATGAAATGGAATGGAAACTGAGATATCTCAAAGCCCAGTTAGCCAGCCATTAACCACTTCCAGTCAAATAAACAGTTCAAGGTCAAAATGAATTGTCATTGACAATCTCAGATTCTCCAACAGTGGAATTTTAAGGTAGCTCCTCCTGACAAAATGTGAAAAGCTGGAAACTTCTGCTCCACACAGAAGGGGATGGTTCTGCTACTGCTGTGCCACCAACTTATTTTTACTTCATGAACTATTAAAGCAACTGAGGAGATCCTTGATCTTTGAAAGCTAAAAGACTCAGATTTAAGAAATGACAGTAGCTGGGGAGGGCTATCGAACACCGGAAACTTCTGTGCACTGTGCATATACACTTTGCAAAAATCATGTCAGTGCTGACACTCCTGGGAGAGAGGTAATAATATACTCAGTAGATTAAGCTGTCCAAGGTCAAAAGCTGTTCAGACGCAAAGCCAGTGTGTTTGAGCTAGCTAGCATACCTAACTTTTTCTCATTTTATAAAATTTAACATAATATTGAACAATGAATTTTTTTAATGTACCACACTCCCTCGGGTAGTTTCTTCTTGACTCTTCCTCTGAATAAATGAACAAATTCATATGAAGCCCGATTGTCTGCTCAAAGGTGACCAGTGTCTACTAGGTTGGAGAGGATAGAAATGGGTTGAAACCCTTTGGGGTTTAGAGTCTCAGATTAAGGAGGGATAGGGTGGGCTGGGAGATGGCTCAGTCAATAACATGTTTGCCATGCAAGTACAAGGACATGACATCGATCCCCAGAATCCATGTGAAAAAGCAAGATATGGTGGCATGTACTTGTAATCCTAGCACTAGGGAGGCAGAGACAGGAGGATCCCTGGGGCTCGCTGGCCAGCCAGTCTGGCCTGTGTGTAAGCTTCAGGTTTAGTCAGAGACCCTGTCTCAAAACAAAAGTAAACGAACAAACAAATAAAGCAAGGTGAGCAGGACCTGAGGAGCTAGAGGTTTTCCTCTGTTCATGTGTGATTCAAACACACTAACACATAAATGTGCATATGGAAAGGAGGGGAAGAAAGCAAGAACCAACACCCAGTTGAAATAAAGAATCAAACTGAAGCATCTAGGTGGTCTAGGAGCAAGGACTTCCAGGGTGGCAAACCTCTGAATCCTGTAACTGACTGTAGCTGATGAAGTATGCCGCTACGTACACAGCATAGCATGCTGTGATCCTCCCTTCCACTAGCCTGTGTCCCTCTTCAGAACATGACTGGGTGAACAGCACCACCCATAGCACGGGGAACCTGCAGAGAACAGCTGCCTTGAACTAGGCTGTGTGTAACACACTCCAACTGACACTCACAATCGGGCTGTCGTCAAAGGGCATCACCTTGAGTTAGGCCTGGGTGGACCAGCTCTGGTGTTGATTCTGCTGGCTGCCAATGACACAGCCCATCCTCAGTGTGTTCTCTCTTTTTGGCTGAGCCTCAGCTCTGTGTAAGTGGGCATCTCTGTC
This sequence comes from Nannospalax galili, assembly GCF_000622305.1. Lineage (NCBI taxonomy): Eukaryota > Metazoa > Chordata > Mammalia > Rodentia > Spalacidae > Nannospalax > Nannospalax galili. The sequence goes on along the minus strand of NW_008334203.1, from coordinate 715,047 downwards.
AGCTGGAGAAGGTGGGGCTTTCCTAGGCACAGTGAATCATTGCATCCCCGCGAAAGTCAAGGAGTTTGTAAAGCAAACCTGGCAAATACCAACAAGAGCATATTTATTTAAAGACCTCTCAAATAGATGTTTTTCCCTGTTACATGAATGTAAAGAGAAGTGCCTTTATTTGTGATTATAGAAGGATATGATACCTAGAGCTGTGACAGCCCTCTTGGACCATGAGGAGAGAAATACGCAATCCTACATGCTAGGGATAGGTTGATAAGGTATGAAAGGACCTGGTTCTCAGCACTTCCTGCACTGCTGAAGGAAAATGACCATGTGGACATTTACCTTGAAGGACCATGATGGGAGATAACAGGCCTTCAAAAGTAAGGTCTCTTTCAGTGAATTTTGTATTGTTTGTGGCCTAAAGAAAAAACTAAAACCACACAAACAATAACAGCACTCTTCCAAGTGCTATGCCGTCTTAACTGTCTTGCTTATCTCTTCAATTTCAGTTTTCTAATTTTTGAAACAGGTATTTATTTCTGCTTGGAGGGTTGTGTGCATACCTTACATAACTTAGTGTTTATGCAAACTCGGGTTATCAGGTGGCAGGTGCCTTTACCCACTGAGTCATCTTGCCAGTTCCTCCTTCTAACTGTAAAGCGGGGTGCTTAGTGAGAGTGACTCACAGGGATGTGACCAGAACTGAGAAGGAAATAGGACTGCCACACTGTGTGCAGTGTCATGATCTGGCTGTACAGTGTCATGATCTGACTACTCGGCCAAACCTGGAATCAGATCCTGTCAGAGTTCCCTCTCAGATGCTCGGGTGATCAAAGTCATCCAGCTGCCCAGAGCTGAAACTTCAACGGGGGTATGCTCTGACGTGGGTGGGATGGTTAGTGCTGTCAACTGGACAGAACCTAGAGTTGCCTGGGGGGCCAGGGCTTCGGGTATGCCTGTGGGCTTATCTCAATGGGAAGACCTGCCCAGTGTGGGTGGCACCAATGCCGTCACTGAGATGTTGGGCTGTATGTGTGGAGGAAGGGAGCTGAGCCTCAGTGTTTGTCCATCGCTCTCTCCTTCCTGACTGTGGATGTGACATGAGCAGCTGCTTCAAGCCCCTGCCACTATGGCTTCCCCTCTGTGACGGACTGTCCCTTGAACTGTGAGCCATAGTAAATCCTTTTGCCTTGGACTTGCTTTTAATCATAGGTACAGAAAAGAAACTAAGACACTCCAGAACTTACACTATTCCCCACTCAATACATGGCTGTGCTCCCTCTGTCCTGCAAGCTTCGGTTTCTAGTTCCATACCTGAGACAGTTGGGACTAAGTGGATTTCTGTGTAACTGAAGGTGATCCCAGACACTGGCACCCTAACACAACAGAGCCAGCTGTAAGTGGCTGAGCCCAGCAACAGGAAAGGGGCTAAAGTTGTCCACTTCCTCCTTGGTGGGAGGGCAATGAGCCTTGGAGGGCCTATGTCTGCTGGTCACTTCATTTAGCTCAATTTCCATTTAAAAATCCGTTTAGGGCTGGGGATTCCTCAGCAGTTAAGAGTGCTTGCTGCCCTCACAGAGGATCAGTGTTTGGCCCCTGGCACACATGCTGGGAGGCTCACAATCAACTGTAACTTGAGCTCCGGGAATTCAAAACCCTCTTCTGGCCATTGCAGGCACATGCACATACACATACCCGCCCCCCCCCCCACATATACACATATCTAAAAATAAAATAAATCTTAAAAATCAGTTTCATAGGCCAACCAGTCCTCCACGCAGCCAGAAACCTGAAGTCTGACTTTCCTGTAACAACTTTGGTGGTGGTTATTTTAAGACTCCCTTTGGAGAAAACCCAGCTGATTACATTCAAGAGCAACAGGGAGCAGCAGAGCAAAAACAAGGTTAGGTACCTAAAATACTTAAAAAGGAAAGAAAAGAAATATAACCCACCTTCATTTTTAGCCCAAAAGCATCCTGGGGTAAAAATATCCCAGATCAGGCCTGTCCAATATGATGGCCAGGAAAATTCATAGTTCCGGGTTTTTGAAAGAGAAAAACAGAAAAATAGTAACAGGGGCCTGAGCTCTTGATGCTTTGATTGTGACTACAGCCTTTAGGGACTCTTCTCAGCTGGTCCTTGGAAGCCTGTTCAAACTTAGTGATGTTCTTGGATGTGCTGAAAAGGGAAAGTGCCTGGAATCTGTTGGCACTCACTTTGGTTGACTTTTGTTTTCTGTCTCGGTACCCGCCTTCATCAGTCAGCTGTAGTACATCTGAGACTCAGTAGGAGAATTTCCTGCTCTATTTTTAAACACCCGGGGCAAAGGGGACACAGTGTTCTACATCCACTGAAAGTCAGTTTCTGGGACTGAGGAGATGGTTCAGTGTGGAAAGTGCTTACCATTCGAACATGAGGATCTGAATTCGATCCTGGCACCCACATAAAAAACTAGGTGTGGTGGCTCACATTTGTAATCCCAGAGTTGGGGAAGCAGAGGCAGGCAGGTCCCTGGGGATCACTGGATAACTGGTCCTAGGTCAGGGCAAGACCCTGCCTCAAAAACAAGGTGGAAAGAAAATGAGGAAGATACTTGCGGTTGTCCTGTGACTTCCACATGCATGTGTGTGCACAAATACCTTCAGACATGTGCACCCAAATACATATGTGCATGTACACACACATACATGTTCTTAGCCGCTTGGCCTCACATGAAACCAAATGATGAATAAAATTCTCTCATCAAGAGCTTCAAACAGTCTTCAAGTTCTGGGTGGGGGGTGGGCTTGGATTTGAGGCTGTGGGTGTCTCCCAATGAAGACAGGGCATATGATTATCTTCCCATGGACTTTTAAGTTAATTGATGCAGAAAACAAAAGAAACAGCCTCATCACACCCTCCCATCAGCAGTGATGGGAGTCACAGCACCAGCCCATGGGCTTGGCCACTTACCCAAAGTCTATTCAGAACCCTCAGTTGTTTCCCTAAAATGCCTGCATCTTTCTTACTTGTTATATTTAAAGTTCAGTTTTAATTTTCACTGTTTTGATTGACACATAGTATTTGTACATATTCATCACAGAAAGCCATCCATCTTTAAGATGTGGCCCTGCTCACAGGCAAACCATTTTTGGACCAAGCCTATAGCTGCTCTGTTTTTTGTTTTATCTGGAAGAATTTTTTGTTCTTGCCTCTGTACTCATGGAGTTCTTTTGGTCTGTGTTGGTCTCTCTCTGGACCTGAAGTGCTCAGGGACAGCTCCTGTTTTGCTGGTGCAAAGGATGCTGGGTGCAAGGCTTAGTATGGAAAGGAAGTTCTGTGTAAAGGGACAGAATGGTCCTAGGGAGATGGAGACAACTCCCAGGCTGGTGATGGGGAAGAGGCAGGCCAGGGTGGGAGTCCAGCAGGGAAGAGATACCTGGGCTCCCTAACTCGGGTAAAACAGGAAAAATGGAGGGGACATCCTCTCACAGCAGACCACCCAATGAAGGTCAGAGCTACCTGCTCAGTGGGATGATGGAGGAAGCGACAGAGCCACGGTGAGATGGCAGAGCCTGCTCCTGCCACCACAACTCACCTCCTATCATCACTCACATGCACTGAGCCTCCTCACTCCTTCAAACTCCCCCTGCATGTAGGGAGCACAGGCTCTCCCTCCCCCGAGTTGTATCACTGCCCTGGCATTCTCTCCTACAGTGTGGGACCGCTGAGTGGTTTGGGGTTTGGTGTATGATTTTTATAATGCTGGTGATCAAACCCGGGGTCTTGCACACAGCAGGCAAGTGCTATACCAACTGGGCTACTGTCCTAATTTCATTTCTGTTACTATGATAAAGTGCCCTAAGTAAAAACAACTTAGGGAAGGTAGACTTTATTTTTTATCACAATTCCAGGTTTCAACCCATCATTGTGGGAAAGCCAATGTAGCAGAAAGTTGAAGCAGCTGGTCACAACAGTCAAGAGCCAAGAGGGAATGAATGTGTGCAGACTTGTGCTCACTCTTTGACAGTTCAGGACCCAAAGCCAAGGAATGGTGCCACCCACTGTGGGCCGGGTCCTCCCACATCAATTAACAATCAGGATACTCCCCCAGAGACACTGCCCACAGGCCAAACCAATCTAAACAGTCATTTATTGAGACTCCTTCCCAGGTGATTCTAGATTGCGCAAGTTGAGTATTAAATCTATTTACCACAGGTTCCAACTGCACTGTATTATTTGGGTTCCCCCAACACATACTAGCAGGCTATATGTACAGAGCCAAAATAACCCTCTAGAGGTTGACAACCTCAAGTACCTATTAGTAATTTTCCATAATTCTGGGCATAGATAGGGGTTGACTATTTCAACATCCTTCTGAACCCATTCCAAACATACCAGTCTTCATTTTTTTTTCAGGATGCTGTCAGAAAATACCTGAGGTGGGCAGTTTATAAACAGCAGAAACTGATTGCTCACAGTTCTTTGAATTTGAGAGGGGGCTTCTACCGTGTGCCCTTATATGGAATAAAAGGACAAAAGCTTCTTTTCTGGGGACACTAATCCTATAGATGAGGGCACCAGCACCACAAACTACTTATGTCCTGTATTACTTGCTTTACTCATTGCTGTTCAAAATAACTGAAGAAAGCAACTTAAAGAGAGAAGAGTTTCTTTGGGCTCTTAGACTGAGAATACAGGCCACTGTGGTGGCAGGGGTGCCTGCTGATCACATTGCCCCTGTGGTCAGGAAGGGAGATGATCACAAGTGCTCAGCTTGCTTTCTCCTTCTCCAAGGACCCCAGCCTGTGGAGTGGGGCCACCCACATTCACAATGGGTCTTCCCTCTTCGCTTAAATCTTTGTGGAAACATCCTTATAATACACCTGGAGTTTTGTCTCCTAGGTGATTCTAGATCTTGCCAAGTCGACAATCAAGCTTAAGCATCACATTCCTTAAAGGCTCCATCTCTTGATACCAGCAAAGTTCTAATGCAGGAATTTGGTGGGGGAACCCGAGACCACAGCAACAGTCCTGAACGTCATGCATCCTAGATGCTATGCTTTGAAAAAAAACAGAAAATGAACAATAAAACAAATTCGATTTCGTAGGAATGCACATGGCAGTGGAGAGCAACTCACGGTGATGTCAGAGGCATGTCCCTGTCTCATTCTCCTTTCTCAGTGCTCTGCCATGAGGCTACCAGATAGAACTTTTCTAATTTGAAGAATAATGAATCAGCTCACCCTGGCCTGTGTCCTTCCATGCTCACATAGTTAGTCCAAACCATGTTGACCTTTTAAAGATGTGATTTGTTTTTTAACACCTAGGGCAATACATGCTGTATATGTGAGCTCATACCTGGCCAAGTTGCCATGTCAACAGAGATATCATGGTGGCCTCCTCCATCACTAAAAGGCAGGCAGGGAATAGTAGTCATGTGATGTATTAGAAGACACTGAATTTTAGGACCTGGATGCTGAGAAAAAGCATTGTCCCAGGCTGGATCTCCCAAGAAAGACAATGCCAAGAATGAGCAACCCAGACTTGTAAGACTGTAGGTGAGTCTTGGACAAGCTTGGTATCAGATGTGATGATGTTCTGGACTCCAGGGACCTGATCCGTCACGTCATCAGGTTCTGTCCCCTCATCTCTTCTAGTTTCATTCTGTTGCTGTGACAAACGCTGTGGCCAAAGCATCATAGGGGAGGAGAGGGTTTATTTGGCTTACATTCCAGGTCTATCACTGAAGGGAGTCAGGGCAGGATCTCAAGCAGGAACGAGAAGCAGAGCCACGGAGGAACGCTGCTTGCTGGTTTGCTCTCATGCTTAGCTAGTTATACAGCCCAGGACCACCTGCCCAGGGAATGGTGCCACCCACAGTGGGTCAGGCCATTCTGTAACAATTAATAATCAAGACAATGCCCCACAGACATGCCCGCAGATCAGCTTCATAAAGACAATTAGTCAATCAAGTCTTTTTTTTGTCAGATGCTTCTGGGCTGTGTGAGCTTAACAGTTAATGCTAATTAGGATGCCATCTTTGGCTAAAGCCTCATATGTGTATTCGTGGACTGTTCATTGTTTCTCTTTCCCTGGTTTTCAGCTGATATTTCTGCTCTTCAAATCAAGAATGTTTCAGATGACCTAATCTATTCCATCAAGGTGAAGAACTTGACAGTGAACTTGCCCATCTGTTGACTCTTAGTGGAGGACTTTGCGTCTTGGGAGCGGTAATGTCAGGAAGAAGGGCTGTGCTCCTGCTTAGACCTAAGAGGGGACTGCCTTTCTCTTCATCAAGCGTGTGTGTGTGTGTGTGTGTGTGTGTGTGTGTGTGTGTGTGTACATGTTAGTGGATGTACACATGTGCGGGGCCATGTAGCTGCCAGAGGTAAACCTCCAGTGTCTTCCACAATTCGCTTTCCACCTTTAAAAAAATGATTTACTGAGAATGTCATACATGCATATAAGGTGTTTTGATCACCTTATTTTTTAAGACAAGGTCTCTTAGTGAACTTAGAACTTGCCAATTTGCCTAGAGTAGTGGCTAGCAAGCCTCAGGGATTTTCTCATCTCTGCCTCCCCACTGCTGGGATTACAGATACCCACCACCACACCTGGCTTTTTACACAGGTATTGGAGCCAGAACTCAAGTTCTCAGCAAGAGAACTTGCACAGCAAGCACTTTACTCACTGAGTCTCGACCCCATTACAAGGACTTTAAGACTTCCCACAGTGAGAACCCCAAGACAGAACACAGACTTCAGCTGCTTCATCTGTGAAATGGGTTACAGCTAGTGGTACTGATATGACTGGTCTGTCAAGAGGATTCAAAGAAATATTCGGCAATAAACCATTGGCACAGTGCCTGGCAGAGGGCATGGTCAGAACAAGCCTGAGTTAGATGTGTGTGTCCATGTATGGAGCTGGTATAATTAATTTTTGTCCATGTCACAAGGGAACAGAAGTTTCCCCAAGTTCTTTTCAAGGACTATGATTTAATCATTTTGGGTAAGAAAGAATCACTTCAAGCAAACAGCAAACTGGGCTAGGGGGATAGCTCAAATTGGTAAAATTCTTGCTTTATAAACATAAAGATCTGAATTTGATCCCCAAGAACCTATGTGATAAAAGATGGACACAGTAGTGCTGGGGAGGTAGAGGTAGGAAGATCCCCAGACCCACGGGCAAGCCAGCCTAGCCTATGTGTCAAATTCTAAGCCAGTGTGAGACCTTGTCTCAATTGAAAACAAGCTGGACAATCCTTGAGGAACCACATGTAAGGTTGTCTTCTGGCTTCCACGTGCACAGGAACACTTACTTGCATACATATACACCTCCACACATGCACATACATGCACACACACAAAAGAGCACATTATTAATCCTCATGTTGAATGAACTGGACTGAAATCATAAGCACTTGATTTATGTCCCAAATAAGACAGTGTGTGTGTGTGTGTGTGTGTGTGTGTGTGTGTGTGTACATGGGAGAGATGTGGGGGTGTGGGAAATTTGTATACATATGTATATGTGGGGGGTTATATGCATGTATATGTGTGTGTCTGTGGGGTATGTATGTGTATATATGTGGAGGGTTTGGGGGGTATTTATGTATGTGTGTGTATATGTGTGGGATGTACATGTGTGTATGTGTCTGTCTGTGTGTATGTGTCTGTGTGGTATGTGGGTTGGAAACCCATATCGATACAAATCTTATTATGAAGCTCCACACTTTACAAAAATCTCAAAGTAAGCTGGAATGCAGCTCGACAGCCGAGCACTTGCTTGACATGCACAAGACCCTGAGCTCCATGGCTGGCCACACAGAATGCAGAAACAGCAACATATGTTCTATGACTTGAGGGTGCCCATTACATTTTCTAAATCAGCAATGTTTTGATGCTGCCCAAGTATATAAGACCCAGCAGGGCACAGACTCGTGTATTTCGCTCTCTGTGGGTCTCTAATGTTTAGGACAGCACTCAGAAGAGAGCACAGTAAGGAGTTAAGTAGAGGAATGAATGGCCTTGTGTTCTACACCTCCTCAGAAAATCCAGTGACAGTTTGGCCATCTCATACCTCAAAGCCAATCAAAGCATGTGTGTCTGTGTGGAGACTGGGAAGCACTGGTTTTAAATTAATTTTGCAGTAGTTTCTTCCAATGTGTGCTACCTGGGTGCCTTTGTTTAAGGGATGTCATGCCCTCAAATGTTCTGTGCAACTGGGAACTGGGGTTATTGGGGGCAGGGATGGTCCTCGTCTTTGTGCCTTGAATCCTTGCTCACAGACCCTTCTCTATTCTGGGGGACAAACTCTAGCAAAGGACAGATGTAGACCTCCCCTCCACTCCTCTCATGAGACTCTCCCAAATCCTCTTCCCCAAGTCACCCACCACTTGAATTTCATTGTAAAAATTATCATTGCATCATGTCAGCAAGGATCTTACAGATCAGGTGGGTGGGAGTTGGCCTCACCCCTAGCGCTTTCTCGTGGTCATTTTCCAACCGTGGACCCCACCCCCACTCTGCTCCTTGGCTATAAAGTCCCACTTGTGCTGAATTGGGAGTTAAGGACATTGTCTCTCCTCACCTGCCAGAGCCACCATAATGTCCCTACACCCCATCACGAGGCGCCCCCTAAAAAAGTCTTCCTGATTGTCCTTATCAACTGTCAGGAGCACTTTTTCTTTAATGGGACCACCATGTTCTCACAGGATAGCAAACCAACCCACCAGATGATGCTGTAATTGGATCAAGAATAGTTTGTGATTGCATCCCAGCCTCTTCCTGACCTTTAGAACACATACAGAGCTACGGAGAGGATGAAATGTTTGCAGGTGGCATTGCTAAATTACCAAAGGCAATCATGCTTATATCATACAGATAAGCTCTGTAACTGTACAAGGAATGAGAGGGAAGAGAAAGGAAGAAGGAGGGGAAAGATGGAGAGGAAGAGACAACAACACTGATTAAGCTGCTGGGGCCAGCTGTGCCTGAAGCCTGTTTTCCATAATCTGACCTACTCCCCAACACACTCCTGATACTAATTTCTATACTATTTAACCTTGTTGAATTGAGTTTCTGTCCCTTACAACTGAATAAAACCCTAACAACTTATTTAAATGTATGTTTTATGGCTCTACTTCAAATTATTCCAGAAATTCAACATAAAAGAGACCTAAAGATCTGTGCATTTATAATAAAACAGTAATCTAGGAAGGTCATGCATTCTGAATATTTTCTTCCTCTCTAAGCACACTAAATATGTCTGTGGCCTTCAAATGTATCATCCCAGAGTTTCAAAACTGAAAATTTGGGACACTGCAGAGCAGACTGAAGGGAAACTTGAGCCGGGTCAGCATGAAGCACATGTTTGGGGCCAACAGCTGAAGCCAGCAGCCTTTTCCCTGTGTGTACCAGCAGATGCACAAAGACAAGCAGTGACTGCTTTCCTCAGTCTGTTGGTCCCCAGATGAGGTCCCATTAGACTAGACTCACCCAGAGGAGATGGGGCAGGAGGTGGTACCTGCAGTGTCTGGGGACTCAGGACCAGTCCCTGACTCTGCAGTGGAGTTCAGATTTCCTGAAATAAGTACCAACTGGGCAGTTCAATTCAGCCCTATACTAAGAGGTGGCTCCCCAAGTTCATGTTTAAAAGCTCAGCTTCCAGCAGGTGGTGCTATTGAGAGCTTCACCAATGGTTAACTTGCCAGTGAGTGGCTGAATGTGTTGTTAGGAGGTGTTAGGAGGTGGGGACTGGTTAGAGGAAGTGGGTCCCAGGGGGTGTGCCTTTGTAGGGCACATCTGTGTGTGTGTGTGTGTGTGTGTGTGTACATGTGCACGTACATGTGTGTGTTAATGCAGGGGCCAGAATTCAACAAATATCCTGGGCTGGCTGGCCAGTGAGCCCCAGAGATCCACCTGTCTCCTGCCTCTTCTTCAGTATTGGGACTGAATGTATTGCCATGTCTGGCTTGTTTTCAACATGGGTGCCGTGGACCAAATCAAGTCCTAGTGTTTGTGGTTCACTTTCCTAACTGAGCTATCTCTTCAGTCCTAGAGCTCGCTCTCTCTCTCTCTCTCTCTCTCTCTCTCTCCCTCCCTCCCTCCCTCCCTCCCTCACTCCCCTGCTTTTTTCATGCCCTCCCTCCCTGACACAATACCCTGTCTCACTTCAAGCCCAAAATAATGCAAAACAATGGAGCTGATTGACCTGGAACAGAAGCCTCTGGAACCATGAGCCTAAATGAACCTTTCCTCTGTTATGGTGATGTTCACAGGTATTTTGTCACAGTGATGGAAAGCATATCCTAAGTGATGAGTAGGTGATGTTGAGGTGAAACCTCACCTACCAGCTATGGCAGCCTCTTGTAGGCATTAAGAACACTGATGAGAATTAATGTGATTCAACATTTGATTCACTGTGACAAAAGCCCTCTAAGTATGTTAGCCCTTCATATAATAACATAGTTGGGCCAGTAAGATGGCTCAGCAGGTAAAGGAGTTTGCTGCCAAGTCTAGCAACCTGAGTTCAATCCCTGGAGGCCACATAGTGAAAGGAGAGAACCAACTACAAATCTACAAATTGTTCTCTCTCTGATATAAACATGCACTCCATGGCACATACCTCCCCCCACACAAATAAATACATGTAAAAAGAAAAGGATGTACCTGGTGCTGATGTTGCTATTGAGTTAGAGTGGGTGTGAACAACAGAGCACCTCAGTCATGTAATCTGATGAGTTAGCCATTTGCATCAATGTGAAACCATCACCACACTTCAGGAGACAGACACAGGCTTCACCCTAGAATGCCCCTCCTGTGTATCCCATAGTTTATTGACTTTATGTTGGGAGAGGACACACAGAGAGGGCAAGTTAACATGAGATCAGCTCCCTTGGCAAGTGTACAGGTGGTTAATTATCAGGGAGATGCAAATCACAATCACAATGTGATGCCACCTCCTACCTGTTGGAGTGGCTGCTATGTTAAAAGGTGCTGGTAAGCACTTAAAGAAATTAGAAGCTTTTGTGATATGCTGGTGGGAATGTAAAGAGAACGGAGCCACTATGGAAAACAGTACGGATATGTTTTTAAAAATTAAAATAAAATTAAATTACCTTATGACTGAGCAATTTCACTTCAGGGTATGCATCCATAAGAAATGGAATTATGATCATGGAAAGATGTTAGTGTCACCATGTTCTCTGCAGCATTATACCCAATGACATGGCTGTAGAAACAAAGTGTTCATGAACAGGAAAGTGTGTAAAGAGAGCATGGTATGCTATGAAATATTATACAGCTTTTAAAAAGGAGGAAGTTCTACAATATACAACAAAATGAATGAGCCTGGAGGACATGATACTAACGGAAATGAGCCAGGCACAGTAGGACAGAAATACTGGTGACATTTGTATGAAAGGCCTCCTACAGTCAAACTCACAGAAGCAAAGACTAGGCAGTAGCTACCAGGCATCAGGGGAATGGATAATCAGATGATGGTCACACTTCAACCATTCAAGGTTGATAGGTTCCCAATACTCTCTGTCCAGTAGCACATCATTGTGGTTTGAATATGAAAAATCCCTCAGGCTCGTATGTTTACACTTGGTCCCCAGCTGCTGGCCTGCCTTGAAAAGGTCATGGAACCTTTAGGAAGTGAAGACAGTGGGGGAGGCGCTTGAGGTTTTGTAACTCAATTCCATTTTCTGTCCCTTTCCTGCTTCCTGACAGTGGATGGTACATGACAGCCGCCTCATGCCTCTGGCACCATGCCTTCCCTTCCATAATGGAGTGTATGCCCCAGAACTATAAACCAGAGTAAACTCTCCCTTCTCGACACTGTTTTTTGGTCAAGTATTTTCTCCAAGCAAAGGGAAAAGTAGCTAGCATTACACCTATACTCAACAGCACAGTATTATGCACTACAAGTATGCTAATAGATTTTTAAATAGACCCAACTTTCAGACTCTATTTTCTGCATCTATTTTGGCTGACGAACAAAGGCAGCATTTATTCATTTTCATTGAAATAAAGTGTATTTCACACAAATTCTTTCCTGTCCCTTCCATATCAAGGTTATATTTCATTTCAGTACACAGAAAAAAATCGGTGATCTTTTCCAATTTAGCAAGTAGGATGGAGAAAATGCTGGGTAATCAGAATCAAAGGAACAAGATGAAAACCTGACAAATAATTCAATTTGACGACATGCTTTACTCTAAGCATTAGATGAAAAAATATTATACGTCCACTATTGGCAATGCTTCCCAAAGAAGTTAGCGGAATACTATATGTGTCGGTTTATTTTATTATGGCATTTTATTACCTAGGCACACACTTCTTAGGAGAACTTGGTCTGGGACAATGAATTCTCCTGACCGTCAATGTCAAACAAAAGGTCGAGGTTGTGCAGGGTGATTTAAGGCCAAAAATTTCCATGAATTTGCTTCTCCAAAACCAGCTGCTTCTCCGGGTTTGTTTGTACCATTCCATGTGGATGAATTTGAACAGCTAATCACAAAACAAAGGCGCTTTCTGCTGTGGCTCTATTGTAATGGGGTATTTTGGTGCTGTCCTAGAAACCTTGACATTGTGAGTTAGGGTTGTCCTCACACAAATGCCCAAATTTGATGAACTATATAGAGCTGTGTTCTCAAAGGGCAGGTACCCTAACACATGTGAATAATACATGTATTTACTGGAATTGGGTATTTTTTAAGTCCTCAATGCCAAGTGTTAATGTCAAATTTTAACCTTCATGTCATGTCTTACTTAAAAATGGTAGCTTTTTTTCTGATGGATTTGGGGACTATGGGGAGACGAGAAATAGCTTCTTTAATCAAATTCTTTCCAGTAATGACAACAGTCTCCTCAGCCACACATTTGTCTCTGAAGTTCAGTGATGTAGGGTTCTTTTATCATAATTAGTCAAACCTTGCTTCTTATTTATTTGTATTTTTTAAAGATTTGTTTATATATTTTAAAAATGTGTGTGTATGTGTGTGTGCATGCACACACATGCATGCTTGTGAGTATGTGTAGTGCACATAGAGGCCAGAAGAGGGCGTCAGATCCCCTGAAACTGGAGTTACAGGTGGTTGTGTGCAACCATGCAAGTATTGGGAACCGAACTGGGGTCCTCTGCAAGAGCAACAAGTGCTATTTCCCCAGCTCCTCAAACCTTGCATTTTATCAACAAAAAAGGAAAATTTTGCTAAACAGTATGACAAGATTTAAAACAAAACTCCCTCAATTGATGATGAATTATGAAAACAGATTGCCTTCTTAATTATTTAATGTATAATTATAACTATAGCCTCATTACTGCACAGAACTTTTCTATAACTTCCTAAAATAACTACATTTCAGGGGAGTTTATGTGGCCTTGAAATTCCACAGACAGAAGCACATGAAAGTTCATTATCAACCAAGAATGCTAAAGTGCCTGTTCCTTTCCTTTAGGAGCCAGGATCTACCAGCATGCTGTGAGCAGGGAAGGGCTCAGCGTTCCTCAAATAACGACATTTCTTCCCATCTTCTCCCATCTCCCCTCCTGGCCTGCACTTCCCCACTCTTGTTCTGCTTCCTCTTCCCTCTGTTGCTCTTTGCACCAGCCTTCCCTTCCTTATATACATATTTGAGTGTATACTTTGTGCCAGGCTTTGTGGTGAGCACAGAGAAAGCATCCCACCCTCCTGCGGGCAGAGTAAGTCTGAAGACAACTGGAGGCGGCCATTGCTGAGCTGCCTAGAAGATGGAGCTGAGCTGCAGTAAGTCACCTAAGACTCAAACCAGAGGGGAAGCAGGCTGTGAAGACTAATCCTGATTATCAGCTTGACTAGATTGAGAATCACCTAGGAGATTAGCAAAGAGCACATCTCTGGGCATGTCTGGGAGAGTCCAGACTGCTTGAACTCAGTGGAGAAGACAGTCCCTGAATGTGGACAGTGCCGTCCGTAGGCTGGAGACCCGGATGAGAAAGGGAAGAAGAAAGAGAGCAAGCACAGGTGTCCATCTCCATAGTTAAGTTTTATCACATTTATTTACTTATTTAGTGTGTATGGGTGCATGAAGAGGTCAGAAGACAACTTACAGGATTTGGTTCTCTTCTTCCATGTGGGTTCCAGGGATAGAACTCAGGTCATCAGGCTTGGCAGCAAGTGCCTTTACCTGACGAGCCAGCTTGCCAGCCACCATATTTATATCTATTGGGCCCACTCTTCGCCCCCCTCATGCTCCCTCTTTCTGCTCAGTCTCACCTTTCCATCATGATGGGCTGAGGCCTTGAAACCATCAGCTGAAATAAACCCTTCTTCCCCTTAGTTGTTTCTGTCATGTATCTTGTCACAGTTTGGAAGGTCTGACTAATACAAAGCGAAAAATAGAGAAAAATCGTTCCTGGTTCATATAGAACAGGGTTTCTGCCTCGCAACTATTCATGGAAAAATAGCACACAGCCTGACCTCACTAAGGTTGAAGGTAATTAAGAGAACTGTGACAATAGAGGAGCCAGGAGAAGTTCTGCCAATGTTGATGGACAGACTGGTTTTGCTGGAGAATGAACACAAGTGACCAACTTATAGGTGGGTGATTCCAGCCTCAACTTTCCCCGAATTGCCCAGGTAGCAGCACTTGTGCGAACTGCCCAGAAAGCTTTGTTTTTACATTTCTGGCAGGCAGGGACAATCAAACATTACCTATCAACGCCTCATCCACAAAGCATCTAGATAATGAGCTTTGTATTTTTTTTTCCTTCCACGCAAGAATCAAACTTCTTGCAGAGAGACTCTTGGATTTAGCCCCCAGCACTCTACACTTTGAAGATAATCCCTGCCGTGAAGGGAAGTTTCTCCAGGGACAATGAGGTTGTAGCTTCAGGGGAAAAGCAAAGCTTCCATGTCATGAAACAGGAAACATCTCTCCAACATATTTCATCAAAATAGCTTGGATATTGTGTCTAATATGAAGCCTTGTAAAATCCACATCACAGACTCCTACAAGCATTATTACTGATTTATTTTCAATGAAACTTCAAATTCCTATCCAGGCATTCTCTTGAATTTTCAGGGTTTTTTTTTAACCTCTACTCACTCTTGCTGCTAACAAATAAAGCTGTATCAGACACCAATTGCCTTTGAAAAAAAAGTGATTGGCCTTAAAGAGCAGAACTGGAATGAAAGTCTGAATGAAAGACAGCTGAACTTGTCTGTTTGCACTTTGGGGCCTGATAGTGTATGGGCAAGAATGAGAGGGAGTTTTGCTGTAATGTCGCCTTTACAGAGGTACCAGGAGCAGTGCTTAGCATCTTGTTTTATAACAGGAGGGAGATGGGGGTAGACACTGGCTTTTACTTTACATGTCCCAGGTCTCTCAGACCACTTATAAATTCCATAGTCTAACATCTAAAAGGTATTATGTTGATCATTAAGACACTGCCCTTTCTCTTCTCCCCATTCCCACACATCCAGAGCCCACAGGCCATGTACCAAGGATGATGAGTCCAGGGTCAAGTAGAGTCCACACAGTCTGTAGCAACTACCTTCCCCAGCAGACACAGCAAAGCCTCCTATTTTCACGTCTGAGAGGAGAGCAGGGGGAGTGGAGAGACTGAGAAGCAACCAGACAGCTTCTACTTGCATGCTTGACATCTGGGCAGCACTAGGTCAAGGCCAAGGCTGGATACCAGGCACCTACGCTAGCCTCTGTCTAAACACACATCTATTTCTAGACATGCATCTGCCCTTTCCGGTTGATCAGGCAGCACAACCGAAATTGGACACCGGTGAGTTCTTGCCGTGGGAAGTCAAATGTTCTATTTAAAATTTTAGAATAACATATTAAAATGACATCAGATCCTCAAACATGTACTGGCAGTAGCAAAGGAATGCTGAAAGCCATCTTACCGGGGCGGCTTCCTGTCCCAGCAATGTCTAACTCGGCAGAGTTACAGTTGGATAAATAGCTTTTCTCCTCTTACAGAAACATTGACAATGACTATTGATGCTCTGGTTCTTAGAAATCAGGATGGTGGTACTGAGCAAAAGGGAGGAAATGAACTACAGTCGGGAAGTGCATCAGAATACACAGCAGATAAATCATTAGAAGGTGAAAGGTCAGAAAGTTTGTCAAAATAGAACTGCACAGTCAAAGATGCTGGGAAATGTTATCTGCATTGTGTGTACAGAAAAGAAGGGTAAAATATGAAGTGATTGTAGAGAAGGGAATTCAGTCAGGGCATTACACAAAAACCAGACAAGTTAAGGATGCAAAGACTGTCAGGTGGCCGTCTGGGCGACCTCCTAAATGGAAAGAATCAACAACCCAGTTGGAGTCCACTGGAGAGGGAAGGAGACAGCACCTCAGCTAAGGAGGCAATGGATGGACACTCCAGGCTCTGGTTGCCCTGGTGACCAAAGCCCTCTTCACATGCTAATGGCTCAGCTAATGAACACAACCACTTAGAAAGAAAATGAGTTCCAGAGTGAGTGAGAGAGTCTTGAGAGCTTGCTGGGGAGAATTAGGGTGGAGTTTTGGTAGAGGATGTTAGTGAACCTGGTATAAGTAGGGTTGAGGGTATTGGGAGGAATATTACAAGCCTGTCAGGTGAGGGACAGGCTAATGACAGATAATGGCTTGGAAAAGCACTATGTCTGCCATTTCTCTCTCTGGCATGCTGTACACTAGAAAGCCTAAATTAAGTGTTAATGAACCCATATTGATCTCCCCGCTCCCTTCCGCCCTCAGCATGTGGAAGGCAGGCTGGCTGGGGAGACTCAGTTGGAACTTGATCTTTGGAAGGGGGCATCTCAGGATCATCATGACCACCTCCGCCTTCCCTCCTGCTGCTCCTCAGAGACCAAGTGCAAGGAGGTGATAGCAAAGGCCATGATGTACACAGCACTCGGTGTTAACCTGTCTGTGAAGTAGGGTCCAGATAACCCAACACTGGTCCAGGAATTGCAGTGAAATTGCTTCATAGATATGATCAACATCTATAAGCAGTTTGCTGTAAGTAAATGACCTTCAAAAATGGGGATAAGCCTTGTCATACCAGTGGAAGGCCCTAAAGGCAAAGATGGAGTTCCTGGAGATAAAAGAATTCTATCCTCAAGATGGTAACAGAAAAATCCAGCAGCTTCCTGGCAGCTGACTTGCTCTACCACCATCAGACTTGCCAGACCTCAGAGTCACTAGAGACAGTTCCTAAAAATAAATCTCTTCAGAGACTGATAAAGAGATAAATGCCTTTGGATATAGACATAGAAGAACAAAATAGAGAGATGTAGATCTATGGTTATGATATAGTGACTTATACTATTAAATATGTATTTGGTTTCTGCCCAGCTCCTAAGCACAGTCCCTGAGAGTCTCCAAATGGGTGTATGTTTTCATATGCTAGTGATTGGCTGGTTCCCAGGGGTTCCTGGGTAGCCTCAGTAAAAGGGCTGCTTGCCAGGAGAAAATTCCTTGTGATCAGAAGGTTCGAATTTCAATCTTCCCTTAACCCACATCACTGGAGGGAAGAGGGGTAAAAAGCTGTGTTGACCTTCAATAGCCACTGAAGCCATCAGCAGCCCCTGTGCAATGAAACCTTCAGAACTGTACAAAGGGCAGTCAGAGTTCAGACCTTCCAGAAAGCTGAACACCTGATGGGGCTTGCAAGGGGGCATGGAAGCTCCACGCCCTTCCTATTTTCCTCACACTTGCATGTCCTCACCTGAGGCTCATCTGCAACCTTTATAGTATTGGGTACATGTGTTCATTTGCATGTGGGTGTATATGCACAAGTGTTCATGTATGTGGGATCCTTATCTTTTATAATTCTGTGTGTGCTGACTGTGCATATCGATGCATGTGTATACAGAGGCCAGAGGGGGATGTTGGATGTCTTCCTCTACCACTCTTCAACTTATTTTTTGAGACAGGCTCTCTCACTAAATCCGGAGCTCATGGGTTTGACTACACTGGCTGGACCACAAGTCCCAGGAATCAGCCTTGTCTCTGCCTCCCCACTGCTGGAATTATAAGCACAGGTCACCATGTTTGTACCTGGGTGCTGGAGATCTAAACTTAGTTTCTCATGCTTTCATGGCAAGCACTTTACCAAGGCATCTCCCCAGCCCTGTATCCGTTATAATAAATAGACAGCCATGGGTAACGCTTGCCCAAGTTCCATAAGCCTCTGGAAATTCTCTAACCCTAAAGAAAGGGAAAACAAGAAGACTGGCGTACACTGCATGTGGGGAAGGGGCTCAGAACTAGCATCTTAAGGGTAATCAGGGACATAGCCCTCGACCTGTGGGCTCTGACTCTCATCAGGTAGATGGCGTTAGAACAGAAATGCCTCATGGAACACTGTCAGTATCTGTTGGAAAACTGATTG
Source organism: Nannospalax galili (assembly GCF_000622305.1). Lineage (NCBI taxonomy): Eukaryota > Metazoa > Chordata > Mammalia > Rodentia > Spalacidae > Nannospalax > Nannospalax galili. The sequence goes on along the minus strand of NW_008334203.1, from coordinate 696,684 downwards.
TTGGCATGGGCAACACATTTTGTCACAGGATTATTTTGTACTGTGTGGAGGGTGAGAATATACAGAAATTTTATATATTTTTAATGATTTATTTTTAACTTCTAAAATTATTTTTTTATTTATTTTTATTTTCTGAGCGTTTTGCCTTTGGCTTTAGAAGTACACCCATGTGCGCAATGCCCACAGAGGCCAGAAGAAGGTGTCCAATGCCCTGGAACAGTTGTAAGCCACCATGAAGTTTCTGAGAATTGAACCCAGGTCTTCTGCAACAGCAGTCAGTGGACTTAAACACTGAGCCATCTCGCTAGCTCCTTTATTATTATTTTCTAGTTATGTGTCTGTGTGGGGGTTGTACATGTGAGATCAGTGTCCACAGAGGCCAGAAGAGGGTGACAGAATCCCTGAGGCTGGAATCACAGGCAGTTGTGAATCACCCAGTGTGGGTACTGGGAACCAAACTTGGGTCCTCTGCAGGAGCAGTACATGCTCATAACTGCTGCGCCATCTCTCCAGCTCCAGAGAAAATGATATTATTTTGTTCCAACTATATATGCACACAAACATATATGTATGTGTACATATCTATGTTATATATTATAGAATTATATAATGTACACAGTATGGATAAATCCAGTTATACATATAGACATGTAATGACAATCATATGGTTTCAGTAATTTCTTCTTTGAGACTTGAAACCTGACTTGTTATTACTTATATCCAGTGGCTCTAACTCTGCTCCTACTAGCACAATGAACAAGTTCCATGTGGTCTGCTGTTATGTTGCTTGGGAACTCAGTTTACTGGCTTGGAACACATTTCTTCACCTATTTATCCATTACCAAGAGCATGTCCCACCCCTGAACATTCCTCCTCATAGAAGATACGGTCTATCTGTTACCACTCATCCAGCTCAGGGGATTGAACCATGGGTGACTTCTAGAAAGGGTGGATCATCAGCCTCTAACATTGGCAGCTGCCAATGAGCACTGCGTTCATGACCAGGGCTGTGCCGGCCTCAGGGCTAAGGGCTAGACTTGTCTCTGTGCCAGATGTAGGGGCAAAGTCTACCTTAGGCAGAAGGTGATAGTTAATTTTGCTTGTCATCTTTATCTGATTAAAAGAGGCCTCTGATTAGAGAGGCACATCTTTGAGTGTGTCTGTGAGAACATTTCCAGAAACAATATCATGAGGGCTATGATCTCGTGGGTTAATCCTGGGATGGATCTATAACATGGTGCCATTATTGGGAGGGGGGACAGGTAGGAGACACCCCAGCACAAAAAAGTAGCAGATGCCAAGGTCCCCTGAAAAGAGAGAGGGAAAATTCCCATAGAACTTCCTCTGAAGTTCCTCTGGAACTGAGTGAACTTGGATCTGTGATTGAAGTCTGTGCTCTTGAGTTCTGGAAGACAGATCTGGACCTTCTGAAGAGACATTTTTGTCTTCAGATAAGAGTGGGTTGAAGTTACCTGCAATTCCACGATCCATCTTTAACACTGATGCTGATTCTGTGCTGCCTAGCAACACAGCCAGGTGCGGGACATTGCTTGCAGAGCACAGAGCAAGCACCAAAGGGTCTCAACCTGCTCATTTAGATGGAACAACGTGCAAAGAGTGTAACTGAGGCATGAGGAGAAAAGCAGAACGTAGGGAGATTGCTTCCAGAAACTTAATCCCACAGTATGATATGTAGAAAGCTTTGCTGCTGTTACAAAATACCAGAGAGAAACCAACTTAAGGGAGCAAAGATCTGTTTGGGATCATGGTTTCAGAGGTGCTATAATATGGTTTCCTCAGGACATAACATGATCTTCCCAGTGAGATTTTGGAGATTACCTGAGTCTGGTGGTCATGGCAACTAATACAACAGAGCAATACAGAGGTTGGTAGACCTGAGGTAGCAGAGATGGAGCCAAGGATGCCTCCCCTGGGAGTCTAGTCGTTACAATCTCCTGCCCTCTCCCAGCTGCCAGCCATCTTGGGTCTCCCAAGATGCTACAACACAGAAGTAGAAGATTGGCTGAAAGTGGGACTCCATGGAGTAACTTCATGAAGTTATCATCCTTCGGATGCTGTGGACTGCAGTGATACCCATGCTGCTATAAGTAGCTTTCTTCCCACTCTCTTATCAGTAAGCACAATAAACTCATTGGGGAACCAAGCTGGACTTGGGAGGAATCATAACTTCGGTTTTTCATTGGTGCCCTATCTGAACTGAACAGGTATCTGTCTGTTCATGTCCCCAGGGGAAAGTTAGGGCAGCAAGAACTTTCAATCCAAGGTCAGCGGTTGTGTTGGTTTAAGGCCCGAGGCAAAGCAGAAACAGAGATGTCATGGTGGAAGGATGTGGCAGAAGAAAACGACAGCCAGGAGGGAGTGGGGGAGAGGTCAAGAGAAGGGAGAGGGAAAAGGGGAGGGGGGAAGGGAGAGAAGAAGAGACAGAGGGGGAGAGGAAGAGAAAGTGAAAGAGAACCAGAGACAGGGACAGAGAAACAGGGAGAGAGACAGAGACAGAGAGAGAAGGACACAAAGAGTGAGAGACAGAGGCATTAAGTGAGAGAAACGGAGTAAGAGACTGACAGCAGAGATAGAGTGAGGGACAGAGAAAGTGAGAGACAGAGGCACAACATATAATAAGCTTTAAGATCCTGTCTCCAGTGGGTACTTCCTCCAACTAGGCCCCACCTCCTAGTTTCTACCACATACAACGATGTCATCAGATTATGAGCCCATCAGTAGATTAACTCCTTGATTAAGACAGCACCCTCAGGATCCAAGCGCTTTCCCTAACGCCCCACCTCTAAACACAGCATTGTGGGGCCAAAGCTTCAACACCTGCAGCATTTGAGGGTCACTTCATATTCCAGAGCATAGAACACATCCACAGAAGTAAAATAAAAATAAGAATTAACAGCTTTTGCATCTACTTTGGGTTATTTACCATTCACTGGGAGTTGTTCTGAGGACCTCACACCGATCGCCTCCCTCAGCCCTTGCTTTAATACCATGAGCACTCTGGGGGTTGAAGTGACTTGCAGCCCTATAGTACCCAACATTGATGCGATTCTATGTTGCCTGGCAACCCAACAAGGTGCAGGACTCCTGCTTATAGTGCCACAAGTAGAGTATAGAGCAAGCACTCAAAGATGGTGACCTCTTAGAGGCTCTCACTGAAGGACTAGCAATATCATGAACATACCCACCAACCAAACTGTGGCTAAGTAGAGGAGGGGCAGAGAGCCCAGACTCTGTACTTTGCAGCAAGCAGCTACTATTCCCAGTTTTAATGGTGCCAATTTTTTTTTTATAAAAAGTATCCTATATCTGTTTGCAAGACAACAAAGAGAGTGGGACAGTGTGGTATCCTATCACTTATGTCAGCAATTTGGAAAATCCTCTTCCCTTCCCAAGCCAGAAAGCCCTTCATCTGTAAGCCGGGGTGGGGGCGGGTAGTGTAATTTACACTCACTGCATAACGGATGATCCTTTATTCTCTCATCAAGTCATTGTAGGTCTCAGGATACGTTTTCTATTCCTGGAATTCCAACTGAATGCTCTTTAAGTGGTGAAAAGTGATCTCTAAGTGGGCTTAAGTTGTGAAACGTACATTATCTGAATGGTGAATTTGGCTGAAATAGATAAACAGATGGCGGAGGCCCTGCTTCAGCTACTGAAAGTAAAACAAAGTGGGAAGGAGAAGGGAGAAACACGGTCCCTGAAACCAAGAGAAGCTCAGCTTGAATTACCTCAGGCGTCAAAATCTATTTACATGGAGATCCATTTAAATGCACACTCCTCCCCAAGAGCAAAATGGATTTCAAAGATGCTTCCTTTAAAACACACATTTTCACTTATATATAATCCAAAGAGTAAAGCTGAACTAATAACATGACATAATGTGATCCAGTCTTCTTTACATGAACCACTCTGTCCTAGACATTGGGATGAGACAAATCATGGATCCCTTTCAATGCTTCAAGATTTACCTTATTTTCATAACCCCCAGTTCAATGCACTGCTGGTCTTGGGTTCGAATTCTCCTCTACAGCCACCATTATTTCATGAGTTCAAGAGAAAAATGAAAATCTTCACTCCTCAGTCTGGATGACTGCTTTACCTTTCCTTCAGCTAAATCTGGACCCCATAATGCAAACTGACCTCTCTAGGGAGAGTGTGAAAGGAGTCATCATTGTAATTAGGAGAGCATGTACCCTTTCCTTTTGTGGACATGTACATTCATTTACAATCACCAATTTTTGGTTCCCCAGCCTACTGGGTATGAGACAGTTGTCCCTGTTTCACTGATAAGAATGCTGGAGGGAAGTGACTGTGCAAGATGATGCTATAGCATTTAATATCCGCAGGATGTGGATGGATGGAAGTGAGGATGTATATGGGTTTGTGGGTGGGTGATAGAAGGATGGAAGGATGGGTGGAAGAACAGGTAGATTAATGGGTAAGTGGGTGGATGAATGGATTCGTGAATTGAAGGATGAACAGATGGGTGGGAGAATTGGTTATGCATGGGGTAGGCGGGAAGGTGGTTGGGTGGGGGGGAGGGTGGTGGATTGGGGAGTGGGAGAATGAATGGTTTGGTGGGTGGGTTGAGGACGAATAAGTGCATCAAGGGATGAGTGAATGTGTGGGAGAATGAGTGGGTGGTGAGTAGGAGAGTACATTGGTGGGAGAGTAGATGAGGATGGGCAAAAGTGGATGATGGAAAGACGGACGGACGGATGGATGGATGGACGGACAGACGGATGGATAGATGGATGGGTGGATGGAAAGGGATAGATGCTTCCATAGCAAACACATTAAACGTTTTGGTGAGGCTCTAAAGCAGCGCAAGCTACATCAGAGTCCAGGAAGCACAAGCTACATTCATCACCAGTGAAGACACAGACAGGGGCTGAGTCTTCGACATGTCCAGATGTGAGGAGAAGAGGGAAGGAAGAAGAGGCAGAGAGGGAAAGGGCACCTGGACTCACGAAAGCCAACACATACTTCTGTTTCTATAAGACACACTATTCATGGGAACACCTGTGATTAAAAGGGCCTAGCATTGCTCTGTTCCATCCCCAGCAAGTCCTCAAACACAGCACTTCAAATACACTCCCTGTGCACAGCCTCCGTTGTGTCTACCTCCGTTCCTTTGTGGCAGCCTCTTTGAAATCAAGCTGCCTTTCAAGTGTGAACAGCATGGTCAGGCCTCTGTCTAAAGGGAAGACTGCAGGCTCTTTTTCTCTCTGAAGATTTCCTCCTCATCTTTGACCCTTCCATCAGCAAGACAGAGTATCCTGCATCTGGGATACAGGCAGGCAGTTGCCTATTGCCGACAACCAAAGCCTGGCAATGTTGGCCACAGAAGAGCCCGGGAAACCTTCTCGGCCACAGAGCAGCACAGTAAATCATTAGAACACCTCAGTCATGCCAGTAACCCTTGCACAAAAAGAAAATGCCAAGACATTTCCCCTTAGGCCCCTGAGAGACCATCCTGACACTCCAACAGTGCCAATATTTTCAAATCCTCTTAATGGCAATCTTTCTCCGCGCCTCAAAACATTGAACAAGAGAAGCAGTGAATGCCCTTAAACTCATGGTCACATTCTGAACCCAACACTTTGGCTTCTTTTTGGTCCCTTTAGGTCTGTCCCCATTTGCTGGAGCACTGAGTCTGTCTTGTTTCAACACTGTATTCCCATAAGCCTAACCTAGTCTTGTCACATCAGGGGCCCTCGATAAATATTAGTTGAATAAATGAATGGATGAGGCGTATGCAGTGGAGAGAAGAATGAACCTTATTAAATTTAGTCTGATATTAGAATAGGATTAGAAAAATCCTTTGGGGTTTGCAGCTTATTAATAAACAGTTGCATGATATTAAACTATGAAGACAGAAGAGAAAAAACCAGCTTATTATTCTGGTATTCCCTTATAACAGACAGCCAATGAATAAGCTCTGTTTAGAGGAGGCAGACAATATATTTAAGCACTGTAAATATCAACATTAGTACTCAGCCCCCACGCAATCTAATTTAGTTGCTAACACAATCCATCATAACTGAAGTATGGTTTTGCTTATAGGGAACATAAAATCACTCTTGATTGATCGCTATTTTTCTTTTTCTTCCTCCCCTGCTCCTGTGTTCTCTAGGGGGCCGGGGAGGGGGAGATCAGTTACACAAAAATCTCTTTCTTCGGGATAAAAAGACTCTTGTCACCAGGGCATTTATAAACAGAAATTTCCTCACTGCTGTGCAGGAAAGGTATCACAAAATAGGGATTTAATCAATTGCTCAAGCAGTCCTTTGCTTATTCATCCGCACTTAGTTTTTGTGTTTTCAGCACACAGCTCACTTCCAAGCTCTCCAGAAAGGTCTTAGTTCTTCATTAGATCCGGACTTCAGCCAGCCATGAACTTTATGTTTATCTCTGCTGATTCTTGGGAACACTCCATGGGGACACAGGGGATAAGATCTCATAGTTTTATTTAGATTTTCATGGCGCCCACTACAACCAAGACCCACAAACCTAGGCTCTAGAGCATAATTTCACTGCTGTGATCACTAGTCATTCAAGCCTCCTCCCCCAGGGCAGCCACAGACAACCAGGACATAAGGGGGGAAAGTGCAGAAATAAATGGGGCCAAGCAGGGAACTGTGTACTGGCAAGATGCTCATTCATTTTCTTTTCTAATGTATGCTCAGAAGCAGAAAGGATAGAGAAGAAGGAGAAAAAAGAGAAGAACAAGGCCAGGGGAACCCACAGGGTAGGGAAGAGAGAGGGGA
>NW_008334203.1:687421-689619 GCF_000622305.1 Nannospalax galili | reverse complement strand
AGGGGAAGGTGGGGGAGAGAGAGGGGAAGGTGGGGGAGAGAGGGGAAGGTGGGGGAGAGAGGAAGAGCAAAGGAGAGAAGGGGATAAGAGGGGAGAGAGACAGTGATAGAGAAGACAGAGATGGTGGGGAGGGAGGGGGAGGAGAGAGAGAAAAGGAAGGAGGAGGAAGAGTGAGAGATAAGGGAGAGGTGGGGAGAGAAGAAAGCTAATATCTACACTAATTTAAGATGAGAGAGAGGAAAGGAGGAGAGAGAAGGGGATGATGGAGAAGAGGAGAGAGCACAGAAGGAGGAGGAGGAGGAGAGAGCAGGTATCTACTAACTCGTTTGAAATGAGAGGGAAGAGAGAGAAAGAGGGGGAAGAAGGGGGGAGAGGAGAGAGAGGAGAGGAGACAGACCAAGGAAGGAAGAGGAGGGAGGGGAGGAGGGAGGAGGAGAGAGAAGGTGGGGAGGGTCGGAGGAGGGCAGAGGAGGAAGAAGAGTAAAGTAGAGAACAAGTATCTGTCCGTTCAATCACTTAAGATGAGAGAGAAAGAGAAGAGAGAAGAAACAGGACAGAGGAGAAGAGAGAGGGAGGGTACAGGCGTTCACTCAGCAATTTAAGATGAAAGAGAAAGGAGGGCAGAAGGTGTGGGAGAGGAGGGTGCTGAGGCAGGTGTCGACTGCCCCTCACTCCCATGCACAGAGATATTTGGGCAGCAGATTCTGGAGCCCCACGTCCTCCATCAGTGACACTATATACATGGTTCTGTTATATGAAATTATGATACTTTTTCTGTCTCTGAACGTCTTGTTTCCTAATACTGGTCAGTACAGACCAAAATAAGGAAATTTGACAGCATGCTAGATGTTCAACTCCAGCTCTCTCTACCAGCCGAAGTCAGTTTCCAGTTTCTTCAGTCACAGAAATCATCAAGGGAAACTGTAAGAACTTACAGCAAGGAGTGGACCAAGCTGCTGGAAAAGTCACCTCAGGCCTGAACAGTAGAGAAGAAAGGGGCAAGATTACAGGAAGGAAAATGCCTGGCTACGTACAAATGTATTGGGGAGGCAGTGCGGAGTGTGGCTATTTATCTGATACATGGTACCGTTTCCTCAGACTGCTTGTTGGCCTTGATGAGGCTTTAGTTGACTCACCCATATCCAAGGAATTGTCATCTTCACTTGTATAAATTCAGCCCCTATGAGCATCACCCAACCCAGCCCTGCACTTCCATAGCCTCTTTCTCCTGGCCGGATCCTCTCGGTCCTCTTTTTCTGACTGTTCTTCCAACCCCTGTGTGGCTTTTCCTGGTCTGATCTCTTCACTCTTTCACAGTCTCTCTGCCTGTCCTTCTCCAGTGCATCTTTTGATACCAGATGATAACACCTTTGTGTTGACGGTTTCCAGTTGAGGCCTGGGGACAGAGCTCAGTGGTAAGAGTGCTTGCCTAACATTCACAAGGCCCTGGGTTCCATCCCAGCACCACAAAATCCAACCAAAAAACTAACAGCTGCTATTTCTAGTTGGAAAGCAAGATAGGATGGGAATTACATCAGGAACTCTACAGAGTTCATGCCTTTCAGGCACTGGAGACGGTGGTCCAGGGCCTATAATGGGTGAGGCACCATTCGGCTCCAAGGATTAAAAAATGAAAAGGGCTTAGGGATGAGATGTTTTTTCCTGGAGAAATTCCTCTTTTCAAGGAAATGCAAGATCGAGAGCAGGCTTCTGGAATGCTGTACTATTCCAAAAATAGGCATAAGCAAATATTACAATCGCAAGCATCCTGTTAAAGATAACAAAACATCATCAACTGATATCTAGGAAGGAATCCCAATATACTTGAAGCCAAGTCAAAAACTTTAATTGTGAGATCTCATCAAACCCCACATTTTTATTATCTCAACAATAAAAATAACAAATAAAAATAATGAATATTATTATTTACAGATATATCCAACACCTTCCTCATTGCTTGGCAAAAAAATACCTGGAAAAAGCAACTTAAGAAAGGATGGGAATGAGCTTAGCTGGCCATCAGCCAATGAATGGATACAGAAAATGCGGCACACACATGCAATGGAATCTATTCAGCCACAAAGAATGAAATGCCACTGGTAAGAAAATGGATCGAACTGGAGGTCATTATGTTAAGAGAAATAAGCCAGGCTCAGAAAGACGAATAACATGCTTTCTCTGATATGTTAATCTATATT
>NW_008334203.1:673555-687215 GCF_000622305.1 Nannospalax galili | reverse complement strand
CACGTTTTCTCTGTTATATGTATATATATATCACACACACACTCACACACACACACACACACACACACACACACACTCTGAGGGGACAATTTGAGAGGGAAGGGAAACAATAGGAGATAAGACAGGGCAACACAGGTGAATAGAATCAAAATACATGATATTCAAATGGAAATTGCTTATATATTTATTTGTTTTATTTTTATATATGTGAGTGTAATGCCTGCATGTAAGTAAGTGCACCCAGGTCGTGCAATGCCTGTGGTGGTCAGAAGAGGGCATTGGATCCCCTGGAACTGGACTTATGGATGGCTGTTAGCCACCATGTGGGTGTTGGGAATGAACCCAGGTCCTCTGCAAGAGCAGTCAGTGAACCATCTTAATCAATGAACCCTCTCTCCAGCCCCCATATTGAAAATTTTATAATGACACTTGTATTTTGTACAATGAATATAGACTAAAGTAAATTAGTCTGTAGCCCATGTGTCCCCTGGTGGTGGAGATTTCCAAAAAAAGAGCATAAGGGGTAGAGACGCTCAGGAACCTCTGCCTCTTTGGTTCAGTTTGTCCAGGAATCTAAAACTTCTCTAAAAGATAAGGCTGTGTTCTAAGATAGATACAAGCAAAACAATGATACATTGCATATTTAATGTATCTCATAATTGGCAAAAACAATTAATCCTCATTAATCTCCAGGGCAGCAATCAAGACATTAGCAGAAGGTCTCTTACTCTTTGGTGATGAAACACTTGGACACTGTTATGTTTACTTCAAAGAAGCTCAGGATTGGAGGAGGCAGGTGTTCTGTCTAGGGATATCACAGGCTGAGCTGTATTATGGTAATTGTTGATGTTTGGTGGTAGCTATACATTGGTTCTGTCCTCTGATATATGTCTGTTTATATAAGTAGTACATTTGACTCATAGAATTGGGGTTAGGGAGATGGCTCAGTGGCAAAATGCCTGCTGTAGAAGCATGAGGACCTGTGCTCAGATTACTGCCAGTCACTTACAGTCAGGCATGGTCCTGCATGTGTGAAATTCTATTCCTGGAGGACACAGAGACAGATGGATCCCTGGAGTTCTCTGGCCATCCAGTCTAGCCAATTGGTGAGTTCTGGATTCAGTGAGAAACCGATTCTCAAAAACTAATGTGCTGGATAGCTTTAGTGTCAACTTGACACACCTGGGTTAAGAGAGCCTCAATTGGGGAACTGCCTCCATTGGACTGGCCTGTGGTCATGTTGGTGGAGCATCTTCTTGATTGTTGAGTGATGTGCCTAAACTTGCACACATGTGTATGTGCAAGTACATACAAATACACTATTCTATACACACACAGAGAGAAAGAGAGAGAGAGAGAGAGAGAGAGAGAGAGAGAGAGAGAGAAACAAGACTCACTGAAATGAAATAAAAAGGTGCTATGTTTGGATTCACAATGTTCCCCAAAGACTCATGTGTTGTGGATTTGGTTCCTCTACACTACCCAGTGGTATGAAAAGTGGTGGAAGCCTTAGGAACCGGGGCGTAGTGGGAGGGAGCCAGTCACTGGGGTATGTCCTTAAGAGCTGATTTTGGCCTCAGTCCCTCCTTCTTTCACTTTCTTCCTCCCTTCTACTTTTCATCCTTCTCCTCTTCCTTCTCCTCCCTCCCTTCCCGTCCTCTATGAGGTGAACAGTTTTGCTCCAGTATATATACTCCCACCACGTCACCATATACCCAACACAGTATGACCAAGAGACTCTAATCTCTGAAACTGTGAGCCAAAACAAACCTTTCTTCCTCTTAAATTGCTCATCTCCAGTATTTTGTCACAGTGACAAAAGGCTGACTGATACATAAAGTTGTGCTACAATGAGAGTCAAACACACAACACTGCTCAGAACCGTTGTGTTCCCCCACCCACCACAAAGAGATCAATGTCTGCAGAACATGAAGATTCATACTAACCCAGAGGGCCACTGACAGCCCACAGTTGTGGTATCATCACAGGTTGCTCAGAGAGGAAGGACGAAATGTTCAAAGCCTAGATATGAATCACTATAGCACTGAAGGAAACTCACCTCCACCTTTTACAGACATTTGCATCCCAGAGCTGAAGCAACACCCCTTCCTCACTTTGCAAAGATCACTCAGATGTAATGAAGGATCAGGTCACCGAAGGTCACAGGTTATTAAAGCAAGTTAAAAATTTTTTTGTCTTTTTGAAGCAGGGTCTCCCTGTAGCCCCAGCTGTCCTGGAACTCACTATGCAGACCAGGCTGGCCTTGAACTCACAGAGATCCGCCTGCCTCTGCCTCCCAAGTGCTAGGACTACAGGCGTGCACCACCATGCCTGGCTAAAAGCAAGTTAAATTTTAAGAGTTGATGACAAATAGAATTTTATGCAGAGAACCAATTAAGCTCAAGCAAGGTTACAGAGTTATTTGTGATGGTTTTTAAAAATTGTTTTGTGGAGGTCAGAGGACAACTTACAGGAGTCAGTTTTCTCCGTCCACCATATAGGTTCTGGGGATCAAACTCAGGTCATCTTGGCAGCCGCTACCTGCATACACTGAGCCATCTTGCCAGCCCCCAATGCTGCCTTCATAATAGCAATTTTTCTTAGGTGCACGAGGTGAGCAGACACATACTTTAATTCCAAAATACAGGGCTGAGAATACAGTTCAACAGGTAAAGTCCTTGTTGAGCATCATGAAGTCCTGAGTCCAGATCCCCAGCACCCACATAAACCTGGGTTTAGCAGCAGAATCCTATAACCTGGGGCAGGCAGAGACATGCAGAGATGGGTAGATCCAGGGGCCCCACTGGTGGCCAGTCTAGGTAAAATGGCAGCTTTCAGGCTTAGTGACAGACCCTGTCTCAAAAAACAAGGTAGCAAGTGACAGAGGAAGATATCCAACATCAACCTCTGGCCTCCACTTGTGCATTCACAGGCAAACAGACACACAGACACACAGACACACACACACACACACACACACACAAACACACATATCAAAACCAAAACCCAACAACAATGTGCATGGTCTTATTACTGAGAACATTCATTAATGAAGTTGCAGCAGCAGAATGGGAAATCTGAGGGATCTGGTTAGGCTTGTAGAACAGAGGACACCAGCCTCTTCAGGAGAAAACAGCAGAGGTTTCAGATCCGAGACATTGCTCCTTGGAAAGAAATCTGAGCTATCTAGAAGACATTACTGTTGTCTCAACTTTCTTCGTGCACCTCTATTTCTAAAAGAACTTCGAACTTTCAAGTTCAGATTCCATGTTATCTGGGTCGGAGAGGGAAAATCAGAACTTTCCTGTTTATGATTCAGGAGCACTGGACAGCGGTGTCAGGGCATGATTCAGAGAAAGCAGTGAGCTCTCCAGCCAATTCATCAGATGCAAAAGGTGACAGGTCTCTTCTAGAACCATATATAAAGGTTTAATCAAATCAGATATGGTGGTGCCACCATAATATTTAGGGCACAAATTAATGATGGTATAAAAGACTGTTTTTATTTCAAATAAAAACCCAGAAAATTCTACAAAGAGCCAGGCTTGATGAAGGCAGCCAGCTCTGCAGCCATCCCACTGACCTGATGGTACAGGTCTGTCATCTCAGCTGTTCTTGATGCTGAGGCAGGATGGCAAGTTATGGTCTTCCTGGGCTACAGAGGAAAGTTCAAGCTCACCCTGGGCAACATAATAAGATCCTGTCTCAAAAAACAAACAAACAAAAAACAGAACAAAAAGAAAGCTTGGAATATAGTTCCATGGTCAAGGGTTTGCCTAGCATGTATGAGGCACTGGTCATATACCCAACATTACCAAACAATAAATAAATATATTAATTGATTGTACAAATCACTTGGCCTTGGTTGTTAGTCTCTCTCTGTCTCTGTCTCTGTCTCTCTGTCTCTCTCTTTCTGTGTGTGTGTTTCTCAGGAGTTGATTCTCTCTATCATGGGTTCTGGAGATTGAACTTGGGTCATCTGTCTTGTGCTGCAAGCAGCCTTTATCCACTGAGCCATCTCGCTGACCAGCCTCTCTCTCGATCCTTCACTTTCTCCCTTGCTCTCTATTAAGCAAGCACTTTGTCTATCATGTAGCAAAACTGGTTTCTCAGTGCAGCTGTCCAAGTTCTAATTCCAGACTCCAATTTCTTCCTGGCTGTGAAACACCAAGGAAATTACTTCGTCTCTCCAGACAGTTGCTTTTTCTTGTATCAAGTAGGCACAGTAAGAGTCCCCACCCAACCTCCCTGGTTCTGGGTTGTGGTGGAATTAGATGATTCCAGACATAAAAGCAAAACCTTTGAAACAAAACCAGAACAGTGAATATTGCATCCACGAACCCCAGCAGTGCCAATGATGGTCTCTTGGTCAACCTGTCCCTCTTCCCTGGAGGCCCCTTGGAAGGTGACTTCACTCACCCTAAACAATTCCATTTGGGATTAAGCACTCCCATCTGTGAGGACACCAGCCTGTACCCTCACTTCCCTTGCCGCCTCTGCCTGTCATTCTGATCCCTGCTGCCTCTGCCCTTGTTGCGGATGGAAGGCAGCCAGCTCTGCGTGCTCATCACCCCCAAAGCCTGCAGTTTTCTAAAGCTCCGGTCATGTGGCATCTGGCTCTTTCCTCAGGAACACAATTCAAAGGGGTGAGCCTTTCAGAGAAATCTCATCTCTCATCAGCTGCCAGAAACTAAGCACAGGGAGAGGGATCTATCTAAAAGCTGCATTCCCTCCCCAGGCAGGGGAGCCTGCCTGTGAGGCAGACACCGGGCAGGGAGAGATATCTGGTAGATGCTGAATGTTGGTGTAGAACTGAAATAAATGTGCTGGCCGAAAGACACACACACACACACACACACACACACACACATACACACACACACACACCACATGCAAGTTGGTTTATAAAGAATATTTGAGGAGCTTGGAAGATAGCTCGGAAGTAGCACACTTGCCATGCAAACATGAGGACCTGAGTTTGATTCCCAGAACTCACATAAAAAGCTGGATGTGGTGGCATGTGGTTGTAATCCCAGCTCTGGGGAGGTAGAGATGGGGGGATCCCTGGCCAGTCATCCTAGCCTAATAGATGAGCCCCAGGTTCCAGTGAGAGACCCTGTCTCCTAAACAAGGTGTACAGTTCCTGAGGAATGACATCAGGTTGGCATCTGGTGTCCACACCCATGTACATATACACCTTCAACACACACAACACAACACACAGAAACACTACTCACATAAACAATATTTGAACATCAAACATGTCTTTCTTCTGTACACAGTCTTCCTCTGTCCCTCAAGGCTCATTAGCATCCTCTGGGTTTCCTTTCTTGGACCCAAGAATCCATCTCCATCTCCATTTCCAAAAGCAGCTGTCCTTCATCCACAACCTTGCCCAGCTTTGTAGAAAGTGCCAGCCCTGCATGTGTCTCCCTTCCGCACAGCCATTAACACCATTCACCATATACCTAGACATCTGGCCAATGGAACAGCTAGCTTCCCACCCTCCATCATCAACCAGCAGAATATCTGTTTCCTCACAATTTGTCCCTCTGAGCAAGACATTGGGATAAAACTGACGTCATTTCAAATTACACTGACTCTGGCCAGATGTCCTATGTCGAGGAAATAACATTTGCTCAAAGTTTGCATATATGTTATTATTGAAACCACTGTAGAGGTTACCTTTATTCTAAGGCCTAGGGAGGTTGACCAGGATGGGATTCCAGAGGGAACCAAAGACTGTCTCCCTGGCCTTGGGCCAGCCCTCCTTCAGAGCCCCTTCAAGTCCAGCCTTCTCTAGCTTTGCCCTCTCTCCCTGCAAGATCATTCAGTAATAGGATTTCTAATACTCAGCCTGTAACCCCAGTGACTCTGGAAGCTAAGGCAAAAGGGTGACAAATTCAAAGCTAGCCTGGTTAACTTGGTGAGACTTTGTCTTAAAATAAAAAGAAAAAAGAGGGATGGGGGATAGCTCAGTGGTAGAGCACTTGTCTAGTATGTGTGAGGCCCTGGATTCAATCCATAGTATACACACGTGTGTATAGTTTGTATGTGCATGTATATGCATGTTAGTGTGTATATGAATGTGTGTGCACAGTTGCATATGCATGTGGAGGCTGGAAGACAACCTCAGGTGTTGCTCCCCAGATGCCATTTACCTGTTTTTTTGAGGCAGGTTCTCTCCCTAGCCTGAAACTCACTCATTAGGCTAGGCTGCTGGTCAACAAGCCCCAGGGATCCTCCTACCTCCACCTTCCTGGTGTGCATATATGATTCTTATCTAGCACTCAAGAGTCTACCTATAGATTTGACTTCTTCAGTGGGTTCAAGATTTGGATCACAGCTGTGCCCCTGGGTCTGGAAGCTTAACAGGCACCCAAACTCCCTCACCCCAGTGTGGCTCTTCATTATGGCCATGCCTACACACAAGTTCCTGCTAGTGAGTTCTACTGGGAGTATGCCAGATGCAGGCAACTCACTGCTGTGTATCCATGTGCCTACACTCAGCCTGCTTCCTCATCTACCACTGAACTCCAACCCAGCCCTCTGTCCTCTCTGTATTTGAAGACAGAGTGTCAATAAAGTGCCCAGGCTGACCTTGAATTCTGTAACCCAGGCAGCTGAGTAGCTAAGATGACAGATCTGATCCATCAGGGCATTCTGGAAACCTCCTTTAAAATATTCACCACACAGCAACCAATGCAGTCACTATAGCACATGAACCGGAACATGGCTCTACCTTGCTCAAAACCAGCCTCTGGCTCCCCTTGGTGCTTGGAAAAGAACTCAAAGTCCTCATCTCTTGTACCCCCATGCCCCACATCCCCAGACAGCTCCCCTTTTCCCTCCCCAAAACAAGGCCATGCTGACCCTCTCTGTTTCCCAATCAATCAACATCCTTTCTGGCTCGGGACCTTGGCCCTGCTCTGTTCTTTCCTGGAACGGGGTTCCCAGGGGTGTGTGAGCTCCCACTGTCATCCATCATCTCTTGGTTAAAACGCCATTTCTTCTGTGAAACTTCTATGACCTCCCTCTTTCCACTGACTGTGGGCTGCTACCATAGAAACCCTAAAACCACCCTGTCCTCATCAGGACACTCCCCAACACACTGCACTCTGGTGGCACAGAGGACCAAGCAGCATGTGTCCTCAAATTTCCTTAAGTGTCTTTTCTACTCTCTTCGCTCTAACATCGGGAAGAAGACTGCTCCTTTTGTATTATTGATACATCTTCCCCACAAAATGATATGGTTTCTGAAGAGCAAAGTCAGGTCATCAGGCTTGTACGGAGAGCAACTTTCACTCACTGAGCCATTTCACAAGCTCTTCTTTCTCACTTTTTGAGATAGGGTCTCACTAAGTTTTGTCCAGGCTACACTTGAACACCCTCTGCAACCCGGGCAGACCTTCCTGCCTCAGTCTCCTGAGTGGCTGAGATAACAGTCCTGGACAACCATGCCAGGCCAAAATGGCATTGTTAATGTGAGGACAACACTTGAGTAGAGACTTGGCCATGTTTTATAACTAAAGGGTCCATTAGTCATCAACTCTATAACCCAAATTCAAGTCCAAGCCTCCTGCTTGCTAGAGCACTTTTCTGAGCATTGACGTCTAGTCAACCCAGGTCAGCAGGGTGACTAATACTCCATCGCCTTGTCCTCCAAGTGTGCTCCATGTGGCATAACAACAGTGCTAGGAGACCAAATGAGTTTAAATTTAGAGCCTGGGGCTCCAGCCCCGACAACCCCAATCAGCTTATTAACAAGATTCTCGGGTGATTTAAACATACAGTGAAAATGGAAGAAGCCTTTTAGTTCTTTGGGTGTGAACCTTGACTGCTTTTTCCAAGCCCCCATTCCAAAGCAATTTCATCAGTCTGGGGCATGATTTGGACACCAGAGCTATTTTTCAGAGCTCATTTTTTATTCTAAGGTAGAGTTGAGGCGGGGCAGAAAGATTGGAAAAGATGGGGACGGGGACGTAAGAAGGAAAAAGTGGCCCCTCACTGGAGTCTGGTTGAAACCTCTCGCCAGCTGAAAAATCAAGAATTCCACCACAAGCAGTTCACCTATTCATAAGGGACTTTCTCCCTCCTCAGTTTTAAACCTGCGATTTTATAGGAATCTTACCAGAAATCCTATAATGAAAGTCATTTGCTAAACTCCCTCTGTAATCCTAGTGGCTCCTGGTTTATTTATCAGATCGTAATTCTATAGAAGGGACCTCCAGAGCCGCCCTAGAATCTCAGTTATAGAAAAGATGAACAGAGGTAGAGGAGGGGAAGGTGCCTCAGAAATCTGCTGAAGAAGGACATCACCAAAGCTTCCAAAACCCTATACAGTCACCACCAAGACACTAAGGCGCCACTCCGAGAAAAATACGCCTGTGCTGTCCAGTGTGCTTTGTTCTTTCCCTGAGCACCTTTTAGAGTGTGTGTGTGTGTGTGTGTGTGTGTGTGTGTGTGTGTTACATGTATTCAGGTTAGAGAGAGAGAGAGAGTGTGTGTGTGTGTGTGTGTGTGTGTGTGTGTGTTACATGTATTCAGGCGCTGTAGAGGCCAAAAGAGGGAATCAGATCCCCTGGACCTGTAATTACAGGTGATTGTGAACCACCTGACCATGGGTGTTTGGAATCAAACTCAGGTTGTGACTGGCCTGGCAGAAATGCAAACATTTTAAAGAGACACTTGTGTCTCAATCTACCGAACTAGTCACACAATGGACCTCAATGAAATGGGACTTCCCCCTGGAATTTCATGCTGGGTAAAGGAAAACCCCAGCTAGAACGGGATCTTGTTTTCCTGAAAGATGCCACACAGTTCTAACAACTTGTCAGGCCAGCTTACAGGATGAGTCCAAATACCGACGGGTCCATGGTGGGCAGGAGCACACCTTGACTAGAACTGCTGACATGTGCAGATCCCTAGCCCTCTTAAACGTTAGCCTCACTTCAGACCCCTAAAGATGAAGATGGACTTGGGGTGGGTAGTAGTCATCGGATCTCTTGTCCCTTTTCCCAATGTGGTCACATTAAAGAAATCTCCTTTCTCTGCTTTCCGCTATTAATTTGGCTCTTTTAATTGGCTTACTGAGGATGGGTGGTGGCACTCGGCTTGAGGCACATGCTGTGCTTCCCAAGTTCAATAACAAGGGCCTTTGCGAGCGCAGCAACTGCTCTTAGCTGAGAAGTCATCTCTCTAGCTCCATTCTATCTTTAATAAACCCCAATGTTGCTTCATACTGGTTATCCAGAAATTCTTTTCTGCATTGAATCCAAGAATTCAGTTATATAATACCTCAGGTGAGGTGGTCCTAAAATATTAAGGAAACTCCTCAGGCTGTGGAGGGTAGGCGTGGAGCTGTGTCTCTGTCTCTACTGCCCCTGACTCCTTAGAAGCACTGGGAGAGTGCAGACACACAACAGCTTGCTCCTTTACCAACTCTACAGACATGAGGAGGGAGCTGCTACTGTGCAGTGAAAACAACATAGGATGTATGGACAGCAGGGAAGCGTGGCCAGGCACCTTGCCTCTGCATGGCATAGACCTCACTCTGCCTCTGAAAAGCAAGGCAGCTCACAGTTTGGAGCCCAGCTCATGCCAAGGGAGGGTCTCTGGCTTGTGCTGCTTAGCTCTCTCAATGCCTGGTAGCAAAAGGTAAGGGACGTTTTGCAGGCTTCCACCATGATCAAAGAAAGAGAGGAAATGAACCACCTGAAGATGACACCGTCTCCCTGTGCCTTTTTGAAATTTCACACCTTAATTCAAGGCATATGCTGTTTGCTTCTGCAGTGCCAGTGTTTTGAAACTGCTATCTGTAATTAGCTCATTAGCTCACCTGTGGAATTGTTTGGACGTGTGTGTGTGTGTGTGTGTGTGTGTGTGTGTGTGTGTGTGATTTTATAGACGAATCTGTTTTTTTAAGTCCTGGTAATAATTCTCTACACCAGGGAGCTCTCTTAAACTCCTCCCCTTTTATAACACAAGCAAAGAATGACTGAAGAGAACCATTCCATATTCCCAGGAAATTCTGGATTAAAAAGTTCAGAAGGTTTGCCTTGCCATGGGAGTCAATTTGATGTATAAAAACAACATAACACAACACTGGGGCCAGAGAGATAGCTCAGTGGATAGATGGCTGCTCTAGCAGAAGACCTGGATTTGAATATCAGCATCCACATGGCAACTAACAACTGTCTTTAACTCCAGTTCCAGGGGATCTGAGACAATCTTCTGACCTCCACGGGCAGTGCATGACACAGGTGTGCTTGCATACATGCAGGCAATACACACATACATACACATAAATTAAAAAAATAATAAAGAAAATAATAATAAAAAACAACATGTGGGAAATTGGACTCAGGTGAACATCCCTGGCCTGGTATGCTTGTTTTGAAAGAGTCCATGTTTCTTAATTGAAGACAAGCTTCTTTTTAAACTTTGAATATGAGTTCCTTAGGCATCAGACATCCCCATGAGAAGCAGATGGCAAGCTTAAATCCAGATTACTTAAGATCTCAAAGGAGATGATTTTCAAAGACTCAGGCAGAGGGTAGGCAGGGGAACCACACATGGCAGGAAATGTGGTAACTCGGACTAAATTAGATGCAGCACAGTTGTTTTTCTAACAGCCCTAAACTATGTAAGGGAAAGAAGAGGCACTTGTGGGGTTCCAGATGGAAGGAAGCTCCTCAGCAAGGACCAGAAGCAGCCTAGATATGAGCTGCCATTTCTCACCCTTGACCATAAACACCTCATACTCCATCAGTCCCACGCCCACTCCTCTCTTCACCCTGAAGGCCCAAAACTTAACTTACAGAGCAGAGCCCAGGGTGTCTTCAAGTATCAGCTTCCCTGGAAGAACTGGGGATGGAGCAAAGAAGGCAGAAAAACACCCTTCTCAAAGATGCCCAACTCCTAATCACAGCACCTGAAGCTAGAGTTTGCGGGTGACTAAGATTGCTAACCAGTTGACCTTGAGAGAGAGTTTATTTGGGTGTGGTGGTGTACACCTGTGCAGCCCTGGAAGACTGAGGCAGGAGGATTTCCCAGAGGTTGAGGCTCATCTTGGGAAGAGAGTGCAACTTTGTCTTGGGGGTGGCGTGTGCCTGCAGTCACTGAGGATTAGGGGAGGACCACACATGCATCTCTGCTGCCCCTGGAAGCTGGAAACAAGGAAAGACCTCATCTCCCAGAGTCATCAGAAAGGAAGGTGTTCTTGCTGTCATCCAGAGCACAGCCCAGGGTGACCTGTGGAGACTTCTGAACTGCAAAACCCCACAATAACAATTCTGTGTTTTTCTGAAGCCACTGAGCTTGGAATGACTTGTTATAGCAGTGACAAGACACTGATACAGTGGAGAGAAACAAAACATGGCTAAGGCCAGTAGGGAGAGAACGGGTATCATCCCTCAACATCACCTTCTGACATATTGGTAAGCTCTGTGCCCTGATGCTGAGTGCTAGGAGATTTCTTCCTGGACTACAGACAAGTAGCAGGTCTCACTTCAAGATGGACTTTGGTTTCAGTTGACCTGATCTAGGCCTAGCTCCTCTAGCCCAGCTCCACTGCAGTCAACTCAGCCCAGTCCCTCCCATGTCTCTGGGCACAGAAACTACATTCTGTCATTTTGTGCTGGGCTACAGACAAGTTTTTAATTTGTTATACAGTAATTTATAACTAATATAGCACTCAAAAATAAATAAGCATTAAAAATAAACACGAATAAACAGTGAGGGGGCTGGGGAGAGGTTCCGTGGGTCAACCATTTGCCATGCAAACAGGAGGTTTTGATGTTTGTTATACCAGTGCTGAGGAGACAGAGACAGGTGGACTGCTGGACCTCATTAACCCAGCCTAATAGGCAAGACACGGGGTCAGGGAGAGTCCCTGTTTCAGCAAACAAGGTGGATACCACCTGAGGAGTGACATCCATGTTGACCTCTGACCTCCACATGTACATGCACATATGTGCACCTGCACAGAAAAATACACATGCGTGCGTGCGCACGCTCGCTCTCTCTCTCTCTCTCTCACACACACACACACACACACACACACACGATTTGAAAGGAGTGAATTTGACAAGTTTGTAGCTTTCCTTAAAGCCGCTGAACACACCAGTGTCAAATCAAGCATTAGGAATTGTAGTTACCACCGAACCTGGTGACATAAGGAATGTGTAATTATTCAGAGGTGAAGGAAGGTTTGTCTTCAATGGGGAAATGTATCCTTCCTTTATGATCCAAGCCCACCCTCACCTGTGGCTGCTCTAGGGCGTCTGTCTCCAAGCTGGAGCTCAGGCAGGTGCTCCCATCCCATAGGCTCTACACACTACCCTTCTGTCAAGCAGCCCAGCTTCTCCTCAGACTTTTCTACAACTTCCAGGCCAATTGGAACGATTCCTATGATGGTTTAGAAAGACAGACACAGACCATGACATGGAGACTATGGCCCTGTCCAGAGCCCAGGGACTCGCCCAGGCTGGGCTTCCTGGGAACCAGAGGAGGAGGTTCCTTCCTCATGAGTCCATCCCAGCTTGTTCTCAGCCCACTGGCCATCTGCTCTCTGCTCCGCAGCACACTGGTCTGGAAAGGGAAAACCTTCCCTTCCATGGGCTTCAGAGCCCGTGGTTTTGTTGTCTGCTTGCTTGCTTGTTTTGAACCTATTGCAAAGCAGGATTGGGGAACTGGGTGGTGTGAAATAAGATGGTGATGGTCACATATAGAAACTGAGGCACAAAAAAATCGGAGGTGCCCCTGAGCAAGTAGCCCCCAGAACCTCCTCATAGTTCAAAAGACAGCTACAGCTGGGGTGATGTCTTACTGAGTAAAGTGCTTGCGTTGCAAGCATGAGGATGTGAGTTCCATCCTCAGAACCCATACTAAAACAAAACTGGATGTATTGGGAGATATTTCCAATCTCAGTATGGGGAGACAAAGACAGGAAGATCTCTGGGGTTCACTGGCCAGCCAGCCCAGCCTACTTAGTGAGCTTCAGGACAGTGAGAGACTGTGCTGAAAAAACAAAATAAAACAAGTGGACAGTGCCTGAGGAAGGTTACCCAAGGTTGTCCTCTGGCCTCCACACATTCTTGCATACATGTGCAAACAGAAACCCCACTAAATAGAAAGATAGTTAGATAATAGATAGAAAGAAAAATAGAAAGATGATAAATAGATAGGTGATAGAAAGAAAAATAGAAGATAGAGGATAGACGGATGATAGATAGATAGATGATAGATGATAGATAGATAGATAGATAGATAGATAGATAGATAGATAGATAGACAGACAGACAGACAGACAGATAGATAGATAGATAGATAGATAGATAGACGATAGATAGATAGATGATAGGTAGCTGATAGATGATGATGATACATGATAGATGATAGATAGATAGATAGATAGATAGATAGATAGAGATGATAGAGAGATGATAGATGATAGATGATAATGATAGATGATAGATAGGTAGATAGATAGATAGATCATAGATAGATGATAGATGATGATGATAGCAGGTAGTAGATAGATTATAGCTAGATAGATTAGATGATAGGTAATAGATAGATCAGTAGATAGGTAGTAGATAGATATGGATAGATGATAGGTGATTGATAGATGATAGATAGTTGGTAGATAGATGGATAG
>NW_008334203.1:656549-673532 GCF_000622305.1 Nannospalax galili | reverse complement strand
TAGATGATAGAGAGATAGAGAGATGATAGATAGATAGATAGATGATAGATAGATAGATAGATGATAGACAGATGATTGAGAGATAGATGATAGATAGATGATAAATAGATGATAGATAGATGATAGATTGATAGATGACACATAGATAGATGATAGATAGATAGATAGATGATAGATAGAGAGAGAGATGATAGATAGAAGATAGATTAGATAGATGTATCTAAATATTAGATGATAGATAGATGATTAGATAAATGAGATGATTGATAGATAGATGATAGATAGATGATAAATAGATGATAGATAGATGATAGATAGATTGATAGATGACACATAGATAGATGATAGATAGATAATGATAGATTAGATAGATGATAGATAGATAGATAGATAGATAGATAGATAGATAGATAGATGATAGATAGATGATATATAGGAGCATATCCTTTAAATCTATTGGGGTTGCAGGTGTGCCTTTACCAGGAAGGATTCAGACAAGCAATCCAATGGGAAATGCATCTATGCAATGTTCTGCAGAAAAAACCAAAATCATCCAAGAAAAAACAACCAAAGCACCACAGCAATCAAACTGAGTTTCAGTTGAATAAATGTTATTTATTTTGATTAAAAAGTCATGAAGCCAGGGTGGATGAGGCAAGCCTATTATCCAGCTTCTCAGGAGGCTGAGACAGGAGGATTACACATTGAAGGCCTGCCTAGGCCACAGAGGTCAAAGCCAGCCTATGCAAATTAGTGAGACCTATCACAAACTAAAAAGTTTTTCCAAGGGGGTAGGGGCTAAGGATGTAGCTCAGTACTAGAGTGCTTGCCTAGCACATGATAGGCCTTAGGTTCAATCCCCAGTAGGGATGGAATCATGGGTTACAAGACTTTTACTAAATATCTCTCGTGTGTGTGTGTGTGTGTGTGTGTGTGTGTGTGTGTGTGTGTGTGTATTTGGGGTGTTTCTTTTGGTTTTGGGGGGAAGGATTTTTTTGAGACAAGGTCTCCCTGTAGTCCCAGCTGGCTTAGAACTTGCTTTATAAACCAGGCAGGTTTCAAACTCAGAGATCTGCCTGCCTCTGTCTCCTAAGTGCTAGAATTAAAGGCATGTGCCACCATGCCCAGCATAAATATATATATTAACTAAAATACATAATCGGTAATATGGACCTTTCTCAAAACAGGATGACCAGTGGAAAGTTTGAAAATTTCTGCTTTTTAAAAGAAATGTGTGTGTCTGTGTGGGTGTGTGTGTGCGCACGCACGCTCAGTGTGATTGTATATGCCACAGTACATGTGTAGAGGTCAGAAGACAACTTTGTGTCAATCTTCACCTTCCACCTTGTTTGGCTCATTGGCCTGCAAGTTTCCAGGGATTCTCCTGCTTCTGCCTCCCATGTCATAGGAGAGCTACAGCTATAGACGTGTGCTAGGACATCTGGCTTTATGTGAGTTCTGGGGATCCAAACTCAGGCCCTTATGCTTGCATGTCAAGCACTTTACCTACTGAGCCATCTCCCCAGCCTCCCAAACTACCACATTTTATGCAATGGTGATATTTACAGTTGAGCAGCAAGAGATATTGACATACACAGAGACTAGGGTAATACGTGTCTGAAATAACAGGTTTGGATCCAACACACTCACAATGAGGGAATACACAAAATTTGAGAATATAGGGTTGTTAGAGGCTGGGGAGGTGGCACATTTGGTAAAGGGCTTTCTGTGTAACCTTGGGATCTTGAGTTTCACCCACAAAACTGGTGTAAAATAAGCTGGGTATGGTATACATTTGCAATTCCAGCACTGAGAACTGGAGACAGGAGATCTGAAGCCTACAGCCAACTAGCCTGACAGACATCTGTATATAACAGGAGACTCTGCATCAAACAAGGGGGAAGATGAGAACAGACACTGGGTTGTTTCCTGCCTTAGTTTCCTTTCCTGTCGCAGTGATAAAATACCCCAACAAACAGGGAGAAGGTGTTTATTTCAGCTACAATCCCAGGTTGCAGTCCATCACTGCAGGCAGAGAAGTCAAGGTAGCAAAAACTAGTTACATCACATCCACAGACAAGAGCGGAGAGCAATAATGGATTCAGCTGCTAGTGCTCAGCTCCCCTCCCCTCTCCTTTTACATTCAATCCAGGCTCCAGCCCCTGAAACAGTGGCACCCACATTCAGGGTGGGTCTTCCCACCTCAGTTTTCCAAAGTAAGAAAATGCACCATAGACGTATACACAGGTCAACCTAATCTAGACAATCCTTCATTGAGACTCCCTAACTAGATGATTCTAGATTGCATCAAGTTGGAAATTCAAAGTAAACATCACATCCCTTGGACTCCATATGTATGCCATGAAGTTCAAAGGATGTACACCTGCACGTGTACATAAACACACACACATACAAATAAAAGGCTTTCATATTTATATTTTACGTGTGTGTGGGGGGGGGTATTTGGTCATCAAAGTCATGGAGATGAAAATGAGGATTTGCCTAGCTATGTGAGCCAGCCCTCGGGCCTTTGATCCCATTTCTTCCACCAGTAACTTAGGATGATGAAGCACAGGGACCCAGAGCATCCTGACCATGGGCTGAGACACAAGCACAGCTCTCTGCATAGGCATCATGTGTGGTTGAAATGTCATCTAGGTATGGATTCTTCCATTACTTACAAAGAACAGTCCATCCCAGGCAGCATCCCAAGTCACTGAAACTCAACACAGGTTATAAGAAAAGTCAACAGGGGCCCATAATTAAATTTTTAAATACTCTCCTGCAAACAAGCAGATACTCCGTTGTAACTCCTGGTGTTTTTTAGGAAGGACTTTCTGGTTTGCACTGAGTGGTTCTGCAGTCGACATTCTATGATGACATGGTTTTAGTCTAGTGTCGTACTATAATTTGTCAAATTTCTCAGTCCATGAACTTCAAGCCATAGAGAGGTCTGTCCTAAACAAAGGTCACTTTCTTTCATTGCTAAACAGTGACACATGTGTCCCCCTCCAAACACAGTTGTATCAAGACCCCTCAGAGCCACCATCTCCCCTAACCCTGTGAACTCTATAGAAGGTTAAAACAGGGGCAGCGCCCCCTCAGGCTGAAGTGCTTTTCCTCACCTAACTGGGTCATGAGAAGACAGTATGAAGCCATTGTCCTTAGGCAGGAAGGACTGCTTTATATATCGGACCTCTCTCTCTTTCTCTCTTTCTCTCTCTCTCTTTCTCCCTCCCTCCCTCCCTCCCTCTCTCCCTCCCTCCCTCCATCCATCTCTCCCCTTCCTCTCCCTCTCCTTCTCCTTCTCCTGCTCTCTGCCTCATGGTTCCTGCCTATCTGAGCTCATCCCCAGGCCTCTTTTTGTTTTTGATAGGGGTTTTGTTTTGGTTTTAAGACAGGACCTCACTAAGTTACCAAAGTTGGCCTTGAAGTCACTATGTACCCCAGGCAGGTCTTGAACTTGGGATCCTCCTAACTTCAGCCTCCCAAGTAGCTATGATTACAGGACTATATCACCAGGCCTAGTGAGAACTTTTTAATTTTTTTGAGACCGTCAATTTATTCTAGGCTAGCCTCAAAGTTATTATGTAGCTAGGGATGGATGACCTTGAATTTGAACTTCTGGTCCTCTTGCCTCTACCTCAGAAGGGCTGGGATTACAGGCGTGTTCCACCACACCTGGTTAATGTAGTGTTGGGGATCCAACCCAAGGCTTTGTGCACGCTAAGCAGGCACTTCAGCAATGCTCCCCGCCTGAGAATCCCATTTTGAAAAAAGAAGAAAAGTCACAGGCCTTCCAACCAGATACAAATATTTATTCTTACCTTTCTGAATATACTTAGAAGTCCCCAAGTTCATCATGCCTCCCTCCCATGTTGGAAATCCACTTATTAGAAGAGACAATAGGAGACAGTATTTTGTCACATTTGTCCCCATCCCACATAGACTAAAGCATCTGCAAGCACAGAAAGGACACCATTTCCATGGGTCCCAAAGGAAGAAACTGGCACACCCGGACCCAGGGCTTCTTCCAAACATGACCGTGGTGGGTTCTCTTTCTTTAATTTTATTTAGAATTGTTTTGGCAGTGCTGAGGATCAAACACAGGATCTTGCCCATGTGTGGTAAGCGCTCTACCAATAGGCTACCTACGAAGCCTACTGCCACCTGCTTTGTAAGGACCAGAAATACTATATGAGACTAAAACTATTTCAGGGACAGGTGTCTGCACACAAGTCAGCCATGTATCAAGCAATTGAAGAAAATTCTTCTGTTCCCCCTTCAAAGCAAACTTAAACTCTCGTTCTACCATGCATGGTATAAGAGGCCATCTAAACGCATTTAAAAATGTTTACTTTGGGGGCTGGAGAGATGGCTCAGCAGTTAAGAACACTGGTTGTTCTTGCAGAAGACCCAGGTTTGAATCCCAGCACCCACATGGCAGCTAACAACTGTCTGTAACTCCAGTCCCAGAGGATCCAACAGCCTCTTCTGACCTCCGCAGGCATTGCATGACACGGGTGCACTTACCTACATGTAGGCAATACATGCATACACATAAAATTAAAATAATAAAAAAAATTTAATGTTTATCTTTGACTATTAGACTGTGTGGGGGGTGTCTGTGTACTATATCTATGTGAGTGTGGTATATGTGCACTTGTGTGGGGGGGTGCATACACCCATTTGCACAGGTACAGAATCCAGAGGATGACTTCATGTGCCCTGTTCTATCAACTCCCTGCTTTGTTCCCTTGAGACACAGTCTCTCATTGAGCCAGAAGCCAGGCTGGTAGCTAGCAAGCTCAGTGGTCCTTCTGCCTCCACCCCACACAGCTCTGGGGCTATAGGCATGCCTGACTTTTAATGTGGGTGCTGGTGATTCAGACTCCCATCTGTGTGCTTACACAGCAAGCACATCTATGGGCTATGCATAGATCTATGCATACATATGTTTACAAATGGGGTATGCATATATCTATGGGGTACAGCAGGTATAGTTGTACTAATTAATCAAGATGTGAACACGTCTGTCTCCTTACCATTACTTCATGTTCAAAACCTCAGCTAGGGCTGCTCTCCCACAGTTGTTGGGACTGTGGATCACAGTTGTCCTGCAGTTCACAGAAATTCTGGCTTCTTCAAACTCCCCTCACATGCTCATGCTGAAAAGTGTCTGAATCCCTGTTGTGCCCTGTGCTGAGAGACTCTTCCTGACTCCCATCACATTCAAAGCATTTCTTTATTTTAATTTTTTATTACATTTATTTATTTATTCATATGTGTATGGATACATGGGTCCCATGGCACAGACGTGGAGGTCAGAGGATAACTTATGGAAGTTGGATCTCTCCTTCCACGATGTGGGTCCCAGGGATCAAGGTCAGGTCATCAACCTTGGCGGCAAATGCCTTTAGCCAATGAGCCATCTGGCTGGCCCCCTCCAGAGCATTTAGACTCATCCTCGCATGTCTGCCTCACTGAGTTTATACCACCTCATCCCAATCAGAATGACAATCATTAAGAAATCTGACAACAGATTCTGGCAAGGTTGTGGGGAGAGCAAAAGCCTTATTCATAAACTAGTCCATACACTATGAAAATCGGTGTAGAGGTTTCTCAAAAAAGTTTAATAGAACTTTCATACAACCCAACTATACCAGTCCTGAGCCTATACCCAAAGGACTCCATATTTTACCACCGAGATACATGCACATCCGAGTTTATTATTGCTCTAGTCACAATAGCAAGGAAATGGAACCAGCCTACATGTCCATCAACAGATAAATGGATAATGGAAATGTGGTATATATACCCAATGGAATTTTATGTAGCTGTAATGAAAAATGAAGTTAGGAAGTTTGAAGGGAAATGGAAGAATCTGGAAAGTATTATAGTAAGTAAGGTGACCCAGACTCAGAAAGACAAAAATCACGTGTCCTCATACACAGGTGTTAGCTCGTAATGTACTACACATGAGTGTAGATGTGGGTAGAGCCTAGAAATCTGGAAAGGACACCAAAGGCGGGTAAAATGGTACTGAGGAAGGAGGGGCAGAAGGACAAGTCAGTTAAAGCAGATGAGACTGAGTGGCAATACCAAGATGGAGCGGGGCGCAGGGTGTGCAGAGATGGTAGGGAGAATCTACTAACACACTTGGTTTGAAAATTTCATAATGATACCTACTACTCTGTGTGCTAATTTTAAAAATAAAAATTTTAATTTTAAAAAGGTGTGGAAGAGGGCCGTGGTGGTACACACCTTTAATCCCAGAGGCAGAGGCAGGAGCAGGCAGATCTCTGTGAACTGAAGTCCAAACTAGGGAATTCCAGGCCATCCAGAGCTACATGGTGAAACCCTGTCTCCAAAAAGAATAAGAAAAAAAATGTAAAGGAAGGAAGAGAATGGTTTGCAGCCTAGGATAGGGGGTTACTCTGAACATGTATAAAGGCAGTTGATACTAAAGGATGCCTCCATCTCAGACACATTGCTCGGGACCTTAATCATCACTCTTATAAGACAGGACATTAATTCTTCATGTCTGAAGAAGAGGTATTCTTCTCTTCTATCAAGCACGTTTCTTAGGCTAACTGAAAAGTAGACTAATGAAGCTTAGATTAAGCCCACCTCCTAAGAAGGGGAAACCTCTTCCAAAAGGCCCCCATATGTGTAATAGGGATGGTGAAAGCATTTCATTTTACACAAGTATTCTAACTGACTGATTGTGGACACCCAACGTGATGTCCTGGGGATTCTGGGGAGTTATCACTGATGAGGGAAGCAGGAATTTATTATTAATGTCTGTCACGGGAAGGGTCTCAGTGTGGCTTGTATCTCCTGTGGCCAGATACTTATATATAAGGTGTTACTGGACACCAAATGGTAAACACAAGAACAACAAAACTGTACCCTTTCTGAGCAGGGCTGTCGTTGATCTTTTAAGAAGTCTATTTTTACCAGGCAACTTGTCAGGGATGCTTCAAAACTGTGCTTTCAAAGACCAAGCCTGCCTGTGGGATGTCACTGCCAGTGGAGTGCAGTGTGAATGAATGTGGCTCCCGCAGTGCCCTGAGGGCTCTTTTGGACAAGCACCTGTGGCAAGGCCAGGCCAGGCCACCGTTTCACCCTGGGGTGGGGACTCCAGGATGTCCCTCATGTGAAACAGACGAATGGCGGAGTTCCTGGGGTTAGCCACCACATGACTCTTCAGAGCTCTGTCTTTGATGTCGACACATGTGTGCTCAGGACATATCATTTGCTGTGAGTCAGTGGTTTCCAACTGGGGCAACCGCTCCCCAGGGACCTCAGAGAGCCACATCTGCAGGTGTCTATGGTTGGAAGAAGGCTGTGCTTCTGGCATCTGCTGGATAGAGGCCAGGGACACTGCTTGATGTCCTGTGGATGCATCAGGTGGCCCTCACAACCCACACTGATCTGCCCCAAAATTCAATCGTGCAAACATCTTGAGATCAAAGCCCCTGGGCTCTCCTGCTCAAATCAGCACACAACATCAGTACCCCGAGGAGACCAGCCTTGGGGACATACAGTGGTAGTTGTTTAAGTTGATTATCAATTTGATAGAACCTAAAATCACCTAGGAGACAATCAATCCTCAGAGCATGTTTGTGAGGGAATTTCTACATTAGGTTAATTGAGGAGTGAAGACCCACCCTGAATGTGGACAGCACCATTCCAAAATCCAGGGTCCAGCACTGAATAAAAAGGAGGAAGTTAGCTGAGCATAAGTTTCGTCTTGCTCTGCCTCCTGACTACGGATGCCACACGGCCTTACCTTCCCTCTACAATAGACTGTACCCTTGAACTGTGAACCAGAATAAGCCCTTCCTTCCTCGAGTTGCTTTCCTTGGGTCTGTGGTCACAGTGACAAGGAAAGAAACTAAGCTGCTCGGTGTTCTTCCTGATCCGGCTGCCCATCAGTGACCCTCAGCTAAGTCAGCAGGGTGTCTCAGTCCACACCAGAACTCTGAAATAAGGATGTGAACAGCAGTATCCACAGCACAGGTGACTTTGGGGAAAATGATATCAAAATTGAACCACAGCAAAGTCTTTGGCAGGTAGGAAAGGTCAGCACAAAAACAGCAGGAACAGAGAAGAAAGCCCATCTTGACAGGGAAAGAATGCTGAGGGCCACAGGGCTGAAATGCCCTTCAGAGTCAAGTCAGCTCTGGGGTCATCTTCTCTGAATGCCATTCCCTATTACGTGGGAAGGACTTGCTTTCACCATGCATCAAGTTCGGCAGGATAGCCAGAAGATACACAGCCTTGGATGCAGCCATGGGTACTCATCCCAGGAATTCCTATGGATGAACTCACCTGTTTGGGAAGTCCGGGGATGGGAGTGGGGGGGGCGGGGTTCAGGGATGACTCATGCCACATCTTGCTTGATAAAAAGATGGAGTGAATGTAAGTATCTGCCAAAAAGAGAGCAATCAAATAACAAGGCATAAATATGTGAAGTGGAAGACTACACATTAGCAAAATGGAACCGGAAGGTATGAACTGACATGGAATAGTTCCTAAAATAAATCCACAAATTGAATTAGAAAAAAAGTCATCAAGGAATGGCACCAGGTCTACCCAACGCTATGATGTGCAGGTAAATATTTCTTTCTTTCTTTTGGTTGTTGTCTTGGTTTTACATGGTTTTGCTTTATTAGAGATGCACACTCACTATAGAGTATGAGTGGTCCTCAAATTCTTGATCCTTCTGCCTCAGCATCCTCAATGCCCTGTGGGGCAAATCTGCATGTACGTGCATTTCTGTGAGCTCTGTCTGTGACAGGATCCATAAGAAACTGCAACACTAGTTACCTCTGATGAGCAGAAAGGCAGGGAAAAGGCAGGGCTGTTCCCTGCCTGTGTTGGAGTGCTATACTGTTTTAATCCCAATTATTAAATTAAAAGAAGCAAATACCACATGCACCTTCCAGTGTATTATTCCCCACCCAGAGTATGGCTCATGCACTCGGCTTTGATGAAAGCTACCAAATTACCCCTGTTTAAAGCAAGCCATCTAAATGTCTTGGGTGTAATCTGCCTGCCCTGCTACCCCCAAGTCTGAAGGTGAGCCACATCCATCCAGACAGGAGCTGACTGAGGGACAAGGTTTATTCTGTTCCCAGGAAGGGAGATGGCCAGAGGTGGAGCTCAGAGGACATTTGTAAGGCTCTGTCCATCCTCATCCTCTGCTTTGCCAACTCTGGCTGTCATATGGAAAGCCTGTCATCAGAACCAGTCAGTAAAGGATGGTTCAGGCAGAGGAGAAGGGGGGGGGAGGGAGGGAAGGAGGGAGAGAAGGAGGGAGGGAGGGAGAAGAAAAGAGAGACAGAGAAGAAGGAAGGAAGAAAGAAAAAAACAGAAAGGAACAACTTGAGCTTTCGATTTCAAAACCATCATTCTAGGCAAAGCACGCAAAGACAAAATCATGTTACCTCATCAGATAATTCAGAGACTTGCCTCATGAAATGTGCCTGGCCTCCCTGTAAACCTGAAACACGTGACTTTGTGGCATCCTCATTTGTGGCTGAAGGGGACACAGCTGTGTTCCTTGGCTACTGACCCTAAAGGAACCTTGCTTAAAAAGGTAAAATGAAAAAAGAAAGTAGATGGCATAGCCACACTGACACCTGCTGGCATTCCATAAACTTCTCTCAAGAGGAGTGTTTGGCCTCTGTGCTGTTCCTGGCATACGGAGGTTTGCACATGGCCCACCAAAATTAATACTCCCTGGTAAGTGGCAGATCATCAAGGGACAAAAGCTCAAGGTCCCTCCTTCCTCTCTACAGATGACAAACTGGGTCTTTTCTTGTTGTGTTTACAAGCCCGAGGGCAAATTCAGTCTTCACAGCTGTCTCTCTGGGCTGTGGCTTCTTTTTGCTCCCTTTTTGTAAGACTAGGACTCTCTAAATTTCCCAGGCTAGCCTTGAACTTGTGATGCCCCTCCTCAGCCTTCTAATTGCTGGGATTACAGGACTGGGGTACCAGGCCCTATCCAGGGCTTTCTCCCAGTAATTCATATCTGGAAAGAATGAAGAGCCCAGGGCACAGGGGACAACCCCGCCCCTGAGTCAGAATGAGGACAAGGCAAATTACAAGCTCTGTTTTCAAGACCATCAAGAAAGAGAAGCCGAGAGTCCAGGCCACCCCAAAGGTAATGTGCAAAAGCTGAGCACCTCAAATGCTCCTGAGAGGAAGGGCGGGGCAGGCTCCCTGGCAGTCACAACACTTAAAAATCTCCAAATGAGGCCGGCCCCGAACCATCTATGAGAGTTTTTTATACCTGATACTGACATGAAGCCAATGAAAGGACCGCAGTGGGGTGGAGGAGAAAATACACTGTTTTCTCATCAACTGTGTAGCCTGAAAGAATGAAGTGACTCCTTAGTCGCATGGGTGTCAAGGCCCTAAGTCACCAGTATGACACTGTCCCTCACCCCTTTCTCTCACACAAAGCACCTGTGTGTGTACACAGACACACATGTACAAGGACATGTGCGTACACACCTCTGTATACATGTATACGCAGAAGTGTGTGTGAGGTCCGTATGTCAGTACATATGCACATATGCACCACATGAATGCACATTTTTGCACACACCCATGTACTACCTTCCCTTAGTTACTGTTGATTCTCTCCTCATTCTTTCCCACACTAATGGGGAACTACATGTACCAGAAGGCATGGGTCACCAGGGCCCCTCACACATCCAAACCCTGTCCCCCCTCATCTGTGGGCACTGCCCAGGCTGCCTGGCCACCCTCTCCCTCCTCCACTCTGAGCACAGCTTGGCTGTTCTTCCCCAGGCACCTTCTGTGTCTCCCTGGAGTCTGTTATCTGCCCTTCCCTCTTCGGTGGTCATCTAACCTCTAAAGAACAATGCCCCACTTGCCATGGTGGCACTTATTCCCACAGCAGTGATGGGGCTTCTATTCACTCAGCTTCCACAGGCTTTTCCTGGACCACGAGCTTGAGGAGACAGAGGAGGGGTAGAGCTTACCTCCACCTGCACGTACAAATACACCTCCACCTGCAACTGCACCTCCACCTGCACCTGCACCTGAACCTCCACCTGCACCTGCACCTGCACCTCCACCTGCACCTGCACCTCCACCTGAACCTCCACCTGCACCTGCACCTGCACCTCCACCTGCACCTGCACCTCCACCTGAACCTCCACCTGCACCTGCACCTGCACCTCCACCTGCACCTGCACCTCCACCTGAACCTCCACCTGCACCTGCACCTGCACCTCCACCTGCACCTGCACCTCCACCTGAACCTCCACCTGCACCTGCACCTGCACCTCCACCTGCACCTGCACCTCCACCTGAACCTCCACCTGCACCTGCACCTCCACCTCCACCTGCACCTCCACCTGCACCTCCACCTGCACCTCCACCTGCACCTCCACCTGCACCTCCACCTGCACCTCCACCTGCACCTCCACCTGCACCTCCACCTGCACCTCCACCTGCACCTCCACCTGCACCTCCACCTGCACCTCCACCCCTCCACCTGCCCCCCCCCCTCCACCTCCACCTGCACCTCCACCTCCACCTGCACCTGCACCTGCACCTCCACCTGCACCTGCACCTCCACCCCCACCTGCACCTCCACCTGCACCTCCACCTGCATCTCCACCTGTACCTCCACCTCCACCTGCACCTGCACCTCCACCTGCACCTGCACCTGCACCTCCACCTGTACCTCCACCTCCACCTGCACCTCCACCTGCACCTCCACCTCCACCTGAACCTGTACCGGCACCTCCACCTGCACCTCCACCTCCACCTGAACCTGTACCGGCACCTCCACCTGCACCTCCACCTCCACCTGAACCTGTACCGGCACCTCCACCTGCACCTCCACCTCCACCTGAACCTGTACCGGCACCTCCACCTGCACCTCCACCTCCACCTGAACCTGTACCGGCACCTCCACCTGCACCTCCACCTCCACCTGAACCTGTACCGGCACCTCCACCTGCACCTCCACCTCCACCTGAACCTGTACCGGCACCTCCACCTGCACCTCCACCTCCACCTGAACCTGTACCGGCACCTCCACCTGCACCTCCACCTCCACCTGAACCTGTACCGGCACCTCCACCTGCACCTCCACCTCCACCTGCACCTGCACCTCCACCTGCACCTCCACTTGCACATCCACCTCCACCTGTACCTGCACCTCCACCTGCACCTCCACCTCCACCTGCACCTGCACCTCCACCTCCATCTCCACTTGCACATCCACCTCCACCTGTACCTGCAAATCCACCTCCACCTGCACCTCCATCTCCACCTGCACATCCACCTCCACCTCTGCCTCCACCTCCCTCCTCATGATCTGCCTGCCTTCCTGGGTTCCCTGATTTGCTCCCACAACACATTTTGTTTCTAGTTCTTCTGTGGATTGTATTCAGCTCTGGCAATTCTCCACACTTAAATCTGAATGACCTGGGCTCTGGGTGTAGACACATGTGATGGCTTTTCTTTTCAACTTGGGGTAACATGTCTTTAATATTTTTAAATTTTATTTATTATTTTTATTTTATGTGTATGAATGTATTTGCCTGCATGTATGTAATTACATTCATGTTGTGCAGTGCCCTCGGAGGTCAGAAGAGGGCGTTAGATTCCCTGGAAAACTAGAGTTACAGACTGTTGCTAGCCCCATTTGGATGCTGGGAACCAAACTGGGGTCCTCTGTAAGAGCAGCCAATGCTCTTAACTCTCCAGCTCCTCTTTAACAGTTTTTATTATGAATTATTACTCTAAAGAGCAAAGTGGATGGTTACAGGCCCACCTTACACCCTTGCATGAGTGAATTCAAGTTCATGCAGACAAACACACACTTTTTCCATGTGGGAAATGAACTGTATAAGAAACAAGCTACCTCTCAACAACCTCAGATACTAACTGTGGCTCTCTCCTTTCAGTCTCTGAGAAGAGATTGTTTGAATGCCACAAAAGTAAATAAATGAATAAGAGGAGGCGACTCTGGAGCTGAGGTGGCAGCTGACACTTTGGAACTCTGACACTTTGGAACTCTGACACTTCGGAACATCCGTCTTTGGGATGGTAGGCAGACTCATCCATCTTTAATAGAAAGGGAGGTTCAGAGAGCGACAGTAAGTTTCTGAAGGTCACATACCTACCAAGTAGACGGAATCTGCTCTCCCTGTTGGATCTAACTGGCTGCAAACCGTCATCCTCCTATACATCTGCTCTTGGTCAGTTTTGCTGTCTTCTTGAAGCTTTTCTGAGCTCAAATAACTCCATTAACCAGATTGGCCTGCCAGCACCTTCAAAGCAAGGCTTTCTTCTCCTGCTCCAATTTGGTCTAAAGCGCTAAACTAAAAGCTAGAAACTGTCCCAGGGGAGCTTTGTGGTTAATTTTTAAATTTTCTGAGACATAATCTCACTAAGTTACCAAGGTTGGCCCAGAACTCAGGATGTAGTCCAGGTTGGCCTTGGATCTGTGATCCTGCTGCCTCAACCACCCAAGTGCTGGGAAAATGGGAACATACCATCTTGAGCCTCAGGTTCTCAAAGAGAGATGTCAGTCACACCCTGAAATCTCCACAGTCCATGAACACAGTATTTTCTACCCTCTGCAAAAGTCTCCAACACCCTCCATTCAGCATTCAGCCTTTGCATCCACAGCAGCTGGAATCTGACCTGTTCCCTGATGATTCTGAAGGAAAAGACAAGTCCAGTGTGAAATGACAGTGAGGCAAGTCCTGGTGCCTCTTTAAGACACATTCTAGAACTTGGACCTTGGCTCCAGAATCAAAAAGGAGCTCACCATGAGGGGAGGACACCGCAGGCCACCCCACTGAGGTCTGGCCAGGGCTGGGGGTGCTGAGTCAGTTTCCATCACACCCTGCTGCCGTGTTTTCATAACGAGTCTAATAAACGAGCATTTCTCTCTGTCGATCAATCAGAGTCGGTGCATATGGCCGCTGTCAGCATCCTCAGTAGGCAGAGCTCCTCAGCGAGACCCAGTCTGTCAGCTCCTTCCTGCAATCTGCAGCTACACTGGGTTCTTCCCCTTAACCCTTAATCCATCACTTCAGTTACAAGCTAGAGGAAGAATACAGGCCTGCGTTCTGGGGCTGAGATGCTGTGGGAGAGCTGGTTAGATTTCTGTAGTAACTCCAAACCTCAAAGACCCCACCTTCACCAAAGATCATCATAGCCATCATGATGGGAGGGGAACTGAAGCTATGACCCACCCAGGACCCACACTCATTTGCCAAAATGAGTCAGGACCTGGTCTTCACTGGTTGATTAGTTCTCTTCTGGATCAGGGGCAGGCTGTAGCTCGGAAAGGTCAAGGAAAGCCTCAGGTCACAGAACTGGACTGTAATTGAGTTGGGAGACTTGCATGGCTCTGATTCTGCGTTGCTAACTGTCACCCTACCCAGTCTCCTTCCTCAAGCATGATGGCTCATGCCCATAATTCCAACACTTGAGAGGCTGAGTCAGCAAGAGGATACCATGAGGCTAGCCTGGGCTACATAGTAAGAGTCTATCTTAAAAAGACCAAAAGATTTGTGATGGAGAGCTGATCAAAGACTCCTTAGGTGCTGGGGAGATGGCTCAGTGGGTAAGAGTACTTACTGTGCAAGCATGAAGAGAATCTGAGTTTAAATCCCCAGAACTCATGTAAAAACTAGGAATGGCTGCAAGTGCCTCTAATCCTAGCACTGTGAGGGGCAGAAACAGGAGGATCACTGGGGCTTGCTGGTTGCCAGCCTAGCTCCACGTTCAGTGAGAGACCGTCTCAAGGAACTAAGTGATACAACAGGGCACCCAACATTCTCTGATGACCTCCGTGAACACACAGATATACATACATTCACACACGCATATGTTGGACACGCAACACACACACACACACACATACACACAACATCCTTGAAACCACAGCTGCAGGCCAGGCATGTTGACATATCTCTAATATATGTATTATGAAATCCTCAGTAAGGAGACATGGACACCTTGAGGAAAGGCAAACTTAGCAAAAACGAGGTGGGTATGTTCATCATTATGTGACCCAGGTCTCACTGTGCTCCCACAAGAAACACAGAGGTGGCTGGTATGGTGGTGGGGTGGCAGAGTGAGCAGCCTGGTGCATATAACACCATCAGTGGTCAGAGAAGCAGCTTGTCTCAAGTATGTGATGAGCAAGGACTGCCACAGAGAGATGGGAGCCCCAGGCCTCCCTAAACAGAACATTCAGTCCTTTTTGTGACTCTGATGTGCTCAGCCATCACTGCTCAGAGCAACTCAAGCCAGGCAGCCTGACCCCTCATACTGCACCATGAAGCTCTCCACCTCACCGGAGGCTTAGGAGAGCAACAAGAGGCTGTATGGATGTTACAATTATGAGACCATCAGCTTCAAATTCCTGGGTATTTTGCTTAGCTGTTCCTTCAGCTAAGCTTGAACAAGTTGCTCAAAGCCCACCCATAGCTCACTGTCTAACTCCAAAAGAGGGATTCAAAAAAGAGATCAATGTTGGGGCTGTAAAATGACTCAGTTAGTAAAGTGCTTGCCGCAGAAGCATGAGGACCTGACTTCAAGCCTCAAAACCCATGTAAAAATAAGCTAGGCATGGTGGGTGAACTTTTGATCCCAGATCTGGGGAGGAAGAGACAGGTAGATCCTTGGGGTTTCCTCTAGCCAGCCTAGTAGAATCAGCAAGCTCTGGGTTCAATGAGACACCCTGTCTCAAAAACTCAAGGTAGATGGTACCTGAGAAATAGCAGCTAAAGTTGTTCCCTGGCATCCACATACATGTACATACATACATACATACATACATACATACATACATGAGAGAGATGGGGGAATTAACATTCAAGTGGGCTAGAAGTATCAGACAGAAAACCCATTATTTTCTTTATTTCCTCGTGGAATGTCTTAGAGCTTGGTATCATGTATTTTTCAAGATGCCAGAGATACAGCAAGGTCCAAGCAGGTGTGTGCTCAGCCTAGTTGGAGTTTACCATCAGCAGGTAGGAGGAAGGACAAATAGATCACTTCACATCACTGTACAATGCCCATGGGATGACTAGAAGGAAATAGAACCACATGGGGAATAGGGAGAGTGGAACCAGAATGTGAAAGTAGACTAGGGAGGTGAAGATGGATGAACAGGAGAGGTAATCCTGTGTCAGAACCATCCCCCAGTACCCAGAACAGTCATGAGGGTAATGTGCTCATCACAGCCTGTTCTATGTTGGAAGCATCTGGTCCTGAGAGCCTACTGTTTCCCTCACAGCATAGGTAAGGTCAGTCCCAGAGACCCAGGACTTTGAGTAAAGAGACCGGGCTCAGGGTCAGGCTGGAAGGTGAGGTGGGTTGCCCCTACATCCAAGCCCCGAAACAAAGCAATTCTTCACTTTCCAGAGACAATGAACAGCATCACCTATACCCAGGGCTCTCATCAGTCACATTCTGTAAGGAGTAGGCATCACCCTTCCCAAGTCAACCAATGAGACAAACAGGTGCTACACTCCGAGTGTGATTCTATGGGAACAGAAGATGAGGAACAGGGACCTGTGAACCATCATCCTCAGGGAATTCATGGGGGAGAGGTCAGCTGAGTGCAGAAAGGACCTGTGTGCATGGTAGACTGGTGTTGCCTGAATGAAAGGAGGCTCCAGAGAAAGACCAGCCAAGCAGAAGAAAGTAGACTGTAAGCTCAGGGTCTCCATTCACACAATGAGTAGTGATGGAAAATAGACTTCTTTTTTCATACAAGGTCTGATAGACAGATGATAGGTTGAGAGAGGCACATGACAGATAGATGATAGATAGACAGATAGATGATGATAGATAGATGATGATAGATTGATAGATGATAGATAGATGATAGATAGATAGATAGATGATAGATAGATAGATAGATAGATAGATAGATAGATAGATAGATGATAGATGATAGAC
>NW_008334203.1:630156-656351 GCF_000622305.1 Nannospalax galili | reverse complement strand
GATAGATAGATAGATAGATAGATAGATAGATGATTGATAGATAGATGATAGATAGATGATGATAGATAGGTAGATAGATGATAGATGATAGATAGATAGATGATAGATAATGATGATGATAGATATAGATAGATGATAGATAGACAGATAAAAGATAGAAAATAGATAGATAGATAGATAGATAGATAGATAGATAGATAGATAGATAGATAGATAGATAGGTTTGAATATAATGTATCGAGATAGATGATACATTATTGGCAGACAGTCAACAGACAGACAAATAAATGATACATAGATAGATAGATGATAGATGATAGATGATGGATAGATGATAGATAGATAGATAGATAGATAGATAGATAGATAGATAGATAGATAATAGATATATGATAGAATGATAGAGGATAGATAATAGATGATAAATAGTAGATGATAGATGATAGATATATAGGTAGACAGATGATAAATGATTGATAGATGATAGATGGATAGATAATCTTTCTCTGTCTTTTCATGATGGGGAGATAACTAGAGGCCTCACACAAGCTAGGCAAGCACTCTCCTACTGAGCTATACCCTAGCCCCAATCCCTACTCTCTTTTATTGGATGGAAGACTATAGTCTAAGCCCCGAGAGGAGGAAAAAGAATAGTCTAGTTTGTTGAATGCTGCAGGCTTGCCTTTCTTGATGCCAACACAACTGACCAGATACACTCAAGATGCACTAGAACTTTGAGAACAAAATACAAGACAGCCATGAGGCAATGCTAATGCTTTTATTAATCTGCAAACCATGTGGCACCGTTTCCCATGTTGCATAAGTCATCCAACATCACAACTTTCCTCCACATGAAACCTTCTGGCTCCCATTAACACCATGTGCAGACTTATCCCGTATAAGTCAAGTTCACTCCTATGACTTTATCATCATTCAGATCCTGGTCTTTGCCACATGCTCTTCCTGCTCTCTGACACTCCCTTGGTGCAGATTATCGCCTGGCATTACGGTGTATGCACACATCAGTCTCTAGTCAGTCTAAGTGCTTTGAATAGCTCCTGACGCACAGTTGTTACTCAATGAAGATTCGGTGAATAAGCGTGAGGATCAGCAAGTGCATACCTGCTTCTTCTTTTCTCTTAGGTCTCAGCTCAACTCCTTGCTCTTTGAAAAGTCCACCCAATCCCCTATCAGGCTGCCACATTCTAATGTTTGCAACCTCTATCATTATCCTGACCAAAAAGGGTATCTCCATCTTCTACAGTCTGGCTTCCCTCACAACAAAACCTCCAATATGGAGCTCTTGGTCCAACATGGATGTGCTCTGAATAAACAGGCATGTATTACATGGTGCATTCTCAGTCATAAGACAGACACATCCCTCCATAACAACAGTCCAGAGACACCTGAATCTCTTTGCACAGTGGTCAATGACAAGCTCCTGGTAGGGATGGTTCTCAGAGCAACTACAGATGTAAATATAGGACAACATCATCTCCTATGACATCATGTGTCATTGTCATAGTGATGCCCCAGCCTGGCAGTCTAGTCTGTGTTCGTCGCTGATGTCATCTCACAGTGCTGGGTCCCCTCACTCTGAGGCTCCATCGCTGATTGATTCTTTAATTAAAGTTTTAATATTTATGTGCCTTGGGGCAGTACTTTAAATAATGGAGGTAGACATTGGGAAGAACTTCATGGTTCCTTTAAACATCTCCATGCTAGAGGGTAAACATGCTGAGTAGCACATTCCTGGATAATTTGAGGAAACTCACTGGGCCAGTATTAATTTTGGGATCCTGCTTACAGTGTGAGTCCCATGCCAGGCACAGGCAGGGTAAGCTACCCTGTGTCCTTCAAAGCAAGTTTCTCAGATTTCAAGAATCTCCTTTCATACCACTGGGAAATCACTGTGTCCCTGAAGCATTTTCTGTGTCAAATACGATTTCCCTTTTGGAATGTGCTCATTCTCACACTCCTGAGCTTAAAGGATATGAACAAAAAGGGCTAATTTTTGAAAAGGGGAAATTTTAGACATATATACAGGTAGATTCCTGTTTTTAGATACAAAAGTAAAGATCAGAAAAGACTTTGATAAAAATGTAACAGCTCAGATGGTTGGACCTGAAAGGGACAAGCAAGCAGAAAGAAAGGAAGAGAGAGAGAGAGAGAGAGAGAACAGAGAGAGAGAGAGAGAGAGAGAGAGAGAGAGAGAGAGAGAGAGAGAGAGAGAGAGAGAAGGAGGGAAGGAGGGAAAGAAAAGAAAGGAGGGAGGGGGGAAGAAAAATCACTGACAAAATTGAGGTGATGTCTGCTGAGATGTGGGAGGAAGAAATGAAAATAAAAAGACCAATGGTGTGGGTTATGATGCAGAGAAAATAAGAGTGAGTGCCAGGCCACAGCGTGCTTGGAGCTTGGTCTAGGGTAGAAAACTATTGAACCACTGGTTGATGGTAAAGAAAGATAAGCCAAGGAGAGCAGGCTTTGCCTAGACATCACCCAAACTCCATAACTGTTGACTAATGAATCACTGTCCCCAGACTCCAGCAGGTGTCCTCCTGCTCCCTGATCCTGAAGTGTAGATTTCTGAAGCCCTGGCCTCCTGGTAGTCCTGTTCCTCATGCAGCAGAGGTGGGACGCACTACACAAAGCCATCCTGCACCCAACAGTATG
Organism: Nannospalax galili; assembly: GCF_000622305.1. Taxonomy (NCBI): domain Eukaryota; kingdom Metazoa; phylum Chordata; class Mammalia; order Rodentia; family Spalacidae; genus Nannospalax; species Nannospalax galili. The sequence continues at coordinate 653,678 of NW_008334203.1, read as the reverse complement.
TACAGTGCTCTGAAAAGGCTATGAAGCAGAGGTTCAGAATGTAGCTCTGTGGTAGAGCACTGGCTTAGAGTCTTCCACTGAACTGGAGGCATGGCTCAAGGGTCAAGCACCTGCCTAGAATCCACCAGGGAGGGGCTGGGGGTGTGGATCATTGTTAGAAAAATCTTTCTAGAATCCTCCAGTGAGGGTCTGAGGGCATGAGTCAGGGGTAGAGCTTCTGCCTAAAATCTACCAGTGAGGGGTCTGGGAGCATGTCTAAGTGTTAAGAATTTCTTTCTAGAATGATCCAGGTATGGGATGGGGGTGTGGCTCAGAGATAGAGCACCTTTCTAGAATCCTCCAGGTAGGGACTGGAAATGTGGTTTAGTGTTACAGCACCTGACTAGATTTCTCTAGTGAGGGGCTGGGGGTGTGGCTCAGGAGTAGAGTACCTGTCTGGCAGGTACAATGAATATCATGGGTTTTATTCTCAGTACTGAAATGTGAGTGTGTTTGTATGTGTGTGCATGTGTGTATGTGTGCATGTGTGTGTGTGTGTGTGTGTGAGAGAGAGAGAGAGAGAGTCCATTTCATGTTGTGTTCAGACATCAACAAAATAAGATTTCAATGTGAACACTTTGATTGGTACCTAGACACACATTCCTTTTCTACAGATGACGGATGACCATGGCTGTGTTGTTGCAATTAGATAATGTCAGGAAATCTCCTATTTCAGTGTGGCACTGTGTGAGTCACAGGATAAGTGCTGCAGAAAGCCACCTCTAATATTCTTTAATTCCTCTGTTTTCAAAATATTCCTTGTACCAGAGGAGCAAGTTTCCAATTAAAGAGGATTTATGAAGAGACAAGTCTTCCATCCCAGGAGATGCTGGCCTTCCACAAGAAGGAAGACACACCTACTGCTGAGCTTGACTTCAGCTTCAGGTGCCTGTTGAGGTCACAGGTCAAAACCATCAACCCAGCGCCCAACCAGTGGACAGCTGTCCCCAGTCCTACACAGAGAACAGAGCAAAGTAAGATGCAGAGCAGTCAGCTGTAGCCTGAAGAGATCAGGGCGATCCACTCAGCAGTTGCCCTGGGTGATTTACCAGTGAGTTCCATATGTAAGTTTAAAAGAAAACACATGTATATATGACAAGTTACTGACCTTTTAGACCCTGGTGGACATGGTGAGGCTCAAAAAGAGGAGTAATCTAGTTGCAAAATGAAAGGAAAAGAAATCGTCTATAATTCACACACTTACCGTGCTCTAAGTATCTCTTGCTTTATTCGGTTCCCTCTAAAGACAGAATTACTACTGAAATTCAAATTGCACAGGTGAATCAATGGAGTCTCTGAGAGGTTAAATAACTTGCCCAAGGTCACACAACCAGAGCCAGAAGTCTTAGAGTCTCTTCAACCACCAAGCTCTACTCTCTAGACCTTCCCCTGGCAGAGGGGGCTCCTTTCTCTCCCTACTCAACAGGCAACCGAGCTAACTTAGTGCAGACCCAAGGGCTCCTTATGTACCAGACCTTCCAGAAGAGGTTAAGAACAGAGGGGTCTTATGCAGTCTGCCTGTGGGGAGTGTGGCCACTTCTAGCACCTTTGCCCTTGAGGGGTGTCTGAGCATTTTCCTCTGAATCACAAAGAAAAAAAAAAAAAAAATCCAACCTCGGCCCAAAATAAATCTGCCCATGGCTCCAGCCAGGCCTCTGTGGTCACTTAAAAACTGAAAAACTCTAGCCTCTAATCTTTTTTTCCTTTTCTTTTCTTTTGATAAGGAAGCTAAACTGGGCATGGAGGGTGGATAAATTAAATCGGAAGTGAAAGGATTCTTGGGGGGGGGCAGTTGCTTCCTGAACTAGGGTATATAAGGCCAGATCTGTTCTGGGTGTGGGATTTTGAAGTAAAAATAAATAATCCTGACAATTATAAAGGAAAATCCAAGTAGTGATTCATTGTGTGCAGGCTCAAAGCTATTCCAGGACTCCTCCCCCAAGTCCAAGTTTGACTGAGAAGAACCATGGCTGGGGGCCAGTTTCCCAGATCACCTGATGAGGATTTCCAAACTGGCTAGCAGTCCCAGCCCCCACCCAACACTCCAACCCCCTCCAGTAGCTCTGGGGTAGGTAGGTGCACCCTGTGCTCCCACCTTAAGGAAGTCTAGAGACTCCTGTAGAGTTCTCTGACAGTGGAGATGGAGCTGATGGCTCTAGGGCAGGGGTGAGATTGGGATCTTTCCCTCCCTAGGCCAGCAGTCACCTTCCTGGTTCTGTATGACACCTGGTCCCTGAAGCTGGGGCCTCAGAGGTTTCAAGAGCAGGTGGCCTGCTGGGCTCAGCCAGCTCCATCCTTGCCTCCCATCCCAGGAGAATAGATTACCCAGGACTGGGGCAAACCCTGCCTATGCTCCAACTCAGCATGTAGATCTGAGTTCACTTGCCCAGCGAGGATGCTCTAAAGCACCCAAGGATCCAGGAGGCACCGCAGGAGTTCCCAACCCCAGCAATTCCTCGCTGGCCTCCTCTTCTAGGGGCATATCTCAACTTAGACCCAGAGCCAATAAACACAGCTATCCTCCCTCACCCAGCCAGCTCTTCTACCTTCCCACCAGTGCTTTGTCACCACCAGACACCCTGCCAGGCCACCGAGGTGCCTCTTCCCTGTGACTTCCACAGGGCTGTGAGGATGAGAAGCAGCGACGCCCCCAGAGGCGCGCCCAGTGTCCCTGAAGGCAGACCCAGGAGACTGACTCAAAGTGCACAGGCCGTATGCTAACAGGCGGGACTCTCCAGAGACAGAGGAGGCAGCCTGGGAACAGGGGAGGAACGCTCTGGGGCCACGAAGGATGTAATGAGCGAAACGACAATATGCTGGGGGTTGGTCTCACGGTATGGTACCCTGGGGGAATGTGCTACAAGATCGCTCCACTTGCCCTGCCAAAGTTCCTGGTTCAGCGCACCCAGAGTCGTGCTAGGAAGAGGCCAGGTTTCAGGAACCTGGCTTTTTCCTTCTTGGACCCTTTGGGCTGGGTCGAGTCGCAGGGACACAGAAGCAGAAGACTCCGCCTGACTTACCTAGAACTCGCAGGGAGCCCGGCTGTGGTCGCCTGCTCCTGGATTCGGGACTCCCGGATCCCCTAGGACGCAATGCACCCCCCAGCGACGCTCGAAGATGAACAGGAACGCTGGCTTCTTCCACACTGGCTGGCCGCAACTTCTCGGGCAAGTCAGCCGCGCCCTGGCGCCCAGGGGCTGGGCGCTGCGAAGGTGCTGATCACCCCAGAGGGGCCCTAATGGCCGAGGCCACGGATTCTGGAGCTCAAGGTTCCGGATCGCCTGGTGCGCACAGTCCTCTCGGCTAGCTCTGTCCTGGGCTGGGAGGATGCTCAGAGTTGTCTGGCTCCTGGACGCAGGGGCGGGGCGCGCTGCTGTCCCCTCCAGATGCGAGCTGCGCGACTCGCTGGTGGCTTCTCGGTCCCCGCGGCGCACGCGTGGGTTTTGGAGCTGGTAGAGCGCCCCCCCCCTCCTCAACGAGTACAGCCGGAGCTGGGGCGATGAGAAGAGGGAGGGATTCCCCCTCGGCTCTGAGTTCAGGTTTCACCCACCCACCCTGAGCGGACCCCTATCAGTCGCCTCAGCGGCTGCGACAGTCACTTCTGGGCTCCAGATGGAGGAGGGTGGCGGCGGCGCGACTCACAGGGGAAACTGGAAAGGAGGTGACCTTCAAACCCCACGCTCTGGGAGACCAGGAGGAGGGGACTGGGTGCTGCCGCTGCTGGGAGCAGCAGGCGTTCACGGGTCAGCCCGTTGGAGCGCTTGCAAGCGGAATGAGAGAGAAGCGAGGAAGAGCTCAACCAACAAAATCCAGATTAGAAAATAAACAAAGGAGAGCGAGGAAGAGCGCGAGAAAATGTGTGCGTGTGTGTGCGGATGCGTGTCTGTGCGCGCGCGACAGGCTGCTTAGCAGCCCAGGCTGGCGAGCCAAAAATAATCCCGAGCGCCAGGGAGCGCCCCCTCCCCCCTTCCCTCCCAGGCGCCACTGCCGGGCCACGGTCACGCATGCAGCCTTGGATTCCCGAAGCCACTGCTGGCATGCAACCCGAAGCCTTGGGGGCTCTAAGCCCTATAGGGAAGAAGAGGTGAACGTTGGGTTTGGGGGCTACAATGAGACTAGGTCTTTTCCTCTTCCCAAAGTGAGCTTGCTCTGGCTCCTTGGAGTGCTTAAGCCCTTCTCCATCCAACCCCAAATCAATGCAAAAAGACTCTTGGGGGAACTCTAAGGGGACTCAGATCCCTTGCCTTCATATATTTCTGTTCTAAGAAGTTTGCAGGGAATATTCAGATCTCCCCAACTGAAAGAGATGGAGCCCTATTCCAGAAGCAAGAAGATTCCATCTGGGTGGCCCCACCTTTGTAAGGCAAGCCTGGCCTAGCCTGACCTGCCACCTGACCTGCCCCTGCTTCTTACTAGGCTTGGTGCTTCTGGATTTAGGAGGGTCCAGCTGGTTTTAGCAGCAGGTTGACAGGAAAAAGCCTCCAGTCCCTCATAGACTTTGCTGTATAACCAACAAACTCTCAGTCAGATGTCATTCGGGGTACTTTGCATGGAGATAAAATAGGTGCTCTGAATCTGCCCGTTTCACAGGTCAGAAAACTGAGGCATTAGGTTAAGGCAGGAGTTCTCACTTCTGGAAGCCCACCCTGGACTCCCTGAGCCTGGTACTATCTTTTACTTTTCCCCTCTTTCCCCCTGTGTGTGTGTCTCTCCTTTCCTCCCTCCCTCCCCGGTTCCTTTCTATTTTCCTGGCTCCTGAGGTTACTTCAGGATATATACTCACATCTAGGGATTTGGACCCAGGATCCATAAATGAGAGAGAACATGTGTTGCTTGTTTTTCTGAGTCTAGGTTACCTCACTCAGTATAACAGCTTCTAGTTCTATCCATTTATGGATCCTGGGTCCAAATCCCTAGATGTGAGTATATACCTTGATGTAATCACAGGAGTCAGGAAAATGGAAAGGAAGCATGGGGGAAAAGTAGAAGGAACTCAGGCCTCCCTTCCCCCTCCCTTCCTCCCTCCCTCTCTCCCTCCTTCCCTCTCTCAGACTCTAATTAGCATTCCAAATGATTATGCTACATAAAGAAGCCTCACCTTGAGTAAGCCCTTGAGTGAGCACTAACATTTGCTGGAGGTCACCAGTCCCAAAGTAACCAGGATCCCTTAGCAGGCCCACCTCATTTCCCAAGGAGGCCCCAGCATCATGCTGCTAAAAGGCAGATGAGCTTGGCCAAGACCAGACCCCATCTGGAGCCCCTGACCTGAGGTTCTTGGTTACTCACACCATGCCATCTGGGTGACAGTCAACATGAAGGGGGACCAGGCCCCTTGTGTTCCTCTGGGCTATGCAAATGTCCTGGGGCCTCATCAATTGCAGATTCACTTAGTCTCTCCATACCCAAAGGAAGAAATACAGGGATCTTTTACCTACAAAGATTGAGATCATTCTTGCAAACTCCAGAAAGTTTCTATCACTGGCTCCAATGATTTTGCAGTTGGGCTGTGTTTGGCCGTGGCTTTCTCAGGACTCTATCAGATAATATATTTGTATGTAAACAACTGTGTTTTCCTTTCTCTTAGTCTCTTATCCTTCAGTGAGAACACAAAGGAGCCATAAATCTGGGTTAGTAACATCATAATCATTTCCCCCCAGAAACTGTTTGCATTGGGAGAAACACAGAATTGAAATGTAATTGTCTAGCCAAGCAGGGAGATGTGATGGCTTATAAAAGGGGTATTCTCAATTTAAAAGCAAATTATCAATAACGAGAGAAGAAATAAATGGAAGCTAATGAGGAGTTCTGTTGAAATATGTTTTGTGCAGATTCTCCAACAGAATGGTTTCTGTGACCTCCTTCCTTTGGATTTCTGGGAGGTAAAAATCATGGGTATGATCACTCAAGGAACAGACACTAGCTATCGCTCTACCAAAATGGATCACAGCTGAGTCTTTTTAAATTGTTTTTAATATATATCTTCTATTTTTATCTTTTATTGTATATATATGTGTGCATGCTTATCTGTATGTGTAGCACATGTGTGCAGGTGCCCATGGAGGCCAGAAGAGGGCATCAGATCCCCTGGAACTGGAGTTACAGTCAGTTGTGAGCTGCCCAGTGTGGGTACTGGGAATCGAACCTAGGTCCTCTGCAAGAGTAGCAAGTGCTTTTAACTGCTGAGCCATCTCTCCAGCCACTTTCATACATATTTTTACAACTGGAAGTGAAATCAAACCTAACTCTCTGGAACTCAAGGTTAGTTGGACTATGTTCTGATTTATTTATTGGAGAGTAGAAATATGTTTAGATGTATGAGCAAAGACTGACAGCAGTAATACTAATGATACCAGGCTTACGAAAGCTTAACATGAGCCCAACTTAGTAGCTTCACCAAAATCCCAGCACTCAAGAGGCAGAGATATGAAGGTTGAGGTTGAGGCCAGCCTGGTCTACAAAGCCCATTCCAGATGGGTCAGGTCTATGCAGTGAGTTCCAGACCAGTCAGAGTTACATGGTGAGGCAGAGAAAGAAAGAAAACAAGAAAGAATGAAGGAGGGAAAGAAAAGAGTTGGCAGAAAGTTCTGGGAGAAGAAGGGAAGGGAAGAGGAGGGAAGGAGAGGAAGAGAGGAGGGGAGCTGAGGAAGACAGCCACTGCAATTTAAAGCAGAATTAGCACTCAGCATGACCATCTGCATGACACCCCAGTGTGCTCCTCACCTGAAGAGCAATAGCTTTTGCATTTCTATCAAGGCCTGTCCAGTTCCAGCCTGGGATTCTTCCTGTCGTTCCTGTTTAGCCTCTGAAAGGTCATGGGAGGTGCTGACTGGACAGCTCCTAGAACACCCAAAGGGCCAGTTCCCCAGCTAAGGCTACAAGCAAGAGGGAGGCTTTGGCTCCGTCCACTGGCCAGAAAAGGTACTGTCAATCCGGGATAGAAGCAGGAGTTTAAAAATGCTGTCTTTCATAAAACTGAGAACAATGATAATGATAGTAACAGGAAGAACGAAGAGGAGAGATTGGAGGAAGTGAAGGGGGAAGAGAAGAGGGAAGGGAGGGAAAGAGGGAGGAAGAGAATAAGAATGAGAGGAGAAGGGGAGGCAGAGAGGGAGGGGGCAGGGGAGGAGAAGGAGGAGATGAAGGAGAGAAGGGAAAGTGAAGAAGAGGGAGGGGAGGGGAAGGGGAGGAGGAGAGGGAGGGGAGGGACTGAAGGAAGAGGATAGAAAGGAGTTTTCAGCCTCGTGCTTTGCCAGTCTATGTTGCAAATTTGATCATCTCACATTTCAGTTTGGAATCTGCCTGCATCCCCTGGTCCCCAGCATAAGGTCTTCTGCACATCTTCTAAGCCTCTGGGCTTCCCATTCTTTTTCAGTTGGCTCTGTAACCCTGGGATGTTTTTCTCTGATGGGGCTCGGACTCTCTGTCTACCCTGTTCTTCCAGCCTGGAACATACTAAAAAGTCCTCCTGAGTGTCATCTACTTATGTCCTAAATACCCATATGGACACCATAACATACCTGCCCTTACCATGCAAAGCCCTACCATGCAAAAACCCTCTTTCAAACTCCTCTGGCACCTACCTGCATTTAACTTGACCCTATTGAGTATGCCAGCCCATTGTAAATGTTGTTTTTCTCCATGAAACAGAAAGCCCCATAATGCCAAGGACTTATCTCCCAGGGCACAGAGCCAGATACATGATAAGTTCAATAAATGTTTGCCTGAGGCTTCCTTCCACTTTTCAGTAGGTTGCATTCTAATTGGTCTGACCACTTTGCAATCAAGGCGTCAACCTAAGTCCTTCATTCCTTTAGTCATTATTTCTTCTTATTATGTGTATATGTGCTGGGAGTGTGTGTTTGGACTTGTGTGTACAGTGGACCTGTGTATGGAAGCTAGAGGTTGATGTCTGGTGTCTTCCTCTACTGATACCCATCTTAGTTTTTGAGACAAGTTATCTCACTAAACCTGGAGCTCACCAATTTGACTAAACTGGCTAACTATCTAGTCACAGAGATCCTCCTGCCTTTTCTTCCCCAGTGCTAGGATTATAGGAATAGGCTACCATGCCTAGCTTTTTACATGGGAGCTGGAGGTATGAACTCGGGTCCTTATGTTTGCATATCAAGCACTATACCCACTGAGCAATGTCTCCAGGCCCAGTTCAATCATTCAACATGCATTTTTCCTATGGGTATTATCTAATACAGAAGTTAGATGCAATCCCTGCTTGTAGTCTATGAGGATAGGCAAGCACAAAAAGATGCTATCAGAGAGGGTTTTCAGGATCTGACCAGCATAAAACCTGGCATGGGGCAGGGAGGGGAAGTCAAGCAAAGGTTTATAGAGCAAATGGTTCTAAACAGAGACAGAATCAGCCAAGGAACTGGATGAAGGCCATCCCTGGAGGAGGGGAGCGACTGGTACAAAGAGAGGAGTTCTTTCAAGGAACTGCAGATCTGATCAAAAGAAATAGAACCATGGCGAGAGCAGGTGCTGAAGGTGGTGGAGAAGGCTAGGTAGGTGCTGAGGCTGAGGACAAGGCTCAGAAAGGGCTGCGGACTGAGCTTCAGCTCTAGGCTTTGACTGAATCATGTTATTCGCATCACCACAATTCCCACTGAGCTCTCCAAGCTGACCTGGAAACTTTGTCATAGTCTCCATCAACTAATGAGCTAATTAGACCAGTCTGAGGGCCACAGGGGAATCAACTGCACCTTATATTCTTCGCCCACCCCCAAGCCTTGGGCACACAACAGATACTCTACGTACAGGAATTGCTTGGTTGAGCTCAGTCACTTTCTAGCAGGTAGTTCAGGGTTCTGATGTTAACCTAGGCACCTGAGAACAAATTTGGGCTCCCTCTCTCTGAGGAGACTGTTTGAGGGCCAGTGAGATGACTTATCAGGTAAAGGTGCTTGCTGGGGCCCACAGGTTAAAAGGAGAGAACCAACTCCCTTGGGTTGCCCTCTGACCTCCACAAGCACACCTTGACATGCAAGGGTGCCTATATTTGCCTACATGTGTGAACATGTGCACATACACACACAATCAATTAATAAAAAAGGAAATATCTTTGAGAGAGTGAACATGGGGACTTCTTCCTCACCTGCCTCTGCCCACAAAGTAATGAGGAACAAAACAGTAAGGCTGGTACAGAGAGATGGGTCAGTGGGTTAAACACTTGCCATTCAAACATGAGGACCAGAGCTTGGATCCCCATATCCAGTGGGAGTCATGGCTCATCTGGAATTTCAGTGCTTGGAAAACAGAAAAAGGATCCCCTAGAGACAACTGGCTAGTTGGACTACCCAGTCAGTGAGCTCTGAGGTCAACTTAGAGACTCTGACTCAATAAACAAGTTGGACAGTGATTAAGGAAGACCCTGACATAAACCTTGGGCCACTACATGTATGAACACATGTGTGCACAAACACACGTGCACCCATACACCTGCGAACATTCAGACATACATGTGTGCACACCATACACACCTATGCAAAAACAAAACAGTAAGGCTTGAAAAATGGTACCCCAGTGTAATGAGAAGAATAAAACTATAAGGGGAAGAGTAACAATAAGGAGCAGGCGTTACTGATGCTATTGGAGGCTCAGGGTCCAGCTCAGGTGGACCCACTGTGACGATCTCCTTTCTTTCTAGATGTGCAAAGCAAGGCTGAAACAAAGTTAGAAATCTGATGACATATCCAACCTTGTGGAGTTGGTGAGTGGTGAGGCCGGGACTCAGCGGAAGGTCTGCTCTGAGAGGTGGCTGGATGCACAAGGCACTAATTGCAGTGTATCTTTTCTTTCTGGTTAAAGTCTCATGATGTAAAGTAAGCACAGAATCATGCTAGCCATTTCTGATTGTGACAGGAGAAGTTTATAATCCATCAGTCTCAGAGAAAGAAAAATAAAAAGGGGAGGGTCATTAGCACATGGAGCCTGCTTATATAAAAAACACCATGGAAACAAATATTTTTTTGAGCTGGATCAGAATCAAGCAACAATTCTTGAATGTGAAGGCAATAATAAACAGAAACTGAGCTATATCCTTGGTCTAGGGCAGGCTAGCTGATTTGTTGGGGGGGGTTGTATCTTTATTTTTTTACATTTTTATTGTGCTTTTGTACATTTCATACAACAGTTCTTAATCAAATTAAGATCCCCTCCCTCTATGTCCCCATACCCCCACACACACTGGGTCTCATGTATTGTGTCATACATTTTAAGTCTCATTGAGTCAAGCATTTTACCCGAATGTCCTTTAGTGCAAGTTCATCCACTAGAGTCTATTCAGCCTATCTAGAGATCTTAAGGAAGGTCTATTCTCCCTCTTCAAACGGCAATCGGTCTCCAACAGTTCTCAGGCTAGGGCCAGCCAGCCGCCCATTTCCCTTGTACCACACTGGGCCCTTGTCTGAGTTGGCATGGGTCTTAGAACTGGTCACATACAAAGAATATACATCTAAAAGATGTCCAGCCCTGGGTCACATATCTACAGTGAAATCCCTACAGCTAAATCTCATGGAACATAGTGGAACAGGGGGTGGAAAGAAAACTGGTACATCTTTATTTTGTATCTATTTTAATATATTTTTTAATGTGTATGAGTGTATTGCCTGCATGTATGTGAGTGAACATATGTTGTGCAATGCGACAGAGGTCAGAAAAGGACTTTGGACTCCTCTGGAACTAAAGTTAAGGACAGTTCATAGTCACCATGTGGGTTATGGGAATCAAACCCAGGTCCTCTGCAAGAGCAGTCAGTGCTGTTAACCACTGAGCCATCTCTCCAGCCCGTTTTGTGTCTATTTTTATTGTGTGCCTGTTGTATACGTGTATACATGTGAGTACAGTATATATGCATATGGAGGCCAGAGGCAGAGATCAGGAATCTTTCTCAATCACTCCCTACTTTACTTTTTTGAGAAAAGGTCTCTTACTGAACCTGGAGCTTCCTGATTGCCTAGGCTATCTGTCAGTAAGCCTAAGGAATCTGCCTGTCTCCACCTCCCCAGTGCTAGATTTACAAGTGTGTACCACAATGCTTTTTTTTTTTTTTTTTTTTTTCACTTGAGTGCTAGAGATCCAAACTCAGGTCCTCATGCTTGTATAGCAAGCACTTTACTGACTGAGTCATCACCCCAGCCCTGGTATATCTTTAATAAACACACTATCATACATCTTTAAGAAATGCACAGTGAATGAAGTGCACAAGTTTTAGTTTTGTTTCTATTGCTGTAATAAAACAAGCTGACCAAAAGCAACTTAAAAGAGGAGAGAGGGTTTTCTTTGGCTTACGCATCTCAGGTTACAGTCCACCACCAAGGGAAGTGGGGGCAGGAACTCAAGGTGGGAAGCTGAAAGCAGGCCTGTTTGCTACCCTATGTACCATAACTCACAACCAAGGATATGCAGAAACCCTGGAGGCTGGTACTTGCTGGCTCATTGACAGGATCATGCTCAGCTAGCTTTCTTATATAGTCTAGGACCACCTACCCAGGGAATGGTGCCACCCACAGAGGGCTAGGGCCTGCTACATCAACTATCAATCAAGGCAGCCCCCTTCAGACATGTTCATAGGCCAATATGGAAAATTCCTCAATCAAGGCTCTCCTCTCAGATGACTCTAGACTGTGTCAGGTTGACAGTTAAAGCTAATCAGGGCAATAAGTAATACAGTCTGCTTTCATACCCTTATACCACTTAGTACCACTGTGAACTAAACAAAGCGTTTTAAAGGTCCCTGATCCTCCACTTCCCTGGGTGCAAAATGGGAGCGATGAAAATGACGCTGATGCTGATTATGTAATTTGCATAATAATAATGACTGTTAACAGAGTAGACACTACAGGTGGCAGCCATGGCCAAGCGAGATGATGGTTCTTCCTGTAGGTGACTGGTCTAGGAGTTCTCGGATTCATGTATCCTAAACCAATGACAATATTAAAAAAAAAAATTGTCCCAGGTAAAAGTCACCAGAATTAAATGATACCGTTTTTCTTTACTTTGAGAATCTTCTGCTGCAGATGAAACCTCTGCACCTTCCACACATCTAGACCTATCTAAGAACAGAACCAATGCTGAGATGTCAGTGTGGAGAAGAATAAAGAAGCAGTGGCATTTGTGAGGTTGTAGAACCCTATGTCAATCAATGCCCCAGTCCTCACCACCACTCTCTGTCCATGTGACGGCAGGTTCCCTCACTGTGTGCACACTTGCTGGGAGCTCCATGTTCTCCAGAACAAGTTTTCTCAAACTCATCAGTGCTGGTGTCTTCAACAGGATAACCCTTTGTGATGGAGCAACTCCCTGTGCACTGCTGGATGTTCACAGTGTCATGGCTCCCACTCATCAGATCCAGTAACACTCCTCCCTTCCATTCCCTGTTCTAGCTGTGAGAACCAGCAATGTCTCCCAAGACTGTCACATGCTCCCCAAGGCGGGAAACTTCCCAAGATGAGAAACACTAGTTCAAAGTATCTTCATGATGCCATGATGGTGGGAAAAGCAGCACAGCAACCAAAGTGACATCATAAGGATAATGAACATTGAGGGCTGCAGCCACAGCTCAGTTTGTAAAGTGTTTCCCATAGAAGCATGAGGACTGAGTTTGGATCCTCAGCATCTACATAAAAAGCTGAACATGGTAGGACATGCTTGTAATCCCAGCACCGAGGATGTAGATACAGGAAGATCCCTGGAGCTCACTGGTCAGCCAGCCTACCCTAAATGGTGAGCTTTCAGCCAGTTAGAGTCCTTGTCTCAAAAGATGAGATGAGAGAGCTGACTCAGTGGTTAAGAGCACTTGCTGCTCTTACAGAGGGCGTGGGTTTGATTTTCAGCTTCCACATGTTGGCTCATAACTATCTGCATCTCCAGTTATAGGGGTTCTGATGCCCTCTTCTGGTCTTTGCAAGCACTAGGTACACAGATGGTGCATATACATACATACAGGCAAACTTTCATACTCACAAAATAAAAATAAGTAAATTAAAAATAAGGTGGAGGGTGATTAAGGAAGACACACAAGGTTTACTTCTGACCTTTATATGAACATGTGCACATACACACATTTGTGCCCCAGATAAATAAATAAATAAATAAATAAATAAATAAATAAATAAATACTTTTTATTGTTTTATGCCACCTTTTCATGCCAAACACCAAGCTTCTGGTTCTAACTCACATTCTTATCAAGTTTGAGACACAAGCCCATAAATCAGGTTCTGTTACCATCCTCATCTGGAGCTGAGAACACCCAGATCCAGACAAAGAACACTCGCCAAAGTGCCAAGTAGTCAATTCAGCATTCCAGCCCAGCTCGGCCTGACTCCTGTCACTCAACATCATCATGAGGATTAGATGACATCACCCCGAGGGGCTGCTGAGCATCATGTCCACCACTCATGTGACTGTTCAGTGGAAGTGACATGTTTATTCAAATCTATCATGGTAGTGTGACCATATTCATCCCACATCATCCCCTTTACTAGCCTTCCCCTTCTCAAACAGTCCCACGTCTATTTTCATGTATATACACATACATACATATGTGGACAGTTAGGAAAAATTGAATCCCATCTCATTCTTTGAACAAAATTGCAGCCACCCCAGCCTTCTCTGGCCTAGCTTCCTGCACTCTCACCACAGGCTCAGTTCTAAGTACTCTGTGAATCTGCCTGTGTTTTTTACAATTCTCTATAAGTGAATCCCCAGACTAGCATTTAAGCCCAGGAGGTGAATTTAAGAGAAGAGCCAGGAACAATAAGAAGATGTTGTGAAGTAGGCAAGTGAGACATGAAAGAGCCAGACCCTAACACAAGCATGTTATCTCACCTTTCAGCAATGCACCATGGCCTTGGTCATTGCACTGTTTTGCATACCTCTGAGCTTCAACATTCACAACCCCACCCCCCTGCCTTGAGTTTCTTTTGGGAGTGAGTTCTCAGTCAAGATCAGCTAACAGTGAAGACATCTCCACCATGATTATCAAACCCAGAATTGACTATAACCTCCTGTTCACCAGTGAAGGGAGGAGTAAGTCCTGGGTCTCAGTGGTCACTAGTGAAATTGTTCCCCAGCTGTAGTCACTCACTGGATGGTGACTTAGGAGTGCAATGCCAGCTTTTCTCCCTTTTTGTGTTCTGATGCTCTGGATTTGATCCAAAGTAAAATAAAAACATCTTTGGGAACTTGTGTATGACACCTAACACCAGAGAAACCCTGGGGGTAGATAGAGTTCTTCTACTTCCCATATTAACAGTTAAAGAGACTGAAGCTCACAGGGGCAATTTTTTTTTCTAAAGATCACAAACTTAAGTTCCAGACCTCAGTTTTAAATACTCAACAGTCTGATATAAGGACCAAAGGATTTTATGTTGTTTTTCCAAAATTGCTATATACAAGGGTTCCAAAGGCCAGTGAGACAGAACACATATATAAACACTTAAAGGTTTATTTTTATTTATGTGTATGTATGTGTGTTTCTATGTATGTATGTGCACACGAGTGAAGATGTCCATTAAATCCAGAAGAGGGAATCATGTCCCCTGGAGCTGGAGTTCTGAGCCACCCAACGTGGGTGCTGGGAACTGAATTCAGGTCTTCTGCAATAGTAGTACATGCTCTTAACCACTTAACCATCTCTCCAGCCCCCACAAAGGTATAAACATTATCAACACACACACACACACACACACAGAGTCATTTTTAAGATGTCCCAAATGCTACTCAGTGTAGTCCCATCTAAAGTCAGCCATGAAGGTTAAAATAGAGACTTCTAAAGGAGAAAAATAAATCTCAAGTCAATGAGGTGTAAATAGTTAATGAATTTATAATCAGAATAGAAATGGTTTTCCCTTAATGTACTAACACCTCAGAGGGAAAAATGTTCTGTGTCTTAGCAGTATGGAGTATAAAGGATCGATTTCTTTCAAATGCACTTTATTTTAAGCCTTAGTCATTTTATTACAAATGGATAAGTTAAGGTATCGAAGCCATTTAGGATGAAATATGTAACCTTGCAAGGAAGCATGCATTGCCAGTGGTTGTTGGTGGCTTATAGATGGTCTGTGCAGTTAAATGTCTATAAATCATGGTCAAAGCATGCATTCCTAAGCTCACCATTTGCACATACATTATTTCTATTTAGTCCTCCTATTTCAATTAAGAGGCATAAGCCTCTAAACAAAAGAAATTACTAGGAATCTTCGCAACACCATATTGCAGGGAATCTGAGGAAACGGTGAATGAACAAGGCTGAGGATTGTGGAAGCTGAACACTGACACTCCTGGAGACTCTAGTGTGGGCACTTAGTGAAAAATAAACCCCACTCCTTGAATTAAACTGCAGCAACCCCAGCCTTCTCTAGCAGAGAATCTCACACTGCCTCTATGGGCTCAACTTTAAATACTCTGTTCATGAATTTACAGATTTTGTTAGTTTTCCCTAGAAGTGGATCCCCAGACTGGTGTCGGAGAATAGTGGGTGAATTTGAGAGAGGAGCCCAGAAACAATGACACAGAGGTAGGCAGTAAGCAAGACGGGGAAATGACAGAGTCCAACACAAGCATGTTATGAAGTGACTTACCACTGTAGGTAACTGGGGGTTATTTCCACTGAAGGATTCTGTGAGCCTGTGTGGGCAATATCCCCTAGAGCTATTAAGCCTAGAAGGCAATGGAATTTGATTCATTCTATATTAATTCCCATCAGTCTTTGCCAGAGGATTTATTTCATGCGTATTGGGGAGGAGTGTAGTCTCCACACTACTTCCATACAACTTTTAGACTTCCCTTGGTGTGGCTACAGTTGAATTCAGTGATCATAGACAATTCTTGAGAAGGATGTGGGTAGAGCAGAATTCAATGACTAAAGAAAGAGAGGTCCTGAGGACATTAACAGAGTGGGGTCCAGTGACCATAGTTTCAGGGAGGAAGAGGGAGTGCAGACGTCAGTGACCATAGAGTTCTTAAGGGGATATGGATAGAGTCAAATCCAGTAACAATACAGTAGAACCCACTGATCACAGAGAGTCCCCAGGGAGGAAGAGCAGCTGTTGGCATTTGGAAGTACATACTGTATGCATGTTGATACATATGTGCAGGTACACACCTGGGGATGAGTTCCAGGGTATGAGTCAATGAGACATCATCTGTGTGCTCAGTATCCCCATGAAGGAAGAAGGGGAAACGTTGACTTTGCAAGCATTGTTAAATTCTCAGGAAGAATGAAAGCCCCAGGTCTTTCCTCACCTAGGACATTTCACTGCTAAGACATGCAAATGGCTTGTGGCTGTCAAGCTTCAGGGTATATGAGAGTCAGCTGAGATGCTTTTCAAAACTCAGGCTCTTAGCCACCCCTAGAGACTGATTCAGGGTATGCACAGACCTTGCCACAATGTTCCCAGAACCTGATGTGGAACAAGTATGTGCAGCCTAATGACAGAAAAAAACTGCAGATAGGGTTATAGGTGATAGGAAGGACAGCTGAACACAGTTCTAAGATCTGAGGTGTTGTTGAGGAATGTTTGTTGTCTTTGCAAATGAGGCTGCTGTTTTGAGCTCTGACTAGAAGGAAGTGATTGGGAGCAATGTCTTAGATCTCTAATTATATACCAACAGGTACAGGAACCCATGAGACATTCAGGGTATACCCTTATAAAGTCTCTGCAACCAAAGCCAGGACAAAGACAATGTGGTATGTACTGCCAATAATCGACAGGGCTATGACCTGAGTTCAATCTCCAGAATCTATGTGGAACAGACAGGCAGATCCCTGAGATTCACTGGCCAGCCACCCCGGCCTAATCAGGGAGTTGCAAGCCAAATCAGAGCCCCTGTCCCCAAAACCAAGGTGTTGGCTGAGGAATGACATCTGAGGACAAGTTCTGGCTGCCACATGCATGCTCCACAAGTGCACCTGCACACACTTGCCTCCCCCACATGAACACACACACACACACCCTCTCAACAAGTCCAGTTTCTGGAGACACCAGTTCTTGTCCCAGGAAGGTGACCTAAATGTAGTCAAGACTGTCTGAACCAGTTTAATCTCATCTAATCTCTACTCAACTCAGAAGGATCATGAAGACAGCCTCCAGGTGAGGTACATCTTCAGTTGGAGCAGCAAGAACATGAGTATGGAGCCATCTTGGCCCAGTAGCTCTGCCTTAGAGAGTGGAGTGGCAGCAGTCCTTCCATCAGCATTGAAGAGCGTTATAAATCTGGCATCTGTAC
This sequence comes from Nannospalax galili, assembly GCF_000622305.1. Lineage (NCBI taxonomy): Eukaryota > Metazoa > Chordata > Mammalia > Rodentia > Spalacidae > Nannospalax > Nannospalax galili. Next base: position 636,394 of record NW_008334203.1, on the reverse strand, counting down.
AAGAAGTTCTTTCATAGTGGACAAAGAGGAAAGCAATCAAGGCACTCATCAGATGCTTTAGGATAGCATGTAGTACATTCTTGCATCCCTCTCTGTTTTTAGCCTAAAAGGTACCTCTCAGGTATCAGCCAACCACCATCCATAGACTAACACTAGAAGGGGAAACCAACGTGCAAGACAGTCAATGAAAAGGCCATCGGTCTATTTGATTTCACTCCCTATTCCTGCTTTGATGCATCTCTGTGTTCAAAAGCTCCAAGATGAGCTCACTTGCTGTTATTCTGTAAGGCAATTAAGCAACTTGGCAATAAAAGCAGCCACTTTTTTTTTTCTTGGAGTCATTCACAGAGAATACAGAACAGTGCAGGACAGATGTTGAAGGAAGACATGAGTACTTATCTGAACACACTTTTCAGTGCCAAAGCTAAATGGTTTGCCAGAGCACTGCTTCCAGAAATCTCCTTCTCTCCTGGGATCTTTTTTCCACCCATTAAGCCTGCCTTCTGCTCCCTCTTCATGTGTTCTGGCCACCAATGTAGAAACGTGATAAAGTTCTCTAACATTAACCAACCTTTCCACCTCAGCTCTACCCTCTGCCTTAGCTGAGTTCCTGGTTGGGGGTCCACCTGTCATCTCCAAGCTTGTAATAAACACCAATCCAAGCTTACCACCTCAAGTTTCCACACTGCCCATTGCCCAGCTGCAGTTGGTCTCCCTATTTACAGCATCCAGCTGAAGCACTCAGCTTACCCTCTTCCTCACTGATGACCCTCAAGATCATGTCCAGCCCTGGCTCGCAGTTGCTATCTGTACTATTTAATTTTCTCTGCTGTAGCCAAATACCTGACAAGACAACTTAGAGAAGGGAGTTATTTTGGCTCAGAGTTTGAGGATACAGCCCATCATGGTGCTGTAGGAACAACTCACAGCTATGGAGTACAGAGCATCTTGTTCACATCTTCACAAAGGAGGCATCAAAGAGATAATCAGAAAGGAGGTCAGGCTATAACTCAGAAGACCTGCCCCCAGGGGACTCACTTCCACCAATGAGGCCCCACCTCTTAAAGATCCCATAATGTCTCAAACTAGCATCAATGTCTGGGGACCACATGTTCAAATGCAAAAACCCGTGGGGAAGATTTCACACTCAAGTCACAGTGCTTCCTCTTCATGATGTGTTCACCATCTCCACAGCTCTGGGCGTCTCCCTGTATCTGGACCACTTCCCCCTGCTCTGTCGATCCTCTCCATGCAGACATCACCTGCAGACATTGCCCTCCCAATATATAGTCTTCACATACTGCTCACATCACTTCCTGTGGACCTCACTGATGTTCCTGTGGTTATTAGATCCCAAAGGTCTCTGTACCTCTCACCTCTCGGCTACATTCCTATCCCATTGTCTCCAGCCTCAAACACATTATTACCACCTGACTATCCGCCAGGCATCTAAGGGTACTGTTTAGACTCAGTCTAATCTCTCATTTGGCAAGTATTTTTTGAGCGCCTAGTATGTTTGTAAAATAAATTAGCAAAAAATGTTCACTGTATTGGTTGGCTCTTGCTAGGGTAAGTATTTGCTTCAAAACTTAGCAGCTCAGAACAGCAAACATTAATTCACAATGTCTGTGGGTTGGGGTATAGGACAGCTCAACTAGGTGCCCTAGTTCAAGTTCACTGACAAGGCTGGAACCAGAAAATCAACTGTGACCACAGCTTTATCTCTGAGCTTGACAACAGAAGGATTTTCACCCTTACCCACTGTAATAGTTAATACCAATTGTCAGAATACCATCTGATGGGATCTAGGATCACCTAGGAAACAAATCTCTGGGCATGTCTGTGAAAGCATTTCTAGATTAGATTAATTAAAGTGGGAAAACACACCCTAAATATGAATAGCAGCACTCCATAACCTGGGGTCCATGATTACACAAAGAGAAGTCAGGTCAGTAAGAGGGTTCAGTGGGCAAAGCACTTAAAAGGCAAGTCTGAAGACCTGAGTTTAATCCCTGAGACCTAAGTAAAGGTGGATGGGGAGAAAGCCAACTTCACATGCATTCCATGGCACATGTGCACCCCCAACACACATCATATGCATAAATGGGCAAATAAATAAAATTTTAATGAAGTAGAAAACAAGCTGAGTACCAGCATTCATCTCTCCCTCTTTGCTTCCTGATGGGATACAATGTGAACAGGTGCCTCACCCCCAGCTGCCAGGCTTTCTCCACCATGATAGACTCCCAATCTATACACTCCCAGTTTATAAGCTGAAATGAAACATTCCTTTAAGTTGCTTTCACCAGTTGCTTTTTTCAACTGTTGCTATTTTAAAGGCAAGGAGGAAAACAGCTAACACATCTGACTGCTGGCAGGATTCAGTCCTTCAGTAGCTCCTAGCAACTGACCACTGTCCCTTCCTCATTTCAGTGGTCAGTTCTCAGTGGCAGCTGGGTTCCTATCGGACACAAAAATCAGTGAGCACCCGAGAGTAAAACCAACATTTCATAACCCAATCTCAAAAGACAATCATAATTTCTATATTTTTACTTTTCTGTTGCTGTGACCAGATACGAGAAGCAACTCAGGGGTCAAAAGGGTTTTTGGCTTACAGTTGGAGGGGATCCAGTCCTCCAAGCCAGGGAAGGCTTGTTGGGGATTGGGTCCACAGTTTTAAGAGTGTACAGATCACCTCCTTTCTTCCTTTTTAGATGCATGTGTGTCTGTGTAAATATGAGTCCAGAAGAGAATGTCAGATTCCCTGGAGCTAGAGTTATAGGTGGTTGTAAGTCACCCAATGTGGGTGCTTTAAACTGAACTCTAGTCCTCTGCAAGAGCAATATGTGCCCTTAATTGCTGAGCCATCTCTCCAGCCCAGCCTCCTAACTTCTTGGCAGAACAGGAAGCAGAGAACAAATGGGAAAAGGACAAAGAACTTCATGGCCTCCCCAGCGACGCATTTCTTCCAGTGAGGTTCCCCATCCTAAATGTTCCACCTCCTAAAGGTTCCACAACCTTCCAAAACAGCATCACCACCTGGACATATGAGCCTATGGAGGACAAGTCCCATTCAAACCACAAGAGTTTCTGTTGTGTTCCACTCATTTGAAATGAAGCAATATGCCCATCCCACACTCCAAGGGAGGGAGTCACAGGAGAGCATGTCAATCAGGACACAGCAATCACATAGGACCATCTTAGTGATTGTCACAAACTCATTTCAGAAAGCTCAGTTCCAGCGAGACACATTCCAGAAAGCATGGCAGAGATGTGGGAATAAAAGATAGAAAGCCAGGTATGATGGTATACACCATGCATCCCAGCATTCAAGAAGCTGAGGTAGGAGAATTGTGAGTTCAAGGTCAGCCTGGGATGTGTAGGGGGACCCTGTCTCAAAACAAAATAGCTCACTCAACAAAGTGCTTGCTGTGCAAGCACGAGGAGAATTTATCCCCAGAACTCATGTAAAAAGCTGGGTGTGATGGCATGCTTGTAATCCCAGCCCTACTGTGGTAGAGACAGCCAGACTAGCCTCATCAGTGATCCAGATCCATGAGATACCCTGACTCAAAAATCAAGATGGACTATTCTTGAAGAATGATGCCTGAGCTTGACCTCTGGGGATTCGTACATATGAACATACACACACACATACACCAACATCCACATGTACACACACAGAGGCCAAGAACAGTTATGTGTCTGTGTATGTGTGTTTGCATATACATGTGTATGTGTGCATGTGTATGTGTGTAGGTATATTTATGTGTGTGGGTATATTTATGTGTGTATATGCACATGTATGTGTACAAATGTATACACATTCAATGTGGAGACCAGAGGTTGATGCTGGATGCTGAGTATTCAGTGATAACCAGTTGGCTAGACTGTGTGGTCATCAAGACCCAGAGATTATCCCAACTCCACCTCCCCAGCACTAGAATTAAAAGCATACTGCATCCAGCTTTTATGTGGGTTCTGGGTTCAGAATCCAGGTCCTCATGCTTGTGTGGCAAGCATTTTACCAAATGAGCCATCTCCCCAGCCCCAGATTTTTTAAACAAACCCATGTGACTTCTGGCTGACTCAGCTGCTCCTCTCCTAAGAAATTATGTAAATATCTCCACTCAGCAATGGTTCTCCACAGGGGCAACACTGTCCCCAAGTGCTGTTTGGCAGTGTCTAGGGACTGTTCTTTGATTGTCATGAGTGGAGAGCAGGAGTTTTGGGCATTGAGTGGGGAGTGGATGGAAGGATCACAGCATCCTTCAATGAGTATGCAACCCCCCATTCCAGGGAACAAATGATTCATCTCAGAGCATTATCATGCCAGAGCTCAAAACTCCTGCTTTGTGTACAACACTTAAGGCCTTGTATTATGACAATCAATTTCACATCCTCATCATTAGACCAGGAGCACCTTGGGGGTAGGCCTGCTGCTGTGCTTGTCAATATTCCCCCAGCTCTAGCAGGTGCCTGGTTCATTGTAGATGCTCAGCAAACATTGGCAGCATGAGTGAGTGAGGGAAAGTGTCCAGATGGGCTTTATGAAACATTATCCAAGAAACTGAGTTCCTGGAAGGTGCAATGGTTTCTTAAGTGACTATTGTATTATAAAATTTCAGCTGCAGGGTGTGTTGTTTCTCCCCTTACCAAGAAGATATCTGAAAAAAAATCTAAACTTCTGACCTTGAAGTCATGGGATATGGTCTGAAAGACTGATGATCTGTTCCTCTCATGCCATTGATGATTATGAAATGGCTTTTATGCAGTCATTTTCTAAAGTCAAATGAAATTGCTATATTCCCATTCAAATAAGCAACCCAGGGGATAGGGAGATGGCTCAATGGATAAAGTACTTGTTGCAAAAACATGAAAACCTGAGTTTGGATCCCTTTAATCTACAAAACAACCAGCAGCTGTGATGGCAGTGCTCTTAGAGTGAGATGGGAAGTAGAGGTAGAAGAATCTTCAGAATCCTGATGCACCCAGCAGTGAGCAAGAGACCATATCTCAAACAAGATGGAAGATGAGGACCAGACATGTAGATTGTCATCTGACCTCTACTTGTGTGCCTTAGCACTCATAATCCACATTCATACACATGGACATGCACGCACATACATCATATGCACACCAGAAAGATTTACATACAGCTCCACTGTAGTCTTCCCAAATGTTTGTACAAAGTCCATGACCCTCTTCTCCACCCAATTTAGTCTGATACAAGGCCATGGTGTGATGTCTTCATCTCAGCCCTTGCACGCTTGAGTAAGAAACACACACAATCAACGGGAAATCGGTATCCCATGTAAGGTCTAACGTGTTTCTGAGAAAGGACATTCAAATGTCAGATGAAATGATTTATACTGAATGTCAATAGAAAGGACTTGGAGGCTCACCGAGTCAATAAAGCTCATTAGAACCATTGGAAGGCTGAGTATCGATACACCCCGACGAGTACCTCTGAAATTGGACCCTGGCTCATGTCTCCTGGCATTAAACAGACTGTTCTGGAGGGAATGAAATTAAAAGCTTCCTTTATTTTTGAGACTTCATGTTCACTGGATAACACAGACAACGTTGGAGAAATCTGTGTTTGCCTTCCCATAGTTAAAACCTTCTGTGTGTTCCTTCTTTAAGCTCCCATTGAGTGAAGAGCTCTAATACACAAGGCATTGTGTTCGCATGTCACGTTTACTCGTTTTTTATTTAATGAACACTTAGACAGTGTTTTCTATGAAGGTCTCCTAAATCTCTGCAAATATTAACCATTTTAATGCTCATTAGGATGCTTAGAGATGGTTACAACACTGTTATCTGGCAGAGAAGGAAACTGAGCCTCAGTGAAGAAAATATACAATGTTTGGCTGGGGAGATAGTTCAGCTGGTAAGTGCCTGCTGCACAAGCATGAAAAGCTGAGTTTGATCCCCAGAACCCACATAAAAGCCAGGGCAGGGGTCGGGGGGAGACAGGGCGGAATCCCTGGGGCTCCCTGGCCAGGCAGCCTAGCCTACTTGACATGCTCCAAGTGAGATCATTGTCTCAAATATAGGTGCCTGGCACCTGAGGAACAACACCTCAACTACTGAACTTCTCCTCTGACCTACACCTACAGACACACACACACACCCCACATCACACATACACCACACACCAACATGCAAGTATATACACAAAATGCTCAAGGTAACCCAGTGTGATGGTTGGTCTTTTTTTTAATGGCTTCTTTTT